>NC_086330.1:373853654-374167758 GCF_032445375.1 Bacillus rossius redtenbacheri
ACAATATAAATTGCATACAAATAATGGCGGGCCCAACACTCAGCGATCGCCGTCACTATTACCAGCATTTACTTTGCAAAATGTTATGCCGCGGATTTACGGTTTCAAGAAGTAGATGTATTTGGTTCATCCTGGCGCACCGGTGGGTGGTGGGGGATCGGGGATCCGATCCAGCCACCTTAACGCTTCGCTTCATCAGCCATGTTGGATTATGTCACTTCCTACGACCATACACACACGAAAAAGTGTCCCGTTATGTTCATCAGCCATGTACGCACGAAAAAGTGTCCCATTACGTTCATCAGCCATGCACGCACGAAAAAGTATCTTGTTACGTTCATCACCCATGTTGGATTACGTCACTTCCGCCGGCCATACACGCACGAAAAAGTGTCCCGTTATGTTCATCAGCCATGTACGCACGAAAAAATGTCCCGTTACGTAACGAACGAACGGAGGAGGACGGACAGACCAGCTCGCCAGGACGTCTCGCTCTGAAAAGTATTAGGCGGTAATAAACAGCCAGGAGGTAACGAATATAAGCCTACTTCTACACGTGTTATGAACGCCGGATACATACGGCCAGGCAACCATGTGTTTTGGCGCGCTCTACTTCCACGACGCGCAACGGCACCGGCAAGTTTTTATTACTACCTCCTCTCAAGTTCTGATCTCCTAATACTTCACAGCAGAGAAGCGCTGTTGGTCGGAGCCTGTAGGTACTTCCTTCGCACACCTAACCTAACCTAACCTAAACTAACCTCACCTAACCTAATCCATATGCTAATCTATGCTAACCTAACCTAACCTAACCTAACCTAACCTAAACTAAACTAAACTAACCTCACCTAACCTAATCCATATGCTAATCTATGCTAACCTAGCCTAACCTAACCTAACCTAACCTAAACTAACCTAACCTAACCTAATCCATATGCTAATCTATGCTATGCTAACCTAACCTAACCTAAACTAAACTAAAATAAACTAAACTAAACTAAACCTAACCTAACCTAACCTAACCTAACCTAACCTAACCTAATCCATATGCTAATCTATGCTAACCTAACCTAACCTAACCTAACCTAATCCATATGCTAATCTATGCTAACATAACCTAAACTAAACTAAACTAACCTAACCTAATCCATATGCTAATCTATGCTAACCTAACCTAAACTAAACTAAACTAAACTAAACTAAACCTAACCTAACCTAACCTAACCTAACCTAACCTAACCTAACCTAACCTACCCAAACCTAACCTAACCTAACCTAACCTAATCCATATGCTAATCTATGCTAACCTAACCTAACCTAACCTAATCCATATGCTAATCTATGCTAACCTAACCTAACCTAACCTAATCCATATGCTAATCTATGCTAACCTAACCTAATACATGCCAATCTATGCTAATCCATGTCAATCTATGCCAATCCGTATGCCAATCTATGCTAATTCGTATACCAATCTATGCTAACCTGTATGCCAATCTATGCTAATCCGTATGCCAATCTATGCTAATTTATATGTTAATCAATGCTAATCCATTTGCCATTTTGTATTTCTAGTAATTTCCACCAACTTCGAATCGTGACGTCACCGTTGCACTTTTCGTCACGGCCGCCATCTTGGATTCGAATTTTTTTTTCGAACTTCAACTTTTCGAAATTTGATGTAAACATCAGCCGCCATCTTTTGCCTTCCTTAATACATACCTAAGACGTCACATTTGAAATTAAAATTATTATACAGCCACCATCTTTAATTCCAGCACAGACTACCAGATGGCGCTAAATTCAAAAATTAGTTGCCATAGGCGAAGCCATCTTGGTCCTCAAGTTGGTTGGTAGATGTCGCTAGTATCGCGCGCCAAATTCAAAAATTAGTTGCCAGAGGCGCCGCCATCTTTAATTCTTAAAGTTACTGCCGGAGCGCGCCACCGTCGCCATCTTTAATTCTTAAATTTACTGCCGGATGTCGCCAAGTCGGTAGCCTGTATTCACCAAGTTCTCTGTTGCCGCCATCTTTAATTCATAAAGTCGCTACCAGATGGCGCCACTGTCGGCCATCTTTAGTTCAAGGCATTGTCGCCGGATGATGACAAGTTTGAATTTAAAAAACCTACAAGTGTTATGCAATGTGTAACCAGTCGAGACAAGTCGAGATAAGTTTGGAACATGAAGCCATATTCTAAACTACGTTTAATATATATATGTATGCATTTATATGTTTAGGTTTGATGATAGAGTAATGCAAGGGAATGGCTTTTCATTTATATTTGCGACAAACAAACCATCCATTCGATTACATTATTCCAAGTAACCATATTGGATGATGACATCACCGTTGCAATTTCCGTTACGGCCGACATCTTTAAATATATTATCCGAGTTTAATGAAAAATTTTTTTTAAATTTATAAAAAAAAAAAAACTTTTACGACACTGAGCTCGGAGTCCTCGGTTCGAATCTGGTGAGGGCAAAAAAAATGGCGACCGATCCTTCCCTCGTGGTGGCTGCAGGCAGACTGACTCCCACCATTTTTTTTTCAAAGTATATATAATGTCATCTAGTATGATGCCATGTCCGCCATCTTGTCTTCGATGCTGGAAGCCATCATCATTGTATCGTCAGCGAGAGTACGCTGGCGCCATGTTAGTTTAGTTCTTATCCACTAGAGTGCAGTAATCATTTATTACTGTGACACCAGACATCTTGAAATTTGGCCGCCATCTAGAAAAACCGTAATTATTTAGTTAGGAATTCAGGAAAAAATCCAAAATTCATCAAAATAATCACTCATTAACTTACATATTGATTCGATCCGCTCCAGTCCTTGGTTCGATACTATATCGATGCAATAAAGTTTAATTTTATGAAAAAAAAAATAATAATTTCAAGAAACCATGTTCAACATTCTTAAAGAGAAATAAATCCTCTACTACCATCATCCTATCAGACATCAAGACCAACATCTTTGGAATATTCGTAATAATTAACTTAGAAATTCAGGAAAAAGTTAAAAATTCATTAAATAAATTTGCAAACAATATACTGATTAATTAGGTCGACTAAGGTCCTTGGCACGATCCTGGACGAAGCTAAAATATAATTTAATTTAAATACCAGAAAAGTGTAAGGTTCGAGAAATAAAACACCACAAAGTCTTTTACAAACATAATATTTATTACACAATTTCTATCCTACTACAGGATTACTTGCGAAAGCCAGCAATCTTATAAACATTTAGCCCTGCATAGACGTGCAACGACTACTTCTTAGCTCCAACAGCTCCAAATGCTCCAACAGCTCCAACAGCTCCAAATGATCCAACTGCCTTTTCTTTCAACAGCTCCAATGATATTGGGCTACAATGGTACGAGTCTAAGAGGCGACGAGTTTAAAAGGATCTAGCTGGTTCCGAGTTAAACATGACTGTGAGACTGCATGACTAAAAGACCGCATTGCTACGAAACTACATGTCTATGAAGCTACATGGATACAAGTCTACTCGGCTCCAACACGCAATCTACACACAGTACACACAGGAAACTGAACGTACACACAGTACACACAGGAAACGGAACGTACACACAGTACACACAGGAAACGGAACGTACACAAAGTACACACAGGAAACAAAACGTACACACAGTACACTCAGGAAACGGAACGTACACAAAGTACACACAGGAAACAGAACGTACACACAGTACACACAGGAAACTGAACGTACACACAGTACAAACAGGAAACGGAACGTACACACAGTACACACAGGAAATGGAACGTATACACAGTACACACAGGAAACGGAACGTACACACAGTACACACAGGAAACGGAACGTACACACAGTACACACAGGAATCGGAACGTACACACAGTACACATAGGAAACGGAACGTACACAAAGTACACACAGGAAACGGAACATACACAAAGTACACACAGGAAACAAAACGTACACACAGTACACACAGGAAACGGAACGTACACAAAGTACACACAGGAAACAGAACGTACACACAGTACACACAGGAAACTGAACGTACACACAGTACAAACAGGAAACGGAACGTACACACAGTACACACAGGAAATGGAACGTATACACAGTACACTCAGGAAACGGAACGTACACACAGTAGACACAGGAAACGGAACTTACACACAGTACACACAGGAATCGGAACGTACACACAGTACACATAGGAAACGGAACGTACACACAGTACACACAGGAAACGGAACGTACATACATTATACACAGGAAACGGAACGTACACACAGTACACACAGGAAACGGAACGTACACACAGTACACACAGGAAACGGAACGTACACACAGTACACACAGGAAACGGAATGATCATACATACAGTAGCGGAAACACACAGGCTTAGTTGGAAATCGGAATACAAGAAATAAAAATATTAAATTTTTACTTTCAATATTTAATTACTTCTCAACATTACCCAAATACAAGTAAAAGAAGCCATTATTGTATGTAGCCAGCTCTCCTCAGTTCTTTGATTATGAAGGATATTTCTTTGATGCACGAATAGTTTCCTGCACAAAGCGAGCCATGTAGAAGTCTTAGCCGGTCAACCAATATGTTTGGATCTATCCATGACGTGTAATCAATCTCTTCTACCACCATCTTACTTGCTTGTTTATTATAAATTCTTTTATAATCACAATCGTCCCAGTGATCATAATAAGCATTATCAGATTTATTTATTATAACACGACGTTTCCATCGTTTCGGTCTCAGGACATCGCCACATTCTTCGATCTTGTCAGCTCTAGGTGCTTCATCACAGTCTATGCCTTTGTCAACAGCATCAGAGTCACTGTAACAATCACTGTAGAAGACATCCTCTTCACCCAGATTACCGTATGAATTCGCTATCGATGATGTCGAAGTGTCTTCATCGTCTTCATGCTTCCTTTCTAGGAGTCCATCATTTTTACAAAGAATGGAGGATCTACTGAATATAGGCTTGAATGTATTCTCACTTTTCACGGTGTTGATACTTACATTAGTTTCAGTCTTCCCGAAGCCATTAGCATCCTTCAATTTATGTTCTTCCTCACGATCGGGTGAGCTAATACCATCACGCTCAGGACAAGGAAAATTATTGTCGTAATGCAGATCACTCTTCTTTAGTCTAGTGGATTCATCGGTGTCCTCTATGCCGTAAGTAGTCTTGACTTTACATGTTCTACCATGTCTTTTTAAGCTGTCAATTCGTGTTAACAACCTGCTACAACGATTACAGCTTAACATGTTGCGTAGTGGGTTTCTAGCACAATCATTCTTCTCATGACGTCTAGCATTCCTTCTCATGACAAAATCCTTGCCACAGTATCTACAGTGGCTTCCTTCCGATTCAGCTGCAGATAACAAACCATGATCCATGGTAGCTTCTGTGACTAATGTTAGATACAAACTGTCAGTTTTCTCCAATTGGAACCATTTCTTAAATAGAATTTTTTAAATATTTCATCAGCGAGAGTTAAGTTATCTAATGCAAAGCAAATTGATGCAAGTAGTTCTGGCTGTCATCAAAAGATGTCGCCACGTGTTGCTTGCAGGTAAATAATATCTATTTCATTAATGCGGGATGCGGAATGCTCACTATCGATCGCAAAGGAAGGTTAGTTTCGCTAGACTCCAAGGAGAAGGAAGTTCGACCTTCCTGTTAGTGCTTCTTAGATTTCTCATAGATTATTATTATTCGACTGAGAAATGATTTTTTTAAATATCCACCTGATAAAAATATTACAAGTGATGATTCAGTGGCAGAAGTTCACTAATTAAATGCAACCTTGAATAAAAATTACATGCCTCATTAAGTAAAAAAATCCTTCATGCAGAGATCAATTCCTCATCAGTAACCAGAAGCACTCGGAGAAAACCATCAGATGTCTAGTCAGAAATAATCAAAAGCACCCCGAGAAAACCATCAAAATATTGTCAAGTATAATCAGGAGCACACGGAGAAAACCACAATAATATTGTCAAGAATAATCGGAAGCACACGGAGAAAACTATCAAAATATTGACAATAATAATCAGGAGCACACGAAGAAAACCACCATAATATTGACAAGAACGAACAGGAGCACCCGGAGAAAACTACCATAATATTGACAAGAATAATAAGGAGCACACGGAGAAATCCACCATAATATTGTCAAGAATAAACGGGAGCACACTGAGAAAACCACCATAATATTGACAAGGATAATCGGAAGCACACGGAGAAAACCGCCACAAGTTTTGTTTGATATCATAAAATTTCAACAAAAAAAATATTAAAAAATTAAAAATATAAACGAATAAAATTCAAAATCTGATTCTGCTAGCTTGTGAACTTCTCTTTGATGTGCAAAGTTAGAGTTCTAGTACAAGCCAGAATCAGATTTTGAATTTTATTCGTTTATATTTTTAATTTTTTAATATTTTTTTTGTTGAAATTTTATGATATCAAACAAAACTTGTGGCGGTTTTCTCCGTGTGCTTCCGATTATCCTTGTCAATATTATGGTGGTTTTCTCAGTGTGCTCCCGTTTATTCTTGACAATATTATGGTGGATTTCTCCGTGTGCTCCTTATTATTCTTGTCAATATTATGGTAGTTTTCTCCGGGTGCTCCTGTTCGTTCTTGTCAATATTATGGTGGTTTTCTTCGTGTGCTCCTGATTATTATTGTCAATATTTTGATAGTTTTCTCCGTGTGCTTCCGATTATTCTTGACAATATTATTGTGGTTTTCTCCGTGTGCTCCTGATTATACTTGACAATATTTTGATGGTTTTCTCGGGGTGATTTGATTATTCCTGACTAGACATCTGATGGTTTTCTCCGAGTGCTTCTGGTTACTGATGAGGAATTGATCTCTGCATGAAGGATTTTTTTACTTAATGAGGCATGTAATTTTTATTCAAGGTTGCATTTAATTAGTGAACTTCTGCCACTGAATCATCACTTGTAATATTTTTATCAGGTGGATATTTAAAAAAATCATTTCTCAGTCGAATAATAATAATCTATGAGAAATCTAAGAAGCACTAACAGGAAGGTCGAACTTCCTTCTCCTTGGAGTCTAGCGAAACTAACCTTCCTTTGCGATCGATAGTGAGCATTCCGCATCCCGCATTAATGAAATAGATATTATTTACCTGCAAGCAACACGTGGCGACATCTTTTGATGACAGCCAGAACTACTTGCATCAATTTGCTTTGCATTAGATAACTTAACTCTCGCTGATGAAATATTTAAAAAATTCTATTTAAGAAATGGTTCCAATTGGAGAAAACTGACAGTTTGTATCTAACATTAGTCACAGAAGCTACCATGGATCATGGTTTGTTATCTGCAGCTGAATCGGAAGGAAGCCACTGTAGATACTGTGGCAAGGATTTTGTCATGAGAAGGAATGCTAGACGTCATGAGAAGAATGATTGTGCTAGAAACCCACTACGCAACATGTTAAGCTGTAATCGTTGTAGCAGGTTGTTAACACGAATTGACAGCTTAAAAAGACATGGTAGAACATGTAAAGTCAAGACTACTTACGGCATAGAGGACACCGATGAATCCACTAGACTAAAGAAGAGTGATCTGCATTACGACAATAATTTTCCTTGTCCTGAGCGTGATGGTATTAGCTCACCCGATCGTGAGGAAGAACATAAATTGAAGGATGCTAATGGCTTCGGGAAGACTGAAACTAATGTAAGTATCAACACCGTGAAAAGTGAGAATACATTCAAGCCTATATTCAGTAGATCCTCCATTCTTTGTAAAAATGATGGACTCCTAGAAAGGAAGCATGAAGAGGATGTCTTCTACAGTGATTGTTACAGTGACTCTGATGCTGTTGACAAAGGCATAGACTGTGATGAAGCACCTAGAGCTGACAAGATCGAAGAATGTGGCGATGTCCTGAGACCGAAACGATGGAAACGTCGTGTTATAATAAATAAATCTGATAATGCTTATTATGATCACTGGGACGATTGTGATTATAAAAGAATTTATAATAAACAAGCAAGTAAGATGGTGGTAGAAGAGATTGATTACACGTCATGGATAGATCCAAACATATTGGTTGACCGGCTAAGACTTCTACATGGCTCGCTTTGTGCAGGAAACTATTCGTGCATCAAAGAAATATCCTTCATAATCAAAGAACTGAGGAGAGCTGGCTACATACAATAATGGCTTCTTTTACTTGTATTTGGGTAATGTTGAGAAGTAATTAAATATTGAAAGTAAAAATTTAATATTTTTATTTCTTGTATTCCGATTTCCAACTAAGCCTGTGTGTTTCCGCTACTGTATGTATGATCATTCCGTTTCCTGTGTGTACTGTGTGTACGTTCCGTTTCCTGTGTGTACTGTGTGTACGTTCCGTTTCCTGTGTGTACTGTGTGTACGTTCCGTTTCCTGTGTATAATGTATGTACGTTCCGTTTCCTGTGTGTACTGTGTGTACGTTCCGTTTCCTATGTGTACTGTGTGTACGTTCCGATTCCTGTGTGTACTGTGTGTACGTTCCGTTTCCTGTGTGTACTGTGTGTACGTTCCGTTTCCTGTGTGTACTGTGTATACGTTCCATTTCCTGTGTGTACTGTGTGTACGTTCCGTTTCCTGTTTGTACTGTGTGTACGTTCAGTTTCCTGTGTGTACTGTGTGTACGTTTTGTTTCCTGTGTGTACTTTGTGTATGTTCCGTTTCCTGTGTGTACTTTGTGTACGTTCCGTTTCCTATGTGTACTGTGTGTACGTTCCGATTCCTGTGTGTACTGTGTGTACGTTCCGTTTCCTGTGTGTACTGTGTGTACGTTCCGTTTCCTGTGTGTACTGTGTATACGTTCCATTTCCTGTGTGTACTGTGTGTACGTTCCGTTTCCTGTTTGTACTGTGTGTACGTTCAGTTTCCTGTGTGTACTGTGTGTACGTTCTGTTTCCTGTGTGTACTTTGTGTACGTTCCGTTTCCTGTGTGTACTGTGTGTACGTTCCGTTTCCTGTGTGTACTGTGTGTACGTTCAGTTTCCTGTGTGTACTGTGTGTAGATTGCGTGTTGGAGCCGAGTAGACTTGTATCCATGTAGCTTCATAGACATGTAGTTTCGTAGCAATGCGGTCTTTTAGTCATGCAGTCTCACAGTCATGTTTAACTCGGAACCAGCTAGATCCTTTTAAACTCGTCGCCTCTTAGACTCGTACCATTGTAGCCCAATATCATTGGAGCTGTTGAAAGAAAAGGCAGTTGGATCATTTGGAGCTGTTGGAGCTGTTGGAGCATTTGGAGCTGTTGGAGCTAAGAAGTAGTCGTTGCACGTCTATGCAGGGCTAAATGTTTATAAGATTGCTGGCTTTCGCAAGTAATCCTGTAGTAGGATAGAAATTGTGTAATAAATATTATGTTTGTAAAAGACTTTGTGGTGTTTTATTTCTCGAACCTTACACTTTTCTGGTATTTAAATTAAATTATATTTTAGCTTCGTCCAGGATCGTGCCAAGGACCTTAGTCGACCTAATTAATCAATATATTGTTTGCAAATTTATTTAATGCATTTTTAACTTTTTCCTGAATTTCTAAGTTAATTATTACGAATATTCCAAAGATGTTGGTCTTGATGTCTGATAGGATGATGGTAGTAGAGGATTTATTTCTCTTTAAGAATGTTGAACATGGTTTCTTGAAATTATTATTTTTTTTTTCTCATAAAATTAAACTTTATTGCATCGATATAGTATCGAACCAAGGACTGGAGCGGATCGAATCAATATGTAAGTTAATGAGTGATTATTTTGATGAATTTTGGATTTTTTCCTGAATTCCTAACTAAATAATTACGGTTTTTCTAGATGGCGGCCAAATTTCAAGATGTCTGGTGTCACAGTAATAAATGATTACTGCACTCTAGTGGATAAGAACTAAACTAACATGGCGCCAGCGTACTCTCGCTGACGATACAATGATGATGGCTTCCAGCATCGAAGACAAGATGGCGGACATGGCATCATACTAGATGACATTATATATACTTTGAAAAAAAAATGGTGGGAGTCAGTCTGCCTGCAGCCACCACGAGGGAAGGATCGGTCGCCATTTTTTTTGCCCTCACCAGATTCGAACCGAGGACTCCGAGCTCAGTGTCGTAAAAGTTTTTTTTTTTTATAAATTTAAAAAAAATTTTTCATTAAACTCGGATAATATATTTAAAGATGTCGGCCGTAACGGAAATTGCAACGGTGATGTCATCATCCAATATGGTTACTTGGAATAATGTAATCGGATGGATGGTTTGTTTGTCGCAAATATAAATGAAAAGCCATTCCCTTGCATTACTCTATCATCAAACCTAAACATATAAATGCATACATATATATATTAAACGTAGTTTAGAATATGGCTTCATGTTCCAAACTTATCTCGACTTGTCTCGACTGGTTACACATTGCATAACACTTGTAGGTTTTTTAAATTCAAACTTGTCATCATCCGGCGACAATGCCTTGAACTAAAGATGGCCGACAGTGGCGCCATCTGGTAGCGACTTTATGAATTAAAGATGGCGGCAACAGAGAACTTGGTGAATACAGGCTACCGACTTGGCGACATCCGGCAGTAAATTTAAGAATTAAAGATGGCGACGGTGGCGCGCTCCGGCAGTAACTTTAAGAATTAAAGATGGCGGCGCCTCTGGCAACTAATTTTTGAATTTGGCGCGCGATACTAGCGACATCTACCAACCAACTTGAGGACCAAGATGGCTTCGCCTATGGCAACTAATTTTTGAATTTAGCGCCATCTGGTAGTCTGTGCTGGAATTAAAGATGGTGGCTGTATAATAATTTTAATTTCAAATGTGACGTCTTAGGTATGTATTAAGGAAGGCAAAAGATGGCGCCTGATGTTTACATCAAATTTCGAAAAGTTGAAGTTCGAAAAAAAAATTCGAATCCAAGATGGCGGCCGTGACGAAAAGTGCAACGGTGACGTCACGATTCGAAGTTGGTGGAAATTACTAGAAATACAAAATGGCAAATGGATTAGCATGGATTAACATATAAATTAGCATAGATTGGCATACGGATTAGCATAGATTGGCATACAGGTTAGCATAGATTGGTATACGAATTAGCATAGATTGGCATACGGATTGGCATAGATTGACATGGATTAGCATAGATTGGCATGGATTAGGTTAGGTTAGCATAGATTAGCATATGGATTAGGTTAGGTTAGGTTAGGTTAGGTTAGCATAGATTAGCATATGGATTAGGTTAGGTTAGGTTAGGTTAGGTTAGCATAGATTAGCATATGGATTAGGTTAGGTTAGGTTAGGTTTGGGTAGGTTAGGTTAGGTTAGGTTAGGTTTAGTTTAGTTTAGTTTAGTTTAGGTTAGGTTAGGTTAGCATAGATTAGCATATGGATTAGGTTAGTTTAGTTTAGTTTAGGTTAGGTTATGTTAGCATAGATTAGCATATGGATTAGGTTAGGTTAGGTTAGGTTAGGTTAGCATAGATTAGCATATGGATTAGGTTAGGTTAGGTTAGGTTAGGTTAGGTTAGGTTTAGTTTAGTTTATTTTAGTTTAGTTTAGGTTAGGTTAGCATAGCATAGATTAGCATATGGATTAGGTTAGGTTAGTTTAGGTTAGGTTAGGTTAGGTTAGGCTAGGTTAGCATAGATTAGCATATGGATTAGGTTAGGTGAGGTTAGTTTAGTTTAGTTTAGGTTAGGTTAGGTTAGGTTAGGTTAGCATAGATTAGCATATGGATTAGGTTAGGTGAGGTTAGTTTAGGTTAGGTTAGGTTAGGTGTGCGAAGAGTACCTACAGGCTCCGACCAACAGCGCTTCTCTGCTGTGAAGTATTAGGAGATCAGAACTTGAGAGGAGGTAGTAATAAAAACTTGCCGGTGCCGTTGCGCGTCGTGGAAGTAGAGCGCGCCAAAACACATGGTTGCCTGGCCGTATGTATCCGGCGTTCATAACACGTGTAGAAGTAGGCTTATATTCGTTACCTCCTGGCTGTTTATTACCGCCTAATACTTTTCAGAGCGAGACGTCCTGGCGAGCTGGTCTGTCCGTCCTCCTCCGTTCGTTCGTTACGTAACGGGACATTTTTTCGTGCGTACATGGCTGATGAACATAACGGGACACTTTTTCGTGCGTGTATGGCCGGCGGAAGTGACGTAATCCAACATGGGTGATGAACGTAACAAGATACTTTTTCGTGCGTGCATGGCTGATGAACGTAACGGGACACTTTTTCGTGCGTACATGGCTGATGAACATAACGGGACACTTTTTCGTGTGTGTATGGTCGTAGGAAGTGACATAATCCAACATGGCTGATGAAGCGAAGCGTTAAGGTGGCTGGATCGGATCCCCGATCCCCCACCACCCACCGGTGCGCCAGGATGAACCAAATACATCTACTTCAAGATCTACGTAACACGAATCTAGGTTCATGACGGTCAGAACGTATTCGGGCAGCATGACGACGCTGAGTGTAGACGTAACTCGTTAGCGCTAACCGGCGGACTGTCCCCTTAGACCTACTGGGCAGACAGCAACTATAGCGAGCTGAGAGCCCGCTTAAATACTCTAAAAAGAACTAAAATCACAGATGTCGCTAGTGTTGAATCTAGAGGGAAAAGAGGGGAAGGATGAGAGGCGGCAGAGGGGGAACAAGACACCTAGAGTGGGAGTAGGGGAAATGAAAGGAGGTGGCGCTGCATCGCGACTGACGGCGACTGAGCGCAGCTACTGCTGCAATTTGTTGTGTTTTAGAATTGTTCAGTGTTGTGTCATATTGAGGTCAGAGAGGGAAATGTAGTGTAGAGACATTGGACAGGCCAGGTTTGTCCAACCTGCAGGAGGACCGAGCAATAAACAGGGAACTATGATGGTGGAAAATAGTGTGTATTAAAACACTGCACTTAGTGCGCTGAACGAGGAGTGCATGAAGGGGGGATTAGTGGTTATGCTTTAAAAAAGGGGAATAATTAAGAGCATGTATATTTGAGCGAAAAATATTTTTGAAAACTGTGCCACCGGCTGTGTTTCGTGATTTGTTCACTTTCTCTCTGACACATGTCCAAAGTTGGCTCACTAATCACATACATTCTGTGCGGAAGCAAACATCTCTCCTGGATGGCCTTGTCAAAAATAGGCAATGCCTCCTCTAGCAGACTACCACCAATTACAACAAAGAAACCGCTAACCTCGGCCATACAATATTGCAGTCTAGTCAGCGTTCTGATTGTTTCTGTGAAAAATAACGGCCCCTGTGCATATTTAATGTCCATTTCTTGGATTCTTTAAAATAAAAAAAAGTATAATTAAGGTTAGATACATCTGGTTCACTTTGATGCACGGACTGTAGTGGTTTTTGGCAAGACGTTAGACCCTACGCCAGTTATGGAGAAGTGGTTACCCAAAAGCGTGTAACCTGCCGAAGATTGTCACCTTTTTTTACGGATCAATGAGCAGTCTAAAAAAAGAGTGTGTGTGTGTGTATTTAGGCAGTTTGAGTTTAGCGTGAAGTTAAATAAACCAGCGAAGAAGCCACAGCGGTAAAGTGCTTGACGTGTGTTCGCAGGCGAGCATGAAGGGCAGCGGCAAGTACGAGATGTCTCGTGAGAGCCACAGCAAGAGCAGCTCCGGCGGGGCGGCGGTGGTGCCCGTGTGTCTGCCGCTCTGCTGCGCCATGCCCTGCGTCATCATGTGAGGTGTGAACCCCGCTTCACCCGTGTGCGCCTCCCCCACTACCAGCTTGCCCCATCCACCTGAGCCCGGCCCTCTTGGCTGTGCGACTCCTCGCGACAACACCTCGGGAACAGCGTTCCGTTCATTTGGTCGAGTGTCCTTCTCATGCCGATCAGCCTGGTCGGATAGCGACGTAACTTCTCTGCTCAAATTGTCGCGCGAAAAAATACTGCCCGTAGCGTTTCATACAAAAAAAACTTGTTTACAAATGTTTTTTCTTGCCAAGTTGTTTTCAGAAAACTTTCGTTGACTGGTGGGCAATAGAGACCACATGGAACACCGGCGGGTCTGGAGGGGGAAAGGGGTATGCTCCCCACCCCCTGAACGTTGAATAGTTCAATTTTCTCCTAATTCCTTATCATGTTTTACCAAACTTACTGGAGTGCTATAGATAACACGACGTTTTTGAACCACAAATAAAATGTATGTACTGAATATTTCAATTCTAGATGTACTGAAATTGTATTAGAACACCTCCCCTGACCACTACTCTGGGTCCGGCCCCGACATATGACGTATATTGAGGGAGGAATAGGGGCTGCCTGTTGTCAGAGCCATCCCAGCAGTTGCCTGTAGTGACTTGCGAACCTGTGGACAGCCGAGACCAGGGAAGCCGGGTACAAGAGGAGATCCCAGCTCCATGCAGCTCTCTCATTCTCTCTCTCTCTCTCTCTCTCTCTCTCTCTCTCTCGCGTCCGTGGTTGGTCGTCTCTTGTCGGCACCGCGTGGTCCTTCTCAGGTTCTCATTGGCCAAGTCAATTGCGGACAGTTTTTAATTCTGCAGACTAGCCAAGAAACAAAGAAGTTTTGCAAAGACGAACCAACAGTTGTCGTCCAAGTACACAAATAGTAAAAATTTTCTTGTGAAAAACACTTGTCTCTACTTATATTATGCATACTTAAACATTTAATTCTCTATTCATTTTCACCATTTCTATATTTAGAAAAATTTTGATAAAAATGCTTCCATCAAGGCACAAATTATTATTTTTTTAACACGAGTTGAAAAATTGTTATAGACATTTTAAAGTGACATTGGTTAATTGAAACTAGCTGCTGCAGTTTATTTGAATAGGTAAGTTTTGACAAGTTGTTTAAGTTTAATAATCGTCTGTGACTGAGTGGATGATGATTGACTGGACGCGAGGGGGGAGTATCCTCAGGGCAATGAGCCGTGTGCTGTCGGATCATAGCTCAGTGAACTGGGGAACTGTTAAGTCATTTATATACTCAGAAATGTTGGATGTATGTACACTAGTTGAGTCCTTCTTTATCAGAGTTTATTACGCGGCCAAACGTTGAAGAATCACTAAGCAAGTTGATTAAGAATTACTTTCGAACCGTGTTGATAGTTTTACTTACTGTGAGAGCTGAACGAAAGAGGTTCGCACCAGATGGAATAGCTCATTCGTGTACATAGTCGCCCACGTTTTTTCTAAGTTACGTTTTTGCACACGGTTGAAGCGTGTGGTGCCATATTCTCTTCAAATGTAACATAGCCGACTAGCAAATGCCAATATAATAATGTATGAAGAGTTATGTGTAAATGTTTAATTACTAGTTGTCATATTTGCTAAAACTGTGATTTAAAACAATATATTATTTTACTCAATTTGTGTCATAAATTAGCATTTTGTTAACTTTTTTCTACAGTAAAAAAAAAGAAATTTATTTTGTACACGAGTTTTTAAGTGTAAGTAAAATAAGTGACCTTGAAAATTATAAAACTAGTTCTTGCAGATATCTTTTTTACATAAGTGACATTAAAATTTGCTTACTCCAGGCATGTTATTTAGATTTTTATTTCTTTTGATTAGAGATTTTTGGATACAATTGTAGCCTTTTATATTTATGAACGTAAAAAATGTTGTATGAGTTAGAAGTGAACTCAAAAACTTAAAATATAGACATCATTAACAAGTTTTCAGCTTTTAAATGTTCCTTATTTTGAATCTCATTACATTAGAGCTGTACAATATGATGATATGTTGTTCAAATGATTTTTTAAATGTGTATTCTATGACAGATTTATGGAAGTTGTAAAGTACCATCTCCGTCAATATCTTCTTGTATTTTGTCTTCAAACAAAGAAGAATTTACTGAATCCTCTAGGTGAGAAAAAACCTCCACAGTTCCTTCGGGTTTATTCAAGATCTTAAAGATCACCTCACAAAATCTAAGTGCAACATTTAATGGCATGCTGTCACTACAAATAATGGCATGTACATATTTATTTCAAGTTTTTAAATAAATAACAAATATGTGTGGTTGTTAAACGTTTCTATAAAAAAAATCATGGCTGTTTGTTTTCAAAATAATGTATGGCATAAATGTATTTACTGCAGTGTTACTGCCATTATGTACAATGGGCTAACAAAATTTATATCAGGGAATTTAGGTAAAAAAAAAAAATGTGCCAAATACTTCAAATTTGCAGCACAGCAGGGACTACACCCAAAAGTATATTATTTCCTGCTATTGTTCATTGTGAATATTACAATGTGTGATCAGGAGTCACTAATCTAGTTCAGTTGATTATTTACATTTTGTTCTCACAAATCAAATTTCAATTCACATGTTTATAGCACCTTAGCCCAAGATTGTCCTAGAATAATTTATTGCTCACAACTTTCGTGACTTCAAACATTATGTTCAAAACTGTCAAAGAATTAAGCCCTAAAATATGTTTGGGGATTCGAATTTTCCTGCCATAAGTATTTTTTATCTTGCCAGTTAAAGGCTAAACAAATATTTTTAATGTTTCTTTATATAGTTAAAAATATTTTTAGAAATGTCTTTATCAAGGATACTAGTGTGGTCATGCAACTAGGCAATGTTAACAAACTTTGCATTAGAAACAGACTTGAATTTATATAATAATAACAAATAAGAAGTTTAAATACTTTAAGAGAGCTGCAAAATTATTCATTTGAAAGTGAAATGCAGCGATATCACTTGCAATGTAAAATGTCTTTCAAAATGTATGGTGCTCTAATAGACATAAGTTATAGCTATGTTAATACTGTTTTATATTCCTTGGAAGCTATAATTAAGACTAATATTTTTGATTGAATTATTGTATGTAATTGTAAATAATATGTGTGTGGAGGCAGGCCTCTTCTGTGTGTTATCACAAGTTTCAGTACAGGAAAAAAATCTATATATTTGGCTTCCATATTGCCGAGGAAATCTTTGGTAACATTTTGTCCCTCTTAAAAATAGATTAAATTGAAATCTACAAAATTCTTGAATTAAAAAACCGTTTTCTAAATGCTTACTATTCTGGTGTTGTGTAAATAACATTTGCTTTTAATGTTAAGAAAGAAATGCGTGAAATCTGATGCTTTAATCATGTTTTAATCCATTTGTAAATATTTTGTTGTATTTAGTTGTTAAATGTTCATATTTTAATTAATATATAGTTATAAAATGAAACATTGTGGTGTTTGTGTCAATTGCAATTTTGCTTTAACTTGATACTATATAGAAATGTATGTACACTCAACAATTTAATTGTAACAGTTATTTGTACAACAAATGGCAGTGAAAGTTTATGTAGATAGCTAATCAAATATAGATATGCAAATTCTTTATAAGGCGAAATTTAATGTATATCTGCATTACCTCATGCATATGAAAACACGAAACATCACCAAAGTATTTAATATTAAGATAAACAAGGTGCATGTCACTGATCATCTGAAAGATGAATGGATTTTCAAAATTGGTACGTATGAAAACACAAATACTCCTAGTTTACTGCACTTTAACATACGCAGTGTCTGGTGGAGTGGATGTCTCATACTCTTTCTTGCTCA
Organism: Bacillus rossius redtenbacheri; assembly: GCF_032445375.1. Taxonomy (NCBI): domain Eukaryota; kingdom Metazoa; phylum Arthropoda; class Insecta; order Phasmatodea; family Bacillidae; genus Bacillus; species Bacillus rossius. The sequence goes on from NC_086330.1 coordinate 373,871,279, forward strand.
ATGCCTTTTACCGAAAAGTTAAATTTCTGTGTGTTCGACAGTTGGAGTAATCAAAAATATTTCAGGGAATTCAATTTTTAGGACGATTGCAATGCAAATTCTTGTAGCATGGTATGCTAAACTATTAAACTCTTCAGTGATCATAGAATACAGACGTATATTTTTATGCAATAAGTAGCTTTAGTAATAAATAGTTTTAATTTTTAATAATTCAATGTGTTTTAACGACAATTAAATCGAAGCATTGCAAAGCATGTGTTTCAAATAATCAACACGTGATTATTGTACAGTTATGTGTATAAACATTGTATAAGTAAAATAAAAAAATAAAAAATTAAAGAAACATTAGTATTTAATTAGGCAATTCCAATGTCTTCATATATGTAGGGACCGGAAAAAGTCGCGAGTTCAATGACCTGTAGGATGAACTCCATAGTTCTACGTACACTCGGTCAAATGCCACCCACTCATTGGCTGCTGTCTTGTGAGACGTCCCAACGTAGCAGCCTGTGATTCGACAAAGCTTTGGTTGGGTGTTTCTCATTGGCCCAGAGTAATCCAGGTGAGTTGTGAGCCAATAGCAGACGCAGCACTGAGGTATAACTATTTGTATTTTAGCATATCGCGAAATGACTTCGCGAATTTTTCCTGTCTCTACATATATGTGTTGCGTTATAGCTAGGGACCGGAAAAATTCGCGGTTTCAATAGCTTTCAGGATAGACTGCACATTCCCCTGTACACTTGGGCAATTAACGCCAGTTCATTGGCTGCTGACTTGTGAGTCGTCTCAGCTGGTTTGTCTGTGATTCGATCCTTCTTTGGTTGAGGGTTTATAATTGGTTGAGATTCGTACAGATGAACAGTAAGCCAATAGCAAAATCATCTGAAAGGTATATGTATTTGACTTCTAGCCTATCGCCGAATGAACCCGCGAATTTTTCCGGTCTCTAGTTATAGCTGACGTGGCACCTCCTGAGAACCTGGTAGCGTCTGGCCGCCGATATACTTCACGAGTCCAGTTGAGTACCCACGGGGTAATTAAGTGTTTGCCCATGTCTTGTTAATTCACTGAGGGTCAGAGTCCCTGAAATATATGGACATCCCGTATAGAAATAAAGCTAACGCAACAAACCCCCACAACGAAAAAAAAAAAAAAAAAAAAAAAGGGGGGGGGGTGTGTGTGGCTGTGTTATGGACAGGGCCGTGTGTTGTACGTGAATACGTGTACGTAACAGGTAATATTTTCTATACAAAACATAAAATATGATATTTTTTATTTTAACATATATATTCACTAAAACTATGCAATAAATAGATTTTGACGAGAGCTGACTATTGAAACCTAAACGAACGTCGTAGCTTCTACGAGTCAAAAGTTACACTAAATGGAAATCTCGAAACGCAGCAAAATGTCATCAAAATGGTGGAGCTTCCCCCTCCACCGCGCGCGATGCGTCATAATCCTCACTTAGCGTAACTAGTTCTTTGAAACTTTAGCTATCCAGTGGTGTATTTAAATTTTGGATGGAGATGATAGATATGAAGCTGCAACACCAAACTGTATCCTCCGATTTTGTTATTGTTTTTTTTTTTAATTTCCTCCCACTATGTAACCAATTTTAAAGACGTATTCACGTTAAAAAACAATCAACAACTTGAATCATAATTTTAATATAAATACGCTCATCACCGACTCACTGCCTGACTGCAACGCTGCATACTCTTGCGACGAGTTTAACTATAGGCCACTTTTGCGCTACACTCTACACGCCTCTAGGTACAGACATCACGACATTGGTATGTATCAGTTAGCCAACTAGCTGAGGGTAAGTGTGACCCCTCCCCGCCTGACACACACACAAGCTACACGCGACAGATACTTCACTTCTAACGAACTGCGGGCCACATTTGATCTTGAATTCGCACGGGAAGCCTACGATTCACTCGTCCTTCTGGACATACGCGATTGGGAAGCCTTCATTTCACAGACGAGAGAGCCACACCCGAAGTTCCCCGAAGTTCATGCTCGCTTTTTTTTCCGTACCATAACAGGTGTATTTATTTGGGATGTAGCTTACTCATACGTCATACGCCGTTCTATCTCATTGTATAAACCGGTGTAGCATTAAATTTTGCTGTCGATTAGGATATGTTAGCTACATTATAAATACTTTAAAACATTGTGGATGGTTGGTTATATTAGGTAAGTATGGTTACATTAAAAATACTGTAAAATCTTTTATGGTTGCTTAGCAAATAACATTTTAATATGTAGCTATCCAGCGCTAGGAAACCGTTTACATGATTTCACAGTAGCTTTAATGTAGCTATCCTAACCAAATCAACCGTCCACAATGTTTTAAAGTATTTATAATATATTATTAGCTAACCTAACCTAATTGACCATTAGTTATCATGAGTTGTCCAAATGCACGATATTGTGTTTGGCTCTCTCGTCTGTGAAAAGAAGGCTTCCCACACATAACGAAGTTGCACGAACGTGAGTATTCGGGTATGTCCAGAAGGACGAGTGAATCGTAGGCTTCACAATTCTCGCACACTTCACGGTTCCAATGATTCGAATGGAGCGACGGTTCGCAATCTTGATCGGTAACCCACACAGCGAGCTGCGTGTGAGGAAAGTGCGTTACATTGCTCTTTGCTAACCTGTTCCTCCTAGCATCGTGCCGAGTCCGTGGCGTTTTTTGACGAGGTGGATGCGGGAAGCCTACGATGTACATTCTGTATTGCACGGACCCGAATACTCACGTTGGCAAGCCTTCTTTTCACAGACGAGAGAGCCAAACCCGAAGTTCCCCGAAGTTCATGCTCGCTTTTTTGTTTACATGATTTCACAGTATTTTTAATGTAGCTATCCTAACCAAATAAACCGTCCACAATTATTTAAAGTATGTATAATGTAGCTAACCTAACCAAATCAACCGTCCACAATTATTTAAAGTATTTATAATGTAGCTAACCTAACCTAATTGACCATTAGTTATAACGAGTTGTATATTTATTCATTTACAATGAACAAAAAAAAAAAAAAAACGAAGATGCACGATCGGACGTTTGGCTCTCTCATCTGTTGAAAGAAGGCTTGCCAACGTGAGTATTCAGGTCTGTTCAATACAGAATGTACATCGTAGGCTTCCCTCAACCAAAACTTCAGAACAAACACTCGCACCATAGACTAATAGTTCCATGCGTGCAAAAATAATGCCTATACTCACCGCTCGGGAACTTGCTTGCTGGGAGCAGCGCCTACCTCCATGGCGGCGAGGCGACAGCTGAAGCTCGCGCGCGGCCGCCATGTTGTTGAGCGCCGCGCCGGTCGCCACGGGAGACGCGCAGCTCTGGCAACATGGTGGCGGAGTACGTGACCGGGCGGCAGTTCCGGGAGGGCCTGCGCCGGCCCATGCCGGGGGCGGCGGCCCGGGGGCTGGGGCAGCGGCCGCGGGTGGTGCCCGCCTTCACGCCGCAGTCCCGCCAGCGCGGCACCGTGGTGGCTCCGCCCAAGGCCAGCGCCCCCCAGCGGCGCGCCCCCGACAGGCCCACGGCCTTCCGCAGGTTCTACGCGCGCGGGGACTACCCGCTCGCCCTGGAGTTCGACACGTCCGGCTTCAAGATCGCCTGGAAGGTTAGGTTCGCCCAGGTTCTCGTTCAACAATGGCACGAAACAGGAGACGGCTCTCACGGAATGGCACAGACCCGTCCGGATTAGCTTGGCAGATGCTGAGCTCTTCCGTTTACGTTACTCCGTACTGGCCGTGGTGGCAGCCATGTTTGTTTACATTTTAAATACGTACGTTAAAAAAATGTTATCTAATGTTCCATCATTATTTTGTGGTTTATTTTTTTATTACAAATTAAAATCTTGATTATGTTATGTTCTAGAAGCTCTTTTTTTTTAAATTGATATATTTGATGAAAAAGTGAAATTCAGTCTAATTAGTGGCCATTTATTATTATTGTTTCGTTTCCGTCAATCGTGGAAGCGGCAGACGCGATAGTAGAATTTTCCGGGAGATCCGTCTCCATTTCTGTGTCATTGTAGAACAACAGGACTAACACGCCAGTCTCGTGTGGCGAGGGTCGTGGCTTTCATACCCATTCCATAAATAGGGACCGAAAAAATTCGCGGTTTCAATAGCCTTCAGGATAGACTGCACATTCCTTTGTACACTCGGGCAAATAACGCCAGTTCATTGGCTGCTGACTTGTGAGTCGTCTCAGCTGGTTTGTCTGTGATTCGATCCTTATTTGGTTGAGGGTTTATAATTGGTTGAGATTCGTACAGATGAACTGTAAGCCAATAGCAAAAGCATCTAAAAGGTATATGTATTTGACTTCTAGCCTATTGCCGAATGGATCCGCGAATTTTTCCGGTCTCTATTCCATAAATCATTATTCCTCCCGGGTCTAGTTAGCTTACTTCAACTTACTAAACAAAAACAAAAACTCATAGAATAACATTGATAATTAATTTTTGACCCGATAAGTACTAATAGTTTTGAAATACCTATAGCCTATTCAGCTTTCCTAATGGGAACGTCACTAATATGTAAATAGTAAATTATTAAAAAAAACACAAATAATTAATTTTATAAAATTACCATTCTTGAAAAATCATTGCGTAAATATGTAATAATATATATAATAATAAAAAAGAGATTTTGTATGTGTTTATGTATATATATTTTTAACTTTGATGTTATTTATTTTATTTTGTTTTGCGATTTTAACTTCTCACTATCACTTGCGAAATTTGAGCCAAGGTCCGAGCCTATCCCCCCCCCCCCCCCTTCACTCACTCTTAACCGTTTAGCTCCAGGCTCACCTATTGCGATCATTAGCAATTGATTTTAGCAAGCTCAATGGCAGACGAGTTCAGAGACTGTCTCTCACGTAAATGGATCAAAACTTATTCTGGATTATTACTGACTCATTTGTCAAGAGAGGAGATGTTACACAATCATGAAAATATATACTATGGATACGTTCTTTGAAGACTAGATTCCCCCGGAATGAATCTAGTGACTCTACCCATGGTTTTCCGAAAGCACTTTTGGCAAAGGCTGGAATGGTTCCTTCCCCAATCTTCCGTTAATCGTGTCAGTTGTGTGTTTAAGGCCGTCTTGCACAGTTGTGACTTGAAGAAAAGTAAAGTATTTAATCATTTGATTAACCTGCAAAGTTTTTACTTGTGTTTTACCTACCTGACTCGGCAAGCGACTTTAGGTCTCTGGTGACTTCCGCACATCGTGTCAGTTGTATGTCTTAGTCTCTGGTGACTTTGGTGTTGACGATGATGACAACCTCGTTGCACAAATACTTGGGGAGATGATGAGAGTGAAAAGGGGGGGGGGGGGCATTAGAGGGCTACAGCCAGGCTAGCAACACTTGGAGCTTTCAAAAGGTGATCAATGTTTCTAACATTAAAAAGGACTGAGCGTTAAGTTCCAATAATAAACAAAAAAAATCGATTGTTACAACACTCTCGCTGGTAGGTACTTCCTTGTTTCGTTACACATGTAGCAAAGGGGTGCCGGTATTGAGGAACCAGTCTGTTTCAAATAGTTTGGAGCCATCTATAATTATATTCGAGATCCCTTCAACTTAGGTTACTATGCTTACGGTACGACTTCACAACCAATACGTAGAGAACGGAAAAATTCGCGGATTCATTCGGCGATAGGCTAGAAGTCAAATACATATACCTTTTAGATGATTTTGCTGTTGGCTTACTGTTCAAGTTCATCTGTACGAATCTCAAACCAATTTTAAACCCTCAACCAAAGAAAGATCGAATCAAAGACAAACCAGCTGAGACGACTCACAAGTCAGCAGCCAATGAACTGGCGTTATTTGCCCAAGTGTACAGGGGAATGTGCAGTCTATCCTGAAGGCTAATGAAATCGCGAATTTTTCCGGTCCCTACCAATACGTCTACATACATTTACCTGGTTGCTCCATGAGGTTAGGCAACATGTAGTACAAGCTTGCGTTGCGGCCTGCCTATCTGTCAGGCGCTACCGAGTTCGCCACAGGGAAGACAACGTTTAGTTCCACGACCCGAGGGGGTTATGGTGTTCTAGTTATACGCACGGACGTCTCTGACGGGGGGAGGGGGTCCCCCCAATATTTTGAAGTACATCCGGTAGTCTTATTTATATTATTTTCATGTTTATAAAATACATGTATTTACAGTGATGACTAGAGACCGGAAAAATTCGCGTATTCATTGCACGATATGCTAGACTCCAAACAACTGTACCTTTATATTGCTTCAGCGATTGGCTTACAGTTTATCTGAAGGACTTTGAGCCAATGAAAAACATTCAACCAAAGATAGTATCGAATCGCAAGCGTCCCAGTTGACACGTGTCACGAGTCAGTAGCCAATGAGCAGGTGGCATTTGCCTGAGTGTGTAGGGGATTGTGGAGTCTATCCTATAGGCCATAAAAACCGCGAATTTTTGATAGTGATGACACATAGTAGTAGATCAGGTGTCAAATAAAAAAATTACATGCAAAACGTACTTTGAAAATGAACAGACATTTTGTACTTAACTCCGCGGAGGTACTAGCATTTAAATAAATAAATTTCTTTTTGTGTCCCCCCCCCCCCAAACTTGACGTGCCAGAGACGCCCAAGTGGTTATACGTCCTGGTCGCTCTACCAAGCGGCAGAGCACGATCTCCAGTGTTGGGATAGGCTCTATAGAAGGTGGTTGTCAGTTAGCGGTGCTCATCGGTGCTGGTTCGAGTACACGTCGTTTTGCCTAAAGTCATTTAGCCTAAAATGTTCTTTAGGCAAAATGACTTTAGGCGAAATGACTTTTAGGCAAAATTACTTTAGGCAAAACGACTTTAGGCAAAACGAATTTTAGGCATTACGATTTTAGGCAAAACGACTTTATAATTTTAGGCAAAATGACTTTTAGGCACAACGATTTTAGGCAAAATGGTTTAAGGCAATACGACTTTAGGCAAACTAACTTTAGGCAAAACGACTTCAGGAAAAAGGGCCTTAGACAAAATGACTTTAGGCAAAATGACTTTGAGACAAAACGATTTTAGGCAAAATGGTTTAAGGCAATACGACTTTAGGCAAACTAACTTTAGGCAAAACGACTTTAGGCAAATAGACATTAGGCCGAACGAAGGTGGGTAAACACGGTGAGGCAAGAGGACGCGCTGATGGGCGCTGGTTGCAGGTGGAGCTGGAGAAGCTGGACTACGAGCACTACCTGCCGCTGTTCTTCGACGGCCTGCGGGAGACGGAGCACCCCTTCAAGTTCCTGGCGCAGCGCGGCATCGAGGACATGCTGGCGCACGGCGGCGCGCGCATCCTGCCCGTCATCCCGCAGCTCATCATCCCCGTCAAGAGTGAGTGCCGCCCTCCACAGCTCTTTACTGGCGCACAACTGCACGCACGCTCATTGTACGCTTGCGCCGCATCTATCTCTCTTCCACTCGATTGGAACAACCGTCGAATTGACCTTTTTCGAGGCACGTCAAACTTGAAACACTCCCATTCGTTTCCTACTTTTTCCTATCATCGTCCTATCCTTAACAGAATAACACAGATTGGAAGAAGTTAAATAGCAAACATGTATGAAAGTTATAGTTAAAATAATCTCTTCGTTAAAGTAATAAACATATTTGAATTAATGAGTGCAAATAAAAGTAAAATTTATCAATTAAATTGTAGATTTAATTTCACTTCTTCTTCGTATCCATACAAAATAGTCAATAAAAAAGATTGAATTTTATTCATAAAAGTATGCAATCATTTCATCAATGTTTTGTTTCGACGTTGTCACGTTAAACTATCGTCCGTAAACCGACTTTACAGACAACCAAATTTTTTTTCCACAGGCGTAAAGACCAAGGATGGGAGATTTTTTACACTTATGTGTGGGATACAATTTGTGATAATCAATGGAAAGTAATGATAAATAAAAAAAAAGTGATTCACAGTCACGGCACCTTCGTGACTTTTAGCCCAGCCTGCACGTGCGTCAGTGCTGAGCATGAGCTCGCGAGTGAAGGAAAGTGCGCGCCGCGACAGAGGGAGGGATGGTGCTTGCAGACGCGCTCAACACGCGCAGCCCCGAGGTGATCTGCACCACGCTGAAGGTGCTGCAGAGCCTGGTGCTGAGCCACGAGGTGGTGGGCGAGCTGCTGGTGCCCTACTACCGCCAGATCCTGCCCGTGCTCAACGTCTTCAAGGACAGGAACGGTGAGGCTGTCGTGCCCGCCACGCGCCTTGTAGGTAGAGACATTCGCGGATTCATTCGGCGACAGGCTGGAAGTCAAATACATATACCTTTTAGATGATTTTGCTATTGGTAGGGACACCTGTATTTCGCGAATACATTTCGTGTCAAGGTATTTCACAAAATACTGTAGCTTTTCTCCTGTGGTTATTGGCTGAGGTCGGTGAGAGGTGTCGTCCCGCTCTTGACGGGGCCAATGAGAATGTGGTCACCGTACTGCTGCGCCCTCACAATTTGCCACGACTCTTAGACAAAGCTACAGTGTTTTGTGAAATACCTTGACGTGAAATGAAATCGCGAAATACAGGTGTCCCTACGCTATTACCTTACATTCTACTCTGAAGCCAGACGAATCTGCGAATTTTCCGGGTCTCTAGCTATTGGCTTACTGTTCATCTGTACGAATCTCAACCAATTATAAACCCTCAACCAAAGAAGGATCGAATTGCAGACTAAACCAGCTGAGACGACTCACAAGTCAGCAGCCAATGAACAGGCGTTATTTGCCCGAGTGTACAGGGGAATGTGCAGTCTATCCTGAAGGCTATTGAAACCGCCAATTTTTCCGGTCCCTACTTGTAGGACAGACAAGTACTGGAAACACGCAAGTGTGCGAGTATGAGTGAGTAACTATGCGAGTATGCACTCTGCAGGGCCCTGGACTATTTACTTCTTATGGAAACCCTCCCCTGGGAAATTAATTATTCCAAACAAAATTTTTAAGTCAACCTGGAACTTCAAATTTCTATGGTGGTTTTGCTAATTTAAAGAAATTTTATAAATTACTTCCCCGATGAATCTTCTTCGGATCAATTTTATAAATTCTTATAAAATTTTCGGTGGTATCACGTAATTATATGGCAATACAATATTTGAAATTTATTTCTAATACGACATGAATTCAAATCGGTTTTGACCAGCAATTTAATTTACATATGTACTATAAAATTTTAATTTTCTTTTTCAATTGATTTCAATATTTTTAACAGAAAACTAAACAAACAAGTATAATAGAAATGGAAATGGAAAACACCGGCATGTGGCCCTGGAGCCACCACTTTATGCACGTACGCTCCGAAAGTCTAAGTCCGCCGATTAATCTAAAAATGCTCCGGGGAGCTTTAATTAATTAAGTTAAACATGTCTGCCGCCCGGGGTAGGCCTCGAAGGTTGATAAAAAAAAAGGTTTAAAAAATAGCTACGATGGCGGATGTTAACGGATCGGTTACGAGCAAAAGTTGAAGTCGGCGAGGTGCTGAGGTGCGTCCTACCCCGCGCGGCGAACGGAAGAGACTGCCCCTGGCCCCGGGTGTCATGGCCGCAGGAAGTGCTCAACTTCCCGTTAGTGCATTAAGGGTTCCGCCTACTCGGGCACACACACACACACACACACACACACACACACGGTGCGCAGAGCTTCAGGAAAAAAAAACGCGATATGATAACTACTCAAGATATCCGAGTGGGGTCTGTTGACGAAAAGCATTTAAGAGTTCGCTGAGGGCCGAAAAGTACTTTGGATTTCGGATTAAGTTTTTAAACTGTATTTTTAGAAGAGTGAAAATGGCTAAAATGCTTGTTTTCAGAGTAATGTTTGGACGAAAAACAACCGGTACAGATTCTTGAAAGCACTTAAGGGACTTGCATTAAATCTTTATCTTCATTTCTCAGCCATATAATGTTACGGTCACCGCTCATGTGCACGACGAGAAGACTGCGCGCCAGTCCAGAGGAGACACCGCGCTAGAAGCACCAGCGAGCGTCGCGCTTATCATCCCGCCTCACTAACACACACACACCCCTGACGAGGTGGCGGGCCCCTCAATATTAAAAACAGTTAAACATAACTATTAAAACCTTTTAAAAATTGCAAGTTAATTAAGATTTAAGGATTACACATTACAGATATTTAAGAATTACATTATTTAAAAAAAAATGCAGTCTCCACTCCTCCAGTTAGGGTGGGCGCCGAAAGGGTTCGCGCAGTGCGACCGAACACACACACACGCACACACGCACTTGTTGGCGGGAGGTTTGAAACAGAGGGGTCGGCAGTGGCGTGAGGCACATCGGACTTAGGGAGGGCGTAGCCCTGGTCGACGTCAACGTGACGTGTTAACGATAACACTATACTATCTGTTCCTATTAGTGTTCAAATTGTGTTTTTGTTCAATTTTTAATTTTAAATCTTAAGTATACGATTACTTTGCAGTAAAAAAAGAGTATAAAGTATATTAATATTCTCATATAGTTATATAGTTTGAATAACGAAGAAAAGGGAGTCTTTGTAGCAATATAACCTAAAAATTAAGAACATAATTATTTATTCTTTTAATACCTACAATTACTATGCAATGTGTATTTTATAGTAATTTAGTAGTTATTTTACTAACGTGATAAAACAAATTTCTTGTGAGATAATATATTTTTTCTTAAAAATTGCAAAAAGGTCTCTGATTTTTATCAAAAAAATATTTTCTTATGCTGCACAATTATATTTTACAAAGTTATCATTTCTTACTTCAAATTATATTTATTTTTTCTTAATTCTATTATTAATATTAATAATAGTTACTTTGACTTCAAGTTTTAATTTAAGATCAAAAAATTATTTTGGATATCCGAAAATAACAACCGTTTGTTTATAGTTTTAACTTTTCACTTCTGACGGCAGTCCTCACGACTGCTTTGAAATTTTTTTTTTCCCCTCTTGAATCTTGCCTTTTATAAAATGAGCGTAACATGGCTTCAACTGAGAACAACATTCGCAGTTCAGTTCTACTTGGGGGAATGTTTCAAACAGGGCCGGATTTAGAGGTCTGATGGCCCCGGGGCAACAGAGGAGCGGAGGCCCCCTGCCCCAAATTATTTTCCAAATAAAGTGAACAATTTTTTTTCAGTCGAGTTTTCCAATAAATAATTTATTGTGAAATCAAGTAGATTCTCTTAGTATTTAAAAAACATACATAAATATAATCGGAGACAAGAATTATATGAAATTAAATTTTAGTGTTAATGAATATTTCTGTTAATATTTAACAATAATATAATCATGTATGTACAAAGTACTGTAGGTAAAGGTAAAACCGCGAAAAAATAATATCAAAGGATTTGTGGGGGCCCTCCGTTTGTGGAGGCCCCAGGGCTTTCGCCCCTATTTTCCTATTTTGCAGTACAGTTCCTGTCAGATAAATACCCTTTTTCAAAAGCTCATTTGCAAGGTCAACACCTGTATAAAATCTATCTGTATAGAGGAAGTACCCCACTTTCTGTGTAATGTTTTGAACCATTGCTATCAATTCCAAAATTATACGAGAAGTGAAAGTAAGATCGGGTCGTAATAAGGCATTGGTAGTTACAGAACCATAATATGGTATCAGGCCTAAAATGTAACCATTCAGTGAATCTGCTATTACATAAATCCGGATGCCCTCCCCTAAATCCGGCCCTGGTTTCGAACATTGGCGTGGCACGAGGGAGCCAGCAGTGTCGGCTCGCGGGGCACTGGGAGGTGCAGTCGGGACGTCAGACTGTCGGGCGCCGTGTCCTCGCTCACCTCTTCGTCTCCTGAGGCACTGGCAGTCCGTCAGCACCCTTCCTTGAACAATCGTGGACAGGGGCGCAACAACAAAGGGGGGGGGGGGGGGGGGGGGGGGGCAAGGGTATTTTGCCCCCCCCCTCCCCTCTGAAACCCTGAAGTGGGGGCAAACGGGGGCAAAGAAAGTGCTGTGGAATCAATTTTTAGATGATAAAACTGCTTAAATAGCACCATTTTCCACCTTGAAATACAAATTTTCCTGGGGGAGGACCCCCGGACCCCCCGCTTCAATAGTGGGGGATCGATGATTCTTCATGAAAAGGTATATTGCCCCCCCCTTTGGAAATGTAGTTGTTGCGCCCCTGATTGCGGGTGTCTGCTGATGGTCGCAGTGAACCTGGGCGACGGCATCGACTACAGCCAGCTGAAGCGGGAGAACGTGGGCGACCTCGTGCAGGAGACCTTGGAGCTGCTGGAGCAGCACGGCGGGCCCGAGGCCTTCATCAACATCAAGTACATGGTGCCCACGTACGAGTCCTGCGTCCGCAACTAGTCGCGATCCACTTCTCTGCACGCATTTCCAAAGTATACGCGTACTGTTACCTCTCACCGTGTCGCAACTATTATTAAACACACCAACTGTTCACCTTGTTACGTGTCTTTAGAGAATGTAATGTTTGTTGACAAATTTTTGGTTACTGTTGATATTTTGAACTGTGTGTTATGTTTGATGATACATTTTATAAGTTATTAAAAAGATTTATTATTTTGTCAATGAAGGGTGTGTTTAGTGCAACTTAATTACTAAAATAAGTTTAGTCGAGAAAATGGTGGGTCAAAGGTTATTTTTGCTATACTTACCACAAAAAAATATAAATTCACCCCTTCTTGACAATGGAAAATGAAGTATTCAGGTGAAATTAATATGTATTGTTATGCTTGTTATAGATTTGGTGCAAAAATAGGGTGCATTAATATTTGCACATAAACATATGTATTTGAAATTACATGTTACTTAAATAAATGGAACACAAGTTACTGATGACAAGTTATTTATTAAAATGCACGACAATAAAACATGAAAAAGAAATGCATATGGTAATTTTAACTCTTACTTTATCGGATGATGCATGAATTAAAATTATCTTGACAAAGCCATAATTTCTATACAAAAAAAGTGCACAAAAAATCTTTAATTACTCACAAATTAATGTTTACATGTGTCTGATGTTCACACAACAGAAAATTCCCAGCATGATTAATAATCACTACCAAGGACACATTCAGGTACACATTGTGCGTCCAATGCAGTCTGGACGGACTAGAAGTTTTGCACCGTGAAGCTGTCGTCGCCACGTCAGTAGAAGTATACCGCAAACACCACAGCCATGCAAAACATTGTATCCTGAAAAATAAATTACCAAGCTATTAAACCTACATCTGTAGAGCATATAAAATAAATTACCAATTTTTTAATTCTTTCAACATGATGCAAATACAAAATTCACACAATGCCGCGGTGAAAATCTATTCTATTAGTAATGTGTTAATAGTAGCCCTGTGCGAAAATTACATTATTGGTCTGAATGGAATTCAAATAAAAAGTATACTCGAAAACAAATATTAAATCCAAATAACAGGAGTGGGAATATTTTATGTACATTTTTATTATAGTTTTAGTCATATACCAACAAATACCACTTGTACATGGTTTGGTAAATGGCAATAGATAGTGTACATCATGATTATAAACATTATAATGCAACAGAAAAATAAGTTTGATCTCCAATTTTTAGAATTTTGTTTGCAGTGGCTAGCAAACTGCTTATTGTTTACCCTGTTACCAAATTATCAAAACATTCCAGACTGCAGACTGTCCCTCATCTTAACTTTAGCCATTTTGTGGTTCACAGCGCACATGTGGAAAAGTTAAGTATGACAAGTTGCAACAGGCTCGGTAAATGGAGTAAATGGAGTACGAACATATTTATTTACTGATACACTCTATGTTGATATGTAGTTACATGAGATTATGTGCAACTACACTTAGAATACTAGTGAATGTTCTGTATTTCTAAATGTAAGTTTTTGAATTTGAAACAAACATGAATTATAAATTATTTATTTTGAATATTTTGAATAATCACACAGGCCTATTTGATAAAATGATAGGTCTTAATACAGCACGTTTGTTTGATCAAACGTAAATATGGTTTTAGCGGGAATGCCAAAGAAGACCTTATACATAGTACAAAGGCATTTTTAAAAAAAAATTGCAATTAGCTGGTCTACTGATAGAAAAAAAATACAGTTGATGTTGGTCTTCTTAAAAATAATCATTATTTATTTATTTATATTTTTAACATGCCAATCGACAGCTTGATAATTTGTTTCGTCAGCAATAAATAAAAACACAGAAACAACAAATATACAGCAAGTACAAAGCAACACATATTTTAACAAAGGCATTGACACATACAAGACACGACATACAAAACAAAGAGGAATAGGAAATATGCAATATAATAATATTTGAACAACTAGAGACTTATGCAGAAATTAAAAAAAAAGGATGGGTAGTAAAATAATTAAAATATAAAATTTTTATCTGTTTAATTAAAATTGAAATTAATCTATTAATGAGATCATTATTGTAAAGTAATGAACAAAACATGTACTATTTTAGGCTAGTACTAAACTGGGGAACTCATACCAGTATTATCAAGTAAATATTTACAATTCAGTTTTGAACTTTAACAGTTATATAATACAAAAATAGAATCTTAGTATTCTCTACAATCAAAAAGAGTATCTAATCATGTAAATTAACCCATAGAAACCCCGCTAGAAAAAAAAAAAAAAAAAAAAGGAAACACTGTACTGATGCGGCAACAGACAGTAACATTAAACTTTGAGCACACGTAAAAGACCGACCGCGCAGTAAAGCTACATGGCTGCCAGGGTCGACGGCTGGAATCCACCCGAGAACGTCTGAACGCGAGCAATTCGACTGGTGACGGACTGCAGGGTGAGCCGAGCCAAGGAACGCCAGATTAAACACCTTTCACTCTACTGACCATGGGGGATAAAATCTAATTGCCGAGACAGAGACTTAGTTTGGGCCCACCCACTAGATGGCAGCTTTCATAACATATTACTAACACAGCTACATTGATTTTTTGAGATGTACGCAAACAAACCAGTGAAAATTAATTCACTTTATTTTGGCAGCCACATATTTTGTGGTGTGGCATACCAGAAATACTGCATCTCTTACTCATTTATACAGAGCATGCTATTTTTTCTTACAAAAAAGCATTAAGTGTTTATTTCTGTACAGCTTAAATCTCTTTTACTACGCAATTAGTCGTCGAATAGTTAAATTAACATTATAAACTTAAAACTTTGGATTTGAACTTCCTGCTCTTGCTCTTGGGATAATGTATCGCGCTGTCTTTGCAAGCGCACGCAGTTCTCCTCGCACAAACCCCCCCCCCCCCCCTTTTCAGTTTCATACTGAGTCTACAGGAACCATTGGCTCCGCCGAAGAACCTCTGAACATCCTTCCTTCCCCTCTGTAGTCTAGGCCTTTAACTGAAGCTATGCGCCATCTCTTGGCAACGTTTAGAACTATCATAGGTAACTCCTGGGTTTCCTCACCAGGCGGCGACACCTCCTGGAGTCCTGAATGCTGTGCTACTAGCTTAGAGCACCTGCCTAGTGGCGCGAGCCAGCGGCAGCTTCGCGAAGCAAGTCGCGCAGCCGCGTTTTGTTTTATTTTCTTGCAGGAACTACCCAGGCTGTACAACTGACTAATCATAAACCGTTTCTCTCTCCCGCAAGTCCTACTAGCTCCGCCTATTTTGGTTCCCTCCCCTCCCTTCTGGTCACGACACCCTGAGGGGGCATATCTTTTGGGTACTTGTGACAATTGCTATCGACGAGCCTCGGCTAAACGACTACTGATCGTCTTCTACCGCGACGAAGTTCTGCGACCCATCGACTCGGAAATATGTAGTTACCTAAAGTAAGGGTGTTATCCCAACTTACTTTCCAATCTTTAGTAGTACTGAAAGTCGTCACCATGTCGCGTGTGGTAGTGTGTTTCGGATCGGCTCCCGCGGTGCTCCGATCCCCATCCATGGAGTAAATCTTCTGGATCATACCCACTTTTGTGGTAAGTGTTCTCTCCCTCTCTATCACTAAGATTTCACTAGCCCCACTTTTGGCCTTATAATTAACCTCTGATCCTTCCAGTTTAATTATTTTTCCTTTTTCTACCACTGTGTGACCTTCTGTTTCGCAGTGGGTTCCATGTCACGAGCGGGAATCATTGTACTCCAGCCCGAGGACCAGTTTTCGGACCTACCCCTACTCTCCACCTGTGCCATCCCCGGTGCTTCCGTCGTGTACTGGCTGGCAGGATGAGTAGACAATAAATTTGAAATGTAAAATTTATTATCTCTAGACTCTTAAAAAAAAAAGCAAATAATCAACATATTGCCACAGTGCGAAGACCTTTCATAATGGACCTTTTAGGATCTTGAGAAATTATAAAAATAGACATATATATTTTTGTAATATTATACAGTAATAGGCTTTACTTAATTTAGTATCATGTAAAATTGCTTAATGTATTTTCACAACTAACGGGCCGGCCTGAGAAAAATTATTATGTAAAATTGATAAAATTATAATTCTGTTCTGTAAAAATGAATTTATTGTCGACTGTTACAAATTTAGCATCCATAAATGGTGATTGCCTAATTCTAACCATAACTAAAAGTAACCTGTTTATTTTATTTATCTGATATATCTTTGTACGCTTGATTATGGTGACAATGAAACTAGCCAGTAAATTAGAACCAGATATCCAGTGTTTTATTGACTTTGCCTTTGCCGATCCACACTTACACTCAACTTGAGCGGTGTGTATACTAAATTTATGTGCTCCTTCAGATCTCCTCCTCTGGATAAGTAACTGTTCTGCTGAGCACGTTTCCAAGCCTCTTCGATTTCGTTGCATATACGATGACTTTGTTTATATTTATAAAAGGAGATCGAAGGTATGTTACAACATGAAGAAGTACACTTTACTCACGGATCATGCTCACATCAATGTTTTCAGTTTGACAGATCAATAAACTGACCATTGTGTTAAAATTCATTAAAAAGTTTATACTATAAATAGGGACCGGAAAAATTCGCGAATTCAATGACCTACAGGATAGACTCCAAGATCCTCTATGCACTCGGACAAATTACATCTGCTCATTGGCTACTGACTCGTGACAACTATTAACTAGAATGCTTCTTTCGTTCAGGATTATTCATTGGCTCTGATTCCTTCAGACAACATGTGGTCCAATCACTGAAGCAGCAAAAGGTTAAACACATTTGGATTCTAGCCTATCGCGAAATGAAACCGCAAATTTTTCCGGTCTCTAACTATAAAGTTTCCCTTTGGCTTTGTGAACTTTGGTTTGTGCCATTTGCCCCAGATGGCTGCACCGTGGATACACATTTCCGTTCCACGTGACTTCCGTTCCATTCACGACATTACTCCAACCAAATGTCATATACTGAGAGCTAAGATGTTACGCATCAAAAATAACTACTTAAAATGTGGGAATTGGCTGATTAATTTAGTTCATAATAATGTATACAGCATAGCACTGGTTTGGTCATTCATGGCTTGGATGTAAATGGGGCTTCACCACACTTCATCATTCCTAGCATCATTGAAAACATATTATTCATAGTTTATCCATAGATAAATTATTTACATCCTGATATCTTAAGATATGAATGTTTACATAAAGTATGTTACTGGAAACAGTGTTGCATGTATGTATGTGTGTATGTGTATCTCTCTGTATGTGTGTGTGTATGTATGTGTGTGTGTGTGTATATATATATATATATATATATATATATATATATATATATATATATATATATATATATATATATATATATATATATATATATAGAGAGAGAGAGAGAGAGAGAGAGAGAGAGAGAGAGAGTTATCTCTTTGCAAGAATAAAGAGTGCTGAAAACAACTGGCAGATGTCAGCACTAGTACCAAGAACACTACCGTGTTTTCTCGCATAATCGTCACACTTTATATTCTAAAATCAAGTTTTAAAAGTAGGGGTGGGACGATTATGCGGGAAAAAATTTTTTTTAGGTAAAGTTATTCATGAAAACAAAACCCATTCATGGAAAAAACGTTTATTTAGAAAGTGAAGTTTAAAAGAGCATGCCAAACAATTTAAATTAATAATTCATATAACAAAAACCTTTTTTCAACTTTAAATACAAAAACAAAATCTGTGACGCGAACGCAAGCCACTTGAATGTGTGACATGAACCAAAGAGTATTGCCGTAGTACACAGTTACCACGAAAGAATGTGGGCTATCAAATGTAGTTAACTCGGCACTCGACAGAGAGCGCGCGTTGCATGCAATCTGCGAGATATCGATATTTAACTACGTGCGCGCGCTCTATACGGACAGCAACATAACCAAACACGAATGATGCCAACTAGCGCTGGCTACATGTTTATAAACACTTCACCGCGGCGATGCAGACGATCAGATAAAGGAAATAACGTTTAAAAACGTGTTTGTAAGAAAATTTACATCAGACAACTTCGTATTTTCATTAATTAAATAAGTAAGTGGTAATGTCAGAATAAATATTAGATTTATACTTTAAAATACATCGTTTTATACAGAAAAGATACCTACACAAAGCGCTCAGCATCTAATAGCAGGACCAAAATCATCATGCGACATTTACGCGATAAGTTTTTTTATCCAAATTTTGTCGGCCTAAAATATGGGTGCGACGATTATGCGAGTGCGACGATTATGCGATTATAGAGGGTATTTGTTTTAAAGACAACCTTGAGACAATTTATAATTTTCTTTAAATAAGCTCAGAATAAATTCTGGATAGAAATTTAGCAATTTGGTTAAAATGTTCTGTCTTGTTAAGTTTGGTGCAATACTTAATTCTAAATGAATATTTGTTTTTATTTTGATCTATATATTAGTGGTAAGAGAGTGATTCGAGGGCGCTGCTTCTTGGCGAAAAGGTAGTGACATAGTGAGGTGTTCCTCGCTCCTCGGGAGCAGGTAGCCAGCACTCACACTGAGGAAGACGTCATTGGCATAGTTGTCAGTGTCGGCGTCCCAGAGACATCGCATGCCCGTCTTCACACCGGCCCCGCGCTGCTCTCCCAGGAGCACCTGGACCATGTACTTGTACTGCCGCAGCGACAGTTCTGCCAACACCACGCACCCGTGCTTCCTTTCACATCATTGCAATCGTTAAACTGGGCACCTACATATCACCTTATTTATCACAAATTCAATGGTGTCTCCATTTATATATATATATATATATATATATATATATATATATATATATATATATATGCGCTTTCCGGGAGAGAGAGAGAGAGAAGCTTACTGCTTGCCCCCTTACACTCCTTATACTCTTGGTGCGCCGTGAGAGACAGTCAGCAGTAGTACCTCGCGCTTCTCTCTCTCTCTCTTTCTTTCCCCCGGTAAGCACAGTCCCCCCACTCTTCTTTTTTCTCTTAAGAGCGCGCTCATCATTGGTTAACTATTTTAATTAATTTCAGATCAAAAATCGGCAAATACTTCCTGTCTCAAAAATTTATTCTCTATCTGATCAAAAAAAAAAAGTGCAGTTTTTAACAGACACCTTAATTAATAAGCGTTCCATGCAGCTGAAAACAATTAATTACATTATTATTTAAGTTAATTAAAATTTTGAATTAAAAAGCATGTAATTAACATAATTAATTTAATGGAAATAATCTTAAAAAAACTCCTTAAACCCACGGGACATCATTTTAATATAACAATGTGTGGAATGACAGCTTTTGCAAATTACGAATCTGTCAAAAAAGAAAAAAAGCTCAATCATTAATGGAACAGGCTCACAAAGTGATATCCCACTGCAACCGGGCTGGTCGTAGAGGAACGCTGTCGTCGCTTGCCTTTCATCTTGTTCCTGAGGGTCTTGGCGATGTGGTCGGCCCACTTGGGCGCCTCGTCAGCGCTGTACGTCTTCCCCCTCAGCTCGTCGTTCAGCACGGTGTGGATCAGCTCCTTCACCGTCTGCGGCTTGAACCTGCCCAGCAAACACCGTCCGTGCGTCTCCCCTCGACGTTACACACTGGCAGCGACTGATCGAGAGTTCTGACCGCCCGAGGCTAATCATGAGGACACGCCCCCCGCCAGGTGTGTGTGTGTTACGGTCGGCCTAAAAAGTAATATTGTATATTAGTTTTGACTTCGTTTACTAGTGTGAACATTTTAACATGGTTTATACTACATACGACATACCTATAAAAGTTAAAATCAGGGATTCCCAAGCTTTTACAGTTCACAGCGCATTTAGTTTTTAGTGTTTTGTCTCGGTCTAGTTGAAATATGTAGGGTGGATGCAATGATGCTAGATTAATAGTGCATGCGAAGACACAATTTCAGCACGTCCCCCCCCCCCATCCTCACGCTCTAGGCTGCAGCCTAATTAGCCTAAGGGTTAATCAGGCCCTGCAGACTGGTGTTCCAAACAATATTACAACACACACAGTTACCTGTACATCATCATTACAAGTTAGTTCCAACTGAACGCTCTGCTACAGAGGCGAGCTGGCGTAGCGACGAGACGCTCAACATTAAATTTTAATTAAAATTCTTACTATTCTGTCATTCTCTCTCTCACACACACACACACACACATCCATTCTGCATTCCCTTGGTTACGTGTCTGTGAATTTAGAGGGCCAAGGTTTTTTTTAAATTACAGTTTTTTTAAATATTTATTTATTTAAAAAAATTACGGGAGAGTCTAAAGTAAGGCAAAGAGGATGTTTACATTCAAAATAAAACTGTGCAAAGTGACAAAAATGTCTACAAACACCTAATGAACAAATTTCAGTATAATTTCTGAACCTTTGAATAAAATTTTCCAACAACATATTTTAACACAGTGTCATTTTTATATGTATAAAAAAAGTAAATTAAATTAAATAATAAAACAGATGTACTATCTTTTTGGAGATAATTTCCACATGATTTAGGTGGAATTTACACATGTAAGACTATAACCTCAAGTTGTGGCTTCCAGCTCTGTCACTATTTAGTTAATGACTTTTCCATGCCTTGCATGACCAGTCATCAAGTCTCATTAATCTTGTGACTCCAGGGGCATATGCAAAGGGGAAAGATTGCTAGATATATAATCCTCTCCCCCTCAAACCATAATCGTGACAATTCTTTAAAAAAAATTGATCATTTCCACCAACAAAAGGAAAGAATTTGAAAGGAAACAGAGGGCAAAGTGGTTCTGTCATCCCCCCTTCCCTTCTCCAATCGCTGAAATGGAAACAAGCATGTGCTCATGCATGACCTGTAGACATTCTGGACAGCAAAGTAAGAACCATATGGAAAATAATCAACTATGAATTAAAATTAAATTTAAAAAAACTGGAAATAAATGCTTACATCACTCAAATCAGTGACTCAAATCTCCAGAAAATTTTGAATTTCAGAACATAGCACCAGGCAATTTGAGAAAGGTCTAAATCACAACTGGCTAGGGAGAAGGATAGAGGAAGGAGAGAAGAGAAAGAAAAGAAAGAAGATGTAGAAGAGAGAGAGGACAGAGGCATGAGAGGAGAGACACACACACACTTGCACTAGAACGCACGCGCACACGCACGTACATGGCCAATATTTAAAAACAAGTTTTATTAAAACATTCTTTCCACTCTCTGAGATAAATATTTAAACTAATAAAATATACTGATTTTAGAATGATTAAACTGACCTGATTTTTAACCTATAGTAATTATTATAGCCATTTTATAGTGTACTTAATTAACTTATTAAAAAGGTGGATAATCTTTGGTTATTCCAAGTTCATGTACTCACTGTACAGGTATACTTTAATAAATGTACTTTGCATTCTATATTTTAAGAACGCAGACATGTTTTCCTAAACTTGAATTTATATAAATATTAATGCATGAACTTGTGTATGCATTATATTATGTGATTAGCGATGTGCTCTATATCATAGTGTGTTTGACTTTGAGTGGGATCTAGAAGGAAAAAAAAATCTATGCATGTATCACAATGATAATTTGATTTTATGATGAACTAAAAAGAAGTCTTCTCACAGGTCAGCAATTTTAGATGGGTTTGTTTTAAGACTCTAAATGGAAATTGTAATCCTGCGGAATATGAAATACATGACAATATAGGATTCTATAATTTATGAAAAATTGTAAGAAGAAGGAATACTTCCATCCAGTGGCGTAGCCAGGATTTGTGTATGGGGGGTGTTAAGAAGCATGGCCCCCCCCGTATTATAGCGGGAGGTTTGGGGGGGGGGGGGGGGTCCTCCCTCGGGAAAATTTTGATTTTAAGGTGTAAAATAGTGCTATTTTAGCAGTTTTCGGTACTTAAATTTAAATATTGTAATGGTAGAATTTTTATTAATTTTAATATGAAATTTGTTTGAGTGATGAATAAGAAATTAATTAAAGATTTGGTGCTACGGGGGGGGGGGGGGGGGGTTTAACACATACACCCCCCCCCCCCCCCCGGCTACACCCCTGCTTCCATCTTAAGTGGTTTGAGTGCTAAGAGCGAAACGGCACAGAACCT
Organism: Bacillus rossius redtenbacheri; assembly: GCF_032445375.1. Classification (NCBI taxonomy): domain Eukaryota; kingdom Metazoa; phylum Arthropoda; class Insecta; order Phasmatodea; family Bacillidae; genus Bacillus; species Bacillus rossius. The sequence continues at coordinate 373,893,827 of NC_086330.1, forward strand.
AGCGTGTTTCCGTACGCAGTTCCCCAAGGTCAGCAAATGCGGTGACTGCGCACCTGTCCTTCAGCTCGGGCTTCATCAGGTACATGCTGGGCGAAGAGGGCGACTTCTGGGGGTCTCCGCCCCGGGCCGCGGCCGGCGCCGCTCCGTCCTCGCGCGCTGCTCCCTCGTCCATGGCTGGGCCGGCCGGCGGGCCGAGGCAGCTCCGAGAGGGTCGTGAACCGAGAGTCAGGCCGGGCTCCACCAGTGCCGCCTCCTGGCCACGCTCACACATCATCACCCCTCATTCTGCACCTCTGTGCACACTCACACAAGCTACGCTTCTGCAAACACGTCTTTTTTCTTCTTCTCTCATTCCAATTGAACATCACAATTATTCAAGGATATCGAACATTTTTCAAATCAAATTTCAAACAATTTTTTTTTCCCCTTCACATTTCACAGGAGTCCAAGTAAATAAACCCAAAAATACAGTAAAATAAAAACCGGAGTAATAGACATGGAAACATAACAAAGAGATGTAAAATAAAAATTTAAAAAAAGCAATGCATTTTTATTAACACCAGTAAATTTTTAAGTTCAAAAAATTTTTTGTTGATCTGCTTATGTACATAAAATAGAATATTATTAATAATTTGAAATCATTTTTATTGATCATTCATTGAATACAAGAACAATGTGTGAATAATGTTTCAGGGGAGAAATCTAATTTTCTCAATATATCATTTTAGTCAAGTGCAGGCTGCAATATGTTAAGCTAAACAAAAGAAAATTATACAATCACGTTGCTCTAATTCAGGTGGCCAGTAAGACATTTTAGTTCATGTTACATCATTGGCACAATCAATGTCAAATCAAAAATATATCACAGCTTATTTCGTCTACAGAAACTAAAAGCATAATTTACAAATTTTAAACAATGTGTTATCGTGTTTTATTTGAACAGATTCCACCGAGGAGTAGTGGGGAACGGAAACGCACAGACTGGGAGGGGGCATGCTACAGGGTCGGAGGCAGGCAGGAGGTCTGGCGAGGCTACTGGGGGCTTGTGAGAGAGGAGGGGGACTAACAGAGAGACGAGACACCAGGGGCGCACGCTCCTACGAGCCTGGACGGGCAAAGAAGCGGAACCAGTGTGAAGGAGACTTGTTAGGGGCGAAATGGGTGCGCGAGATATGTCACGTTTACATCTCGATACTGGGTGTCTCCCATGTTTATTATGTGGTGAACAAAAAAAGCACGGAAAAGGAAATGTGTCGCATCATGGAAGTTGACCAATGGAAAGCAAAATGGGGGAAGCAAACATAAAGTTTGTTACATTGGTATCAATGGAGGGCAAAATAATGATGTATGTTTGTTTTAATAATGAAATAAGTATGTTTGTCTTCTGATATTGGTAAAATAAAAAGTGTTTGCTTAAGTTGCAGTTTTCATGTAACATGTCTCGTGGGTGAATGATTTAAGTAGTTGTAACCCTGTGTTAACATTGGTGGTTAATTGAGAGATGATAATCTTGATTTTTTAAAGTGAATGATTCGAGAACAGTATGGAGAACCGACAATGTTACAAAGGTATGACATACAGAACATAAATATGTAATAATAAATATAGTATTGACAAGACAAATTAAAGTTTATATTTCATTATGTTGGAATAATTTTATGGTACGATGTAGAGATAGAATGTGTAGTTGTGACAACTGTAGTAGTAAAGAGAGAAGTAAAAGTTCAATTTTTTGCAATATTGAATGAATTTATACAACATATATCTGATATATTCATAGCATATGATTATTGCCATTAAGCCAAAAAGGCTTTCTTTTTTTAAATTTTATTTTAAAGTTTTAGTCATTGTAGTAGGGTTTTATGTGAATTTTGTTTGCTGTGTTAGTTGAGGGTGTGTTGTGTGTGTTTAATTCAAGATGTTATGGTAAATATTTGTTTTCTTACGTTAGGTGAAAAGAAAAATGAGGTAAGGTAAAAATGTAATTTTTTTCATGTTGAGGTTTGCAATTGGAAAAATGGAAACAATGCAAAAGGTTTGGAGAGGTTAGTTCAGCTACATTAAAAAATGTTTTATAAGTTGCATTACGATATGGTAACGATATTGATAAAGCTGAAAAGAAGGCGGTGCTGAAGTAATGATGACCAGCATGTTTACTGTACAAGGCATTTTGAAGAAGGAAGATTAATATGCTTGTTTAGCACAAAATACATTTCTCGAAGATATTTCATTAGGGTACCTACATATATTTTCAGTATCAATTTTTATACCAAAATAGGTTGGGCTGTAATATATAATACAAGTTAGTTTCATAAAGAAACATTTTAGTGGAAAATAAGCATGAGAAAACCCCCATATTGCCATGCTTGTAAGAATGTACGGGTGATGAAATGTCAGCTCCGCCATGGTGGTGACATCATCGATATTATTATAGTATCCCGTTGTAGAATTATCGCCGGGAGTTTATATTGAAAGATTTTTGAGGTTAAACATTATCATCCAAGGTTGGTGCCCAATGGCGAGAATACCAACATTTGTCAGGTATCTACGGCTGGCCGAAAATAGACCCCCGGGCTACAGGTTGGGCGCCACTGATATAGTAGTTGGATAACTTCACTGACTGGGTTCTGTATAGCAATACCAAATAACATTTTTATTTTTCTTAACTTTCTTTAGTTATTTTCATTTGTTTCTTTTTTAAGTTATAATCAACTATGAAAAATCACATAGCCAAGTTGGGTAGGTATAAAATATGCATAATAGAACAATAGTATATAATGCTAGGCGTACAGAAAGACGTTCAGAAAGAAGCTGTTTATATTTTTTCCTGGATAATGCAGGTAAACACTCTCTCACTTATAAAATACAGAAAATTACCTAATAAACGAGTATAAACAAACGTCTCCGATGTAATTACAATACATACGATTATTTGTTTTATTTGTTTAACAATTGCCAACATCTACGGTCGAAAGCAAGGTCAACAGTGTGTGGTCCTTGTAAGTTCATGGTAAGACATCACGAACGCGAACAAGTTAGTGGCCATCTTAGAATTGATGTACGTTGCATTTTCTGTAAAGTGTACCGAGAAGTTTTGCTCCTGTTGTTTATTAAAAATTTATGTTGCCAAGAAAATATTACATCGTGCTTTAATGATATTGACGATTCGTATCAGCCACACATAATGGTTGTCCGTTGGGCAACATGTGGCTGTTCAACTAGGTTTTAAAAAGGACACTTAAATCTAAATTTTCACAAGAATTTTTAAATAAAATTTCTTAGTATTTTTAAGTATCATCTTTGTATATATATATATATATATATATATATATATATATATATATGTATATATATATATATATATAGACGCCGTCCCCGCTACCTCCTATGATTTTTACGTGATTTTTGCTTGGGTTCGAGATCTCAGGGAGGGTTCGGCCTTGTGACTAGAGGAAGGGGTTAACGCAGTAGCCCCCCCCCCCCCACCTTAGGCTGTTATGGCCACTCGGGACGCCTGAAGAAGAACACAAAGTTTCTGGAGGATATTTGATGATTTTATTACGGCCCTATACATAGTGCTGCCCGTTCTGGCCGTAACGGTTTTCCCGACGCGACTAGTCACACGCGCAGCTCACTTCCTCAGTGGCGGCTCCTGATTTTAATGTGCGTGAGGGGCGGACTTGTACACGTGATGCGGCGGTTACAAAAACACTCTAACATGACGAATTAAAGCTTGACGAACAACCCACTTCACTATTACCTAACACTTAATATACTGGGCTAGTGGCACATAGGCCCGTGTCTCCGGCGACTCTACGTGATACCTAGATGTGTCCCAGGGACTGATTCGTTAGTACATTTGGTGGCACGATACCGTGCAGCGGTGATACCTAAACTCTAACATGACAAATTATACTTTGACGAGCAAACATTTCACTATTACATAACACTTCTTATACTGGGCTAGTGGCACGTAGGCCCGTGTCTCCGGCGACTCTACGTGATACCTAGATGTGTCCCAGGGACTGATTCGTTAGTACATTCGGTGGCACGTGTCGCCTTCTGGCTGCCCTGTGCGGGCCAAAACTGAGTAGCCGGTAAGCTAAGTTGGGGCGTGAAGCGCCGACGTAAAGTCTCGTAGACTCCCCACAATACTCACGTATTATGTAGAACACTCATCTTGGAGCACTGATTTAATTAAGTGAAATAACTCATGGTAGATTGAGGCCGACCACGGAACTGTACGTAAAAGATTAAGAAGATATTATACTATTGAAACTACATGTCGGTGAAAACAAAGGTTGATGGTCCCGCGTTGCGCGCAGGCTGCCGGCCTCTCGGAGCTCCTGAAGGACACTGCCTGTGTCGCTGCGCGCGACCCCCCTCCCCCGCCAGCCCTCCCCGGAAACGTGTGATTTCGCGGGAAACTGAACCGGCCAGGTTCGGGACAAAACGCACAGTGAAACATGATTTTGAAAGGACTGAAATATTAATTTGACATCGTACGGCCGAAGGCCACCCCAAAGCCCGACCTGCACCCGCCAGTACTCGGCTCCGCTAACGGAAAGCACCCCTAGCCATGGCCCAACTGAGTCAAGTGAGCAGACCGCAGCTCAAGGTAGAGAATAGCGAACCATTTTAATTACACATGCAATGCACTCCCCGTGCCTACAAAATTCCCCACACAATAATAAAGTAATCAAAAACAAACAAAAGCCCCTAATTAATAGAGTGCGACGTAGAAGTGCCCGGGTCACTCACGTGTAGTTTTCTACTAAAACAGCTGTGAGTGCAACCCTTGCAGCCTTCAGCCTAAATTCAGTAGTGAAACGTGTGACGTAACGCAAACCGCCCCAAATTAGCATTATCATTCGCCACTGGAGTAGTTATCAAGAAACAGACAGTCTCCAGCTTGACTCTAATATTCAAACTTATTTTAGACAAACTTATTAAATGTCAATTCTAAAACATATATAAATATTAAGTTAATCGTTAAGTTTTATTATGTGAATTTAGAGCCACTTAAATTTAGTTAATTATATAGATTTTTACGAATAACGGAACTTTAGAAACTCTGGCGCGACAGGGAGCTCACCCCTCCCCTCGCGACAGGGCTAGACGCGAGTACAGCGCGACTCGCGGACCGGGACGGACGCACGACCCACGGGGAGCCAGCATTTCTTTGTTTCACCGAACGTCCATCTGGTAATTATAGTCACAACCAAAACCTTTTTTTAAATACTCCCCGTGTGCGCCCGGTCCTTTTTCCGGTGTAGGGCCTAACCCAGCCGCGTCAATTTAACACGCCCCACACAAAGCATTACGTGGGGCCGTGCAGTATACAGTACGGGCCGTCTCCCGCCACCCCAGAACTTTAGTTAATCGCCCAGTGCACAGGCACAGGCTACATCCAAGCTTAAAACGTGTTTTTAATTTAGTAGCGAGCCGCGGTCCACACAGGTGGGCCCGCGCGTCGCAAGTTACTGATTACGAGATTAGCCGATGCTAATCGAACGCTCTCCCTCAACTGCGACTGGCGTGAGGACTTAATAAGTAATCACACGTAGAAGCACGCAGGTGTCCCTCTCAGATAACGTGTGCAGTGTAATTGTGTACGTAAAAGCACCACAGAGTGCCGTTTTGTCAAGTGTAATTGTAATAATAGTGTAATCAAAACTTCTACGTGTTCCGACGCCTCATTGGCATTCATGTACCGCCGAGTAGACCTCGCGCCCAATGTAATGAACCAGTGTAAATCGTGAACAATAAAACGTCCACCCCGCACCCCCCATGCGCGACGTGCGACCCGTAGAACAACCAGAACAGTGTATGTAAATTAACCTAAACAACCCAACCTAGTCAGGAAACAAATTCCATCACCGCCGACGGTTCTAGCGGACCACGCTGGGGCAACGAACCCACGACCATCACACGGTTAGACACCGAGCTAGCCTGGCGCCCTCCCGGAACAGAAATCTCTAAGAAAGCCAGCCACCCCGCTAGGACCTGCGCCCGACCTCGAACACGAGACCGCGGCGGATGGCAAATTGATGAAAAAAAATGTTTAATAAAAACCTGTGGAAAAATATACATAAATTAATTTGTTGTAGTGCGGCGGAGGGATATACCACACCCGGCTGGATCCTTCCGCCGGCGTAGCACTCGTTGCCTCGCGTTCGCCTCGTCGCACGAACTACACTTTGCTGCGCGCACGAGCGCGTTCGGTGCACACGCCTCTGCGAGACGTTGATGAGGCATATCTGTCTATTCGACATAGAGGAGCATTGGCGGTCGGTGTCTATATATATATATATATAGACGACGTTAGGGCCATTCCCGTGGTTCGGAGTCGCTGCCCAGCTGCTCCGGTAGAGAGGGTACGTGCCACATGGCAAGGGAACTACCCTAACTTAGGTGAAATAAAAGAGTTTTTGACATTAAGGTGTGTTTAATGCACACGTCACACACTGTACATGGGCTGTCACAGCTCCCCTCTGTGACAGTCAATCAGGGCGAGGCCCGGCTCCACGCACCTTGAGCGCGACACGACACTACCAGTGACCTGACTGGCGGTGACACAACAGTGACGCGACTGACAGTGGCGTGGATGACGGTGACGTGACTGGCAGTGACGCGAATGATGACACGAAATACTATGACGTAACTGCCGACGCGAACGACGGTGACGTGACCTTCGCGACCGTGCTCTCTCATGCCACTTAGGCGACTGACTCGACCCACGCTCCGCGACGTCTCAGCGGCCTCCCCCCTTGCCGCGCGCACATGAATCTCCCCTCTTCCCTTCGTGTGCGAGTGCGTGGAGCCACATGGTCACAGGCGGGGAGACGCGACTCAGTCGCCCGGGAAACACATCTACAGGACACAACAAGACAAATAGATATTCACACCCTCACATTATTACATAAACAAAACCTTTGTTACACTTTTGCGCACGGGCGCCGGCGCACACGCAAGCCTGAAGCAGCAACGGGCAATAATGGCCTCAGCGAGCCGGAGGAGCACTTGGGACGACGTCAAATGCTCCCCCCTCCCCGATGTCATTTTGCCCGCTGATGCTATGATCACACGCACTTCACCATTAACACTCGGGCACTCGGGCGTTCATATTGGCATCCCATGGGCGAAAGTAGGAGTAACCTGCTGGGTGAGTACCCATGGCCAATAGTCTAGCAGGTAGGAGGGAGGCCTGCGCTGACGAGTGGAATGGCGGGCTATTTCCGGAACCTGGGAATTCGGTGCAGTGTCTGGGTGCATAGGTGGGGATCTGTCCCCTTCCTTCACCTCATCAAGGAGTTCAATGATGACCCCTTCCTCGGGACCACAGGGCCCTTCAGGTGGATAACCTTTGTGGTGGTGGTACTTATCCCCGTTTAACCCTTCCATTACTTCCTCGGGGAATACTATTTTAGGGATGGTGTCAATGGTTGGTAACTCAGGGTCCTCTTCATCAGGGATTGGGGTAACGGATGTGTTAACGACGGAGTTTTGGGCATCCCTGGAGTCCAGCCTGTCAGCAAGCTCATCCAGGTGGTCCATGGTGAAACCGTTGGGCTCATACCCATATGCTTGTTGGGTGGGCGTAGCTTCTCAGGAAAATACTGGAGCTTTGGGATTTAAAGAAACCTCGCAACCTGCTGGGTTGGTATTGCCAGTGACCATTTCGTCACCGAAGTTCGTCGGCACCTGAGGTGAGTCCGATCTCCTTCCTTCCCTACTGCAGTGGTTTCTTCCAGGGTCGGTGTCTAGGGGCATCGGGTCGGAATTGGCACAACGACCTCCTCGTGGTGTCTCTGGTTGGTCCCTGGGGCTGTCCTGGTCTGTAAAACTATCCGCGGCCCCTACGGTTGACAGCTGCTGCGGCATCGGGACCGTGGCTAGCCGCAAGGCATCACAGTGTATTTTGGCCATTCGGCCATTCGGCTGCCGCACCAGGTAAGTGGTCATCCCCAAGCGAGCCACCACCTCCCTGGGCTCGGACCACTTGGGCGCGAGGCCCGCGCAAAACCCACGGCCCTTGGCTGACAGATGCTGGAGCCTTACATGCACAAACTGGCCTGGAATGATCTGCGGGGGTGGATTTAGGGACTGGGGTGTTCGATGATCCAAAAACTGGGCCTGATGCCTGCGTGCCCCAGCCCGTAGGTCCTCTACCGGGAAAGGTTCTTCTGTGTGAATGACGCCCAGTTCGTCTGGCAATGCTAAGTTGTGACCATGGAGCAGCTCAGCTGGAGAATATCCCGTGACCTCGTTCGTGCGCCGGCGGAGGCAGTACAAGAGGGTGGGGAGGTGAATGTCCCACTTAGTGTGGTCCTCATCAAGGCGGATACGGAGCTCGGTCTTAATGTCTTGGTTGCGGCGTTCAGTGGGATTTGATCTGGGATGATAGGTAGGGGTGGTGTGATGATGGACCCCCCACCGCCCACATGCCTTCCGCCAGCTGTGACCCGTAAATTGGACTCCATTATCCGTGAGCAGCACTCTCGGATACCCATACCGTGGGAACACCTCTCGGTCCAGTAGGGCGATGATTGTTCCCGCCTTGACATTGGCGACAGCAAACGCCTCGGTCCGTCGCGTAAACACATCAGTGACTACAATGATGAACCGCTTTCCCCGGGAGGTGCGTGGGTAGGGGCCCATAATGCCAAGAGCCACCTCGTGGAATGGGTGGTCAGGGCGTCGGGGAACCTGTTGCTCCACGCCATCAGGTCGACGCGCCTTACACTGTTGGCAGCGTTGGCACTCACGCACAAACTGCTTAATGTCGGCCGTGACCTCCGGCCAGTGGAACGTCCTGCGGATTTCTCGCAGGGTCTGTTCAGCCCCAGGGTGCCCCGCCAGCTCATGACTGTGGAAGAACAGTAGGATGGCTGGCCGTGCAGCAGGGGGTTCATGAATACTCCAGCGGCTTCCTCTGCGAACACCACGGGTCTGAAGCATGCCATCGAGACTACGCTGATAGGGAAATGCTTGGTCGCCACACTCGGCAAGTCGGGCTCGTGTTTGTGGGTCGTCCTGCTGGGCGTCACGCACGTGAGTCACCAGCTCTGCCATGGTGGCGAATTGGGTGGCCGGCTCTGGTGTGCTGGGCCCAGGCAGCATGTACAGTAGGGCATCGTCGGGGGCCGGGTCCGAATAGTTGGTAATCGGAACCGGGGGTAGAAGGTTGTCCCACCCCTGGTCATCGTAGACTATGGTTCTGGGGTCCGGGTGTCGGGAAAGCTCGTCAGCGAGCTCATTTTCCCGGCCGGGTACATGTTCCACCGTGAAGTGGAAGCTCTGGAGGAGAAGGGCCCACCGGGTAAACTTTGACTTGCCCTCCTGCACGGAATCCAGCCATTTGAGGCACTGGCTGTCCGTGCGGAGAATGAAGGGGCGCCCCTCGAGGTAGTGTCGGTATCTTTTTAGTGCCCACACCACAGCGAGGCATTCTTGCTCATTGACATGGTATCGTCTTTCCGCTGGGCCAAACTTGACACTCGCGTACTCGACGATACGTCTCTGGCCTTGGCCGTCCAGCTGGTACAGCACCACCCCCATGCCTTCCTGGCTGGCATCGGTCTGCACGAATAGTGGTTCGTCCGGCACCAGCCGCGACAGGGTGTGGTAGTTGCGGAGCTGTTGTTTCACCTCGCCCAGGGCCTGGTCGGCGGCCTGGGTCCACCGGAATTTGTGCTTTGGTGAAAGCAGGTCGGTCATGGGCGCTGTAATCGAGGCGAAGTGGGGAACAAATGACCTCAACCAATTCAAAAGCCCCATGAGTTTCTGGAGCTGCTTCCGTGTCTTGGGTGCCTGCTTGCCCTCAATAATGGACAGTTGTTTGGGCAGCGGGCGGCAACCCTCTGCATCCACAATATGGCCCAGAAAATCGATCTCCTCCGCCCCAATGTGGCACTTCCTCGGGGCGCACGTCAGCCCGTGCCTGGCGAGCCGCTCAAACACCAAGGCCAGATGGTGTGCGTGTTCCTCCCACGAATATGACCAGATGATCACATCGTCCAGGTAGGCTTGGGCAAACTTGCCGATGTAGCCATCCAGGACACGGACCATCATGGTCTGGAAGGTCGCAGGAGCATCCATCAGGCCAAACGGCATCGCACAGAACTGGAAGCGCCTGCCATCTGGGGCGGTAAAGGCTGTTTTGGGGTGGTCGGCGGGGCATACTGGCACTTGCCAGTACCCCGACTTGAGGTCAAGCTTTGAAAATATGGTGGCTTTCCCCAAGCCAGCGAGGGCATCCGTGATGTTGATTAATGGTGGTGGTGCCGGAATGGTGAGGTGATTTATTGCTTTGAAATTTACGCAAAATCTCAGCGTTTCATCTTTCTTGGTGGCCATTACGATACGACTATTATAAGGTGAATTACTAGGTTCTATGACACCACTCGCCAGCATCTCCTCGATTTGCGCCTGTATGGCATCCTGTTCACGGGGTCCGAACCCGAACACTTTCTGGAACGGAGGGGTATGGGGCACCAGGGGTATGCAATGCTCTGTAATTGTAGTCCTCTGTAACTGGTCCGCAGCTGCAAACACTTGCGAATGAGCCCTTCTCACCTCGTCGATGTCGACGTGGTGCTCGGCTGGAACTCCGTGGGTCAGCTCATCCAAACCTACAACTGTGCTAGGTGGGGATGGAATAGGCCGGTGGATACCGTAGACAGTCCAGCGGCCGCGGGTACCAAGGTGCAAGCGCCCGGCACGGATTTCGATTGTAGCATCGACCTGTGCCAGCCAGGGGGCTCCCAGGATGAGCTCCTCTCGTAGCTCATGCAGCACTATGGCGTCCATTTGGCTAACATGGTCCCTTATGTGGATTTTTACCTGGGCACGCCCAGACGTGGGCGCGCAAGCTCCCCTGGTGGCCAGCAGGACTGTCCCAGCCTCAGCTGTCACGTCAGCACCAGCGACGAGGTGGGCGGCAATATAGCTGTGGCTGGCGGCAGTGTCCACCAGCGCCTCCAGTTCTCGGCCGTCCACCCGGACAGGTATGCGCAGTAGACTGCTTTCCTCGGGACCCATGCGCCCGAGCCGGGACAGCGTGTCCTCTAGCCCTGCATCTACTGTCGAGGCCCCCAGCGATGAAGGGCGAGCAGCAGAGCTCACCGAAGACTCGGGGCACGGCCCATCGGGCCGGCGCGTACCGCCCCCGCCGACGTCAGGTGGTCGGGGCGGTAGCTCACTGGCGCCCGCAGCTGCTGGCGGAGACGCCGATGACGTGGGGCGAGCGGGGGAGCTCGCCGAAGACTCGGGGCACGGCCTGTCAGGCCGGCTTTGACCACCCCCGCCGACGTCAGGTGGGCGGGGCGGTAGATCACTGGCGCCCGCAGCTGCTGGCGGGGACGCCGATGACGTGGGGAGAGCGGTAGAGCTCGCCGAAGACTCGGGGCACGGCCTGTCGGGCCGGCTCGGACCGCCCCCGCCGACGTTAGGTAGGTGGGGCGGCGTGGCTGGTTGGAGTTTCGGAGAGCGGGGCCCAGCTGTCTCATCGCCCTCACCTAGGCGTTTCCCGATGGTGTTGTGTCACCTCCGTTTCCCCCTTCTCCGGTGGCCTTGACGGGGCATTCACGGTGCCAGTGGTACATTTCTGTTGGACAGTACCTGCAGCGGGGAGGCCGCTCTTCGCGGGCTGTCGGGCCTCCGCGTCGCTCCCCTCGGTCGGCCTGCCGCCAATTCAGCCGCGACTGGCCCTGTGGCTCAAGGTTGCGTCCCTGCGACCCCGGCGACTGGGCGGATCTGTCCGGCGGTGCTGGCGGGCCAGTGTACCGCACCACCGCTCCAGCATCTTCTGGTGACAGCACCGCCGGGGTGGGGTTGGGCCTCCACTGTATCGTGGTCTCTGTTGCACTCTGTATGGCCTGGATGTCTCTCTCTGTTTCTCTCGCCATGGCTAGGAAATCGTCCACGCTTCTTCCCGCGGCGTTACGCATGAAAGGTCGTAATTCCAGAGACAGTAACTCCACAATCACTGGCAGTATCTCGGCGACTGAGCCGCTTGTTGTCAGACGTCGGTGGAGGCGTAGCTTTTGATAAATAAAGCCTTCCACGCTTTCCCCAGCCCGCTGTGTTTGACAGTACAGCTGGTACTGACAGCTGACATGGGAACGCGCGTCATCAAAACGGGATTCGAACCGGGTAACGAATTCGGTCCAAGACGTCCGGTATTCGCCTGCCATCGCCCACCAGGCTTGGGCTCTGTCCCGGAGCTGTTCACTAACTCTGTCCGTGAACTCGTCCTCGGGCACCGCGTGTCTTGATAGTCTGTCCCAGCATGCTTGCAGAAATGCATGCGGATCTTCATGTGCTCACCCCGTGAATACAGGCAGTGACACCGCCACACTTGCATTTCGCGGTACAGGTTCCGGTTGTGCCTCCCCATGGCGCCGCACACCGTCAATACAGGCTGCGCATAGAAATATTCCGTCCCTGAAATTAGAGAATTCGCGTGCAGTCGTGCAAATCCGGTGTCTGACAGTGCCGCACACATAGCACCGCGCCGTTTCGCCTGGTTGCCCGGGACAGCCTACCATCGCGCACGTCACGCGCTCCCTTATCACGGCCCGCTCTGTGCCATGGTCATATATTTCCTTTTCTACAGTCTTTTCCTTAGGGGTACACGAGCACCATAGTGTAGTGCCCTCCCTTCGCAAGCTGCCCTCTCCATGTGGCTTATGACACACCTGGTAGACCCCGTCCATATTCACACGCACAGGTGTGTAGCATTCCGCAACCTGCGCGGCTGACCGGCCCGAGCGGCGGACCGGGTCGTCAGGTGACGGGGAACAGACAGGCATGGCCCGCCTCCCCCCCTCCACTGTCGGAGGTCCCGTTTCCGCATGCTCTACGTCCCGCGGAAGTTGACCTGGCGGCGCGGTGATCTTGAATGGTACGACTCGGCTGTACTCGTCGTCGCTCGGCTGGACTCGGCTCCCGCTCGACCCGAAGGGCGCAATTCACCTGCGCTCATCCAGCGCGATCCCTTTAAGGGAAAAAGGGGGAAGAGCGAACTCACTCGCGCGGCCGAATGAAACCCGATACCTGTGTGACGCGCTCTTATCTCTTGATGGCGCAATCTCACACCATTTTGGCGCGTTGGCTTCCGCTCCCGCGCCGCTCTTGTCCACGCTCGACTCCCTGCAGCATTCTCGCGGCCCCCGAAAGTTTTGAAAATCCACACTTTTCATGTCCGTTTCTATGTAATAGCTCATGGTCAGCCACACTAGTTGGGCACCATTTTGACGACGTTAGGGCCGTTCCCATGGTTCGGAGTCGCTGCCCAGCTGCTCCGGTAGAGAGGGTACGTGCCACGTGTCAAGGGAACTACCCTAACTTAGGTGAAATAAAAGAGTTTTTGATGTTAAGGTGTGTTTAATGCACACGTCACACACTGTACATGGGCTGTCACAGCTCCCCACTGTGACAGTCCATCAGGGCGAGGCCCGGCTCCACGCACCTTGAGCGCGACACGACACTACCAGTGACCTGACTGGTGGTGACACGACAGTGACGCGACTGAAAGTGGCGTGGATGATGGTGACGTGACTGGCAGTGACGCGAATGATGACACGAAATACTATGACGTAACTGCCGACGAGAACGACGGTGACGTGACCTTCGCGACCGCGCTCTCTCATGCCACTTAGGCGACTGACTCGACCCACGCTCCGCGACGTCTCAGCGGCCTCCCCCCTTTCCGCGCGCACATGAATCTCCCCTCTTCCCTTCGTGTGCGAGTGCGTGGAGCCACATGGTCACAGGCGGGGAGACGCGACTCAGTCGCCCGGGAAACACATCTACAGGAACACAACAAGACAAATAGATATTCACACCCTCACATAATTACATAAACAAAACCTTTGTTACACTTTTGCGCACGGGCGCCGGCGCACACGCAAGCCTGAAGCAGCAACGGGCAATAATGGCCTAAGCGAGCCGGAGGAGCACTTGGGACGACGTCTATATATATATATATATATATATATATATATATATATATATATATATATATATATATATATATATATATATATATATTGACGCCGTCGCCGGTGCTCCCTCTGAGAGCACAGGCCGTTATGTGTCCTCAACACCTGATCAGTGCCACGCCTCGAACGCGCCCTTGCGGGCAACGTAGTGCAGTGCCCCGAATGGCGTGACGTCAGTCACGGCCTCCTACGTGTGCAAAGCGCCCGGCCGGGTGTGGCACTGCGCAACTAAATAATTTGTTTATGCATTCGATAAAACAAACAAAAACTAATACTTGTAAAATAACTAATAATTAATGTTAATTTAATAATCATTTTGTAAACTGGGATCATTCACAAAACTGGCCGAAATCATCTTCCCGCGCTCCACAGTTTCCCGCGGAATTTTCCCCCTCCCTGGCCCCGGCGGCCAGGGAGGTTAGTCAGTCGCCATCCCGCACTCGCCCGGGCCGGCAGCCCCCGCACGGGGAGCCCTCAATTTTCGCGCCAACATCACCAGTCACTGCAATAGGTAATTATAGCCAAATCATTTTAATTCAGCTCCCCGGTCGGCCCGAATCGGCCGTTCGAGACTTCGCGCGGTCCTTTAATAAAATGTGCAGTCCGACACCGGACTTTCGTGTACTACGTAAATGATTAGATGACCCATCGTGGCACCCGCGCCTCACGCTAGTGAAATCACACATCGGGAATTAGTTCATCGCTCCCGCAGGGCGGCACTGCACCAAATGCGAATCTAAACTTTCAGACGAGTCATTAACTGGGACGTGCCACGGTCACGTGTGTGATATTAAAATTCATCGAACATATCAAATTCACGTAAAATTCAGATCAGGCAACGGGGACGGTGTCAATATATATATATATATATTGACGCCGTCCCCGTTGCCTGATCTGACTTTTACGTGAATCTAAACTGTTTAATTAATTTTGGGTCTCAAGGGCGGGGTTCCTGGCCTCGTGGCTGCAGGCAGGGACGCGGCGACAAAGGGCCCCCCGGGCTGTTATGGCCTCCCAGGACGCCTTATTAATAAAACACACACGTACTGTTTAGCTGTTTGGTTGGAGCTTCCCTCTATTGGCGGACTTGTTACGGCCACACGGTAACCCTGTGGCAAGTACGTTGAAGGGGGTTGTTCCCGGCGACTTGCGAGTGGGGTGCTCAGGTGCACGATGGACCTGTTCCGGCCTATGTGAAAGTCCGTGGACGCAACGTGAATTGCGTGGGCGATAGGTCCCACAAAATTACTTAAGGTAACACACTACACTATAATCACTGTGGTTAGTCCCGCACAGATGGGTATACAAAGGTGGCTACTCCGCGTGGTGGCTGGGGCCACATTACGCTGGGTACGGGCGCGGTGGGATCCGGCAGGATATCACACGCACGACCGTGGCACGTCCCAGTTAATGACTCGTCCTTTCACTTAGGTACGCGTTTGGCGCAGTGCCGCCCCGTGTGGGCGAAGAACTATTCCCCGAGAGGGAATTTCACTGGCGTGAGGCGCAGGTGCCACGAGGGGTCACCTAATTGATTACGTATCACACGAAAAAGCCCGATGGCGAGCTACACATTATATTAAAGGACCGTGCGAAATCGCGAACGGCCTATTCGGGCCAACCGGGGAGCTGAGTTAAACGGTTTGACTATAATTACCTATTGCAGTGACTGGTGATGTTGGCGCGAAAGTTGAGAGCTCCGTGCGTGGGCTGCCGGCCCTTGCGAGTGCTGGATGGCGACTGACTAACCTCCCTGGCCGCCGGGGCCAGGGAGGGGGGAAATTCCGCGGGAAAACTGCGGAGCGCGGGAAGATGACTTCGGCCAGTTTTGTGAATGATAACCCTTTATAAAATGATTAATAAATTAACATTAATTATTAATGGTTTTAGACTTATTAGTTTCTGTTTATCTTATGAAATTCATGAATAAATAATACCCTTGCGCAGTGCCACACCCGGCCGGGTGCTTTGCACACGTAGGGGGCCGTGACTGATGTCACGCCGTTCGGGGCACTGCACTATGTTGCGCGCGCGGGCGCGTTCGAGGCGCGGCACTGATCGGGTGTTGAGGACACATAACGGCCTGTGCTCTCAGAGGGAGCACTGACGGCGGCGTCAATATATATATACACACACACACACAGTATCTCCCACCGTATTTTTAATGCAGCTAACTTAGTTACCCGTATTAGGCTTTATTAATATTCATTAAGATAAGAAGAAATGATATTATAGCTAAAATAAACTGTCAAACTGTAAAAACCTTTGGTTTGACTGTCGGAGATGAGCTTAGGAGTGGTGTTAGTTCTGGATCGCTGAGTTTGTCTGGGAGGCTAGCTTTGACTCTAACCGATTTGTTGTCGCATGAGTCGACGATCCCAGCATGACCAAGACTCGGTGGCTAAGAACCAGACTAGCACAGAGAAATATCTGTATTCTGGTAAATGATAGCAAAAAATCTTAAAGGAAACACTGCCGTCACCCGGCCTCTGTAGCAGGCCCGGGAAGTACCTGACAAGCGCTACGGGCATCATGGTGCTGCTGTTGTCCAGGGAGCGCCAGGCTAGTGGAACACTAGGCCATTGGTGATGGGTCGTAGGTACTCTGCCCCCACGTGCCCCACCAGGTACGCACCTTGAAATCTAACCTGAACTTCCCTACTTGGTTGTGAGGCCGCTCGGCCGTGTGGAGGATGGGGTGGTGCGAAATAATCGTAAGCGACACCGGTTATGTTGATTTGCGTTTAGTTAACGGACTTCTCAGGTGGTACGCACGGGTACTCGATATTCCCTATGCATACTCTACGCGGTGGCAGAACCGCTACAAACACTATGCGAATGCACTATGCGGCATCTGAGCTGTTGTACAGTTACATTAACACACGCTGATTACAGAACAAACACGACACAAATATAACACAATGAATTTGCCGCGGCAGTCTCGCGAGGCGTGGTTACGAGTGCTCTGGAGACGGCCAGTACCGAAAGTTAACTGTCTTAGGGTGGCTCAGTGAGCGTGGCCGTAAATTACACCTTACACTTACTTGTGGTTGCAGCTGGCAGGCGTATGCGCGGCGGTCTAGCGAAAGCGCGTTGGTTGGAGTTTGCCAGTGCCGTAAATGGCGTGGTCCGTGACGCGGTGCTGAACCACTAAAGAAAACGGTCGAGATAAGCCTGGGTCCGCAAAATACACGCCGAGTCGACGTGAGCAGTGATGAAGTAAAAAAGGTTTGGATATTAAAGCGAATATGGAATGAACGATCGGTGAAACAAAATTGAAGGCTGCTCACGGACAACGTCTTGACCCGGCGTGGAGTGGTTGAAGACTGCCGAACATGGCCGCCTCGCAAGGGAGGGAAACTTTCACCTCCTTTGTGAGTCGGCGCCAAAAACTTACATTAACTTAATTTGCTCTATTATAGGCTAAAAACACATTCCAGGTGCCCAATTAAAACGTAGCACCTGGTAATGGGGTGCTTAAGGCTTAAAAATTGTTTTAGTGTATTTAATTATTGAATTGTGGCATTCAGTTGGTGACTGTAAATTTACTAACATATTATCTCCCTGTGAACTGTATTAGTGGGATTTCTCCTAATTCGACTTGATCATTGTCACGGGCACTTTAATTAAGGCCAGTGACCGTGGGAACTGTTAATGAGGTTCGTTGCTCGCTCCGTGCGTGCGGTGCTCGTGGCTACGACGTACTTGTTTAATGCCTGAGAAATTAATAATTGTGTCCTAGTGTCTTGTCCCTTAATTGTTTTATAGTTTCGAGCCCCCGGGGTTCCGTGCCCTTAAGTTTCCTCGAGTCTATTGGGGTCACGCCCGAGGTGCTCGCCTGACTCATTCCCGCTGGGCGGGGGGTGCGCTCCGAAAATGGGCGCGGGTACTAGCGGCGCGGAGCACGGGCTTAGAGGACATTGTCGGGACGACGTCAAATGAACGAGGGACGATGTCAACATGGGCACTTAATATCTACGCGGGGGCTCTCGAAACATTGACCCCAAGGTCATTTTCCTCAATGTATTATGTTACACCAGACTTCCCTGGGGCGCGTTTGTGGCACACACATGCTACAGGGCAGGTGTCAATGTGGCATAACAGACTGTGACAGAGGAGCACCGATGGTTGGCGTCAACATTACTAGTTAACACTTTACATTAACGACTTGTTGTTTTATGTATATAAGCCTTAGGGAAAGTCTTGCTGATAATAGGATGCGATTGGTGGTGGCCAATCCCTTAAGCTGCTTTTGTAACCGTAACTCGGTTGGGCTACTGGAGCCATACATCTAAGATATGTTTATTGTTTTTTTCTGAGGCTGTCAGGCATATGCGCAGATTTTAAATAAATGATGTTGCCCTGAAGTCAGCCATTCCCGTAAATTATTAGCCGCCACTAGGTCATGTAGTAAGGTGACGTTGCGGTGGTCAGGATAGGCCTTGCTCCGCAAAATCACCTAGAAGCCAATAAAAAAAAGTTTATGTTTATAATGAAATGACAGAGAAAATATAAAAAGAACACAAGCGAGTATTTTTCCTCACCCTCTTTTGTCTAATGTTGGTACTCACTCTGTGCGTTATCTGTGGACGTTTAAAAAAATATATATTTATTATTTTGTTTTTTTAGGAAATTTACATGCTTATGTAATATTAAGCCAATATCTTTTTGCAGAAGTTATGGGGATTAGAGGGCTTACAACGTATGTAGAACAACGTTCTGATCAGTTATTTGAGACATTTCAGCTGAAAGACTGTTCTCTTGTAATTGACGGGAATAGCTTAGTTGCACAACTTTATCAACGTGTTTATAAAGCGCATAGTGCTTTCGGAGGAGATTACGACGCGTACGCCGACAGCGTGAGGCATTTCTTCAACGTCCTCCGCAAATGTAACGTCATTCCGTTTATTCTACTTGATGGTGGCTACGAGGTTAAGAAGCTCAAGACCGTAAAATCTAGGTTCCAGACTAGGATATGTGATGCTAGGAAAGTCAGTCCACTCGTGCAGATGAAGCGCAGTGTCTTCCCACTGATGTTAATAGCAGTGTTTAAAGAGGTTGTGTTTGAAATGGGAATCAAGTTAGTGCAGTGTGGCTTTGAAGCAGATCATGAGATAGCTGCAGTAGCTCGTGCTATGAAGTGCCCTGTTATAAGCTATGACTCTGATTTCTACATTTATGACGTCCTCTATATTCCTTTCGACACGTTTTCCTTAGAAGCAGTCGAAATAGGAGTATCGCCTGAAGGAACCAAGTTATATGCGATAGACTGCAAAGTGTACAAAGTTGAGAATTTTCTGATGTCTTTCGGTGGTTTGGATAAAACTGTCTTACCCTTGATGGCAACAGTACTTGGAAACGACTACATTCAGAAGAATGTTTTCCAAAACTTTTTCTCCAAAATTAAGCACCCTAAGAGCCATACATCTAGTGACACACAGCGCCACATTGTAGGGTTGTTGACGTGGCTGAGAGGCAAAACTCCGGATGAAGCTGTAGCTATGGTTAGTTTGTAATAATGAAAGTTAACTATCTAGAATAGAATCTGAAAATTCAAAATATATACTTTAATTATCTAGGAGAGGGATTATCGTAAAAAAAAAAAAAAACAAATTCATGGCTTTACTTCCTGACATTGTTTTGGTAATATGCTTACAGTATGGCTTTTTCGTGAAGTAATAATACAATTCAGGGAATATATTTCCAAACACTAGAGATTCCTGTATTTATCCTAAAAACAGCATTTCTGAATTCCTACTGGTTTATGAGAAATCACTGTTCATAACTTAAATTACAATTCGTGTGCATTGATGCGACTGTTGCCATTTTTCACTTTCCTTTGTGAGTCTAAGTATGTGTGTATATGATTTTGAGATTATGAGTGAATGGTTAATTACGTTAGGTTAGCTACATTAGAAATACTTCAAAACATTTTGGACATTTGTTGGGTTAGTATTGTTACATTAAAAATACTATGAAAGAATGAATTGCGGTGGCTATGTGGAAACACAGGTATTGTAATGTAAGCTTTAAACTGTTATTTTTTTTTTACGAACCAGTAGGGAGCAATAAACCATCCCTTCAGGGTAAATTTAGGGACCTGTGTAGTGTGTGATAACCATGTTTCCAATTTTCTTTTTTCCATTCTAAGAAGCCGCGATGTCAGAGCATTACCAAGCCGCACTGTAAGAATATTGCCCACAGGGGTACATCTTATGGTAAAAGTTCCATATCATGTTTCCAAGTTTAAAACTATATCCCGTATACATTGATCGTGTGGTACATGGTGCTTGCTGTTTTAATTTAGTACATCTAAAGATCCTGGACATACAACAAATTATGATATAATAATTAATTATGATCGTAAATTGAGTTTTACGATAAAAAATTTCACAAGACCTGACATAATATGTTTGTATTGTGATACTCCAGTTTTTGTTTGGCCAAGATATTTCGATGTACTAACTTAAAACAGCAAACATCATGTACCACAAGATCAATGTTTAAAGTATCATGTCATCATGATCAAGGAATAAGCTTGGATGTACATGATAAGGAACAATTAATTACCCATCCTATAAAAGGCAAATATAAATCTGAAAATACATTTTTGTATATCTCGATATATTTTCTAATCATTCTGTAAAAGGCATTGCCATATTGTATGTGGTGTACCGGTAATTTAGAGTTTTAATGGTTGGTTAGCTTATATTAGGCCTAAAAGCTATTAAAATATGCTGGATGGTTAGTTAGTTGATTTAGCTATATTTAAATGCAAAAACAATCTCTGAATTGTTGTTTAGATTAGATTAGCTAAATTTATTGCTTATTTAATTCAATACATTATATTAGTGTAGTGGATCTAACTCAACAACTCCATATTTTTGTGGGAAAATCAGCAACACGTGCAAAAATCTAATCTCAGAAATATATGTCAATGAAATCAATCCCGGACACTACAAAATACGAAGAAACATTAAATAACTCATCTTAGTACCAATTTAAACTTCTCACGATATGCAAATATCTTGTTTCAATATTGAACATGGTGGAATACATATTCTTCTATATACATTCTAGGTTACTGGAAAATAATTCAGTCTCACGTAATGAAATTATAGAATAATAACTTTGCTGGTGTATAAAATTATTAGAAAAAACATGTTAAAGAGTAAAAAATGCTTTTTTTAAAAAATGTTTTGTTGCTTTTTTGAATGCACCCCTTTTCTAGATAGTTACCTTTATTTTTTTTCTAAATTTGATCAATTTCGTAGCAAGGAAGATCTTGAAAGTCTTAATTCGTTTTCATTTGTTATTGTGTCATCTCTGCTGGTTGAAAATATTCAGGCTATCATGATGACAATGTGTTTAAAAGTTGTTTACCTTTTTCCAGATCTTGGCATGCATCAAACAGTGCGACCGACATAGGGTGCTGGAGCAACTGAACAAGAGCATTGGGGGCTATAACCGCACCTCTGATGTCCTGCCGCTACTGTGCCCAGATCTCGCCGGTGATAAACCACCCACAAGGGGCTTGAGCCCCATCATCGGCGATGCAGCTGCAGTTCTGGCCAGTGAAGAATGTTCACGAGATGGCTCAGAAGAGTGCATGGCCAACGTGCCTTACAAACCCACTGCCCAGGAGGAAGTTTTCCAAGCCCTCCCTCATTGGTTCAAACAGAATTTTTACAAGGGGCTGCTGCCTTCCAGCGTATTGGACATGATCTCGCTCCGCATGTATTTTTGTCAGCCGCAGGTGGAAGACTATTCCCTCCCTCACTCGCACGAACTAAGTCTGGCCATTATCCCCGTGATTTTTGGCCTGCTGACATCCCACGAAACCAAGACCTCGGGCCTGACGTTCACTTTCCGCAGTAAAAACGCGGAGATGCGTAGAGTGTTTTTGGATCCCGTTAAATCAATGACCTGCCTCACCCCGTTCCCTAGTCTCCAGGACGTACCTGATGTACCTGGCGTCATCCGTGCATCCGTGATCCTCGAGTTGGTGGGCTTGGAGGCACAAAAAACTTTGCTCGAGACCGTGCCTGATGCGTGGAAGCTGTTTGTAGTTGCGATTGTGTTCTGGGCTCGACGCACCTCGCACCTTCGTTCCTCGTTGTCATCCATGATCAGTGCCCTTCTCCTCACTGCGATTTCGTTGAAAGTTGTTGATGGTGTCGTTGGATACTTCAGGACTCGCAAACATTTTCTGAGGTCTCACGGTTCCAAAGTCAAGAAAATTGAAAGGTGTGAAAAGAGTAAGCATACTTCAGATGACCAGTGCAATACTACTTCTAACAGTTCCATAAATGATCCCAAGTGTCAAGACGGCGTCTGTGATGAAAACATTCAACAGTCGTATTGTGATGAAAACTTTGCAATACCAGATGCTTTGAAAAATGTTTTAGATTCAGACTGTTTTCTATTTGTCGAGACATTCATACTGTTTCGTTATTTTGATGAAAGCCTCAAGCGTAACCCGAAACTGTACGATGTAACAGTGGTTCATGCTCTTGCACAGTTTCAGAGTTGTCTCTTACATCTCACGTGTTTGAATGCAGTTCTGGATTTTCCATTTGAACAAACTAAAGTGTCTTCTTTTTTTTCTGGGACTGCAGTGTACAATCTGTTCGCAAATTTCAGAAAACGAACCAATTTAAGTTTGTATATAACGCAACTGTTTGGACGGTCTCCTTCCATTCTCAGACTTTTCTTTAGTCTTCAGAAAATTGTTACAGCTTTCCTTCCTGATGTAGTTGCACACAGTGGAAGTAGTAGAAACAGGAAGAGGAAGAATGCTAGGAGAAAAAATTTGGAAGATGTATTAAAGTGTGCTGAAGACGAATTGACGAACGAAAATTTAGTGCTTGAAGAGGATGTGTTTGTTGATAAAAACAACAAATTTTCAGTTTTATGTAGTATGTAATGTGGGTTAAACATAGCATTATATTCAGTTTCCAACTGATTAAACGTAATTATGTTCTAGAGTCTACTCTAAAAGTAATAGCCTTGATAAAATTACATTGGGTCAGATATAAGCCATAGAAGTTTGCTCTAGAACATAAAGATGAGTATCTTTTGAAGAATAGATATTATAGTGGTCAATGCAGATTTATTATGTGCTTGATGTGGGACCTGGTAGGAGCATGTCATACACTTTTATGAAAACTGGAAGCAAAGAAATGTTAAAAACCATTCTGTCTACCTAAGAATGCATTTGTGTGATATGTTTGTATGTATAAGACATGTATGCTACGGTGTCTTTATTTACTGGCAAAAATTTTAATAGTAAGCCCAAAACTCTTTTAACCCAAAACTCTTTAAGGAACCTTTTTGTAATTCCTCAAATTTACAACCATAAAAGGATGTGCTTAAACTAAAATTTTCAACTTTATATTAGTTGTGTTCTGTGGAATGTTGTAAGTTGTGACAGAATATATATTTTTGCAACAGTAGATGTTACTACTGTGAACACTCGTATAACTCAACTTAGTCTCATTGAGTTATTACAAAAGCTTTGGTTATATTCCTCTTCACTAATCATTTTTCTCTAACTTTTTTTACTCTTGTATACAAATACTTATTGCACAGCACTTGCTTTACAATGATACATTGTATTTTTACAAAATGTGTAAAGTTGAATCTCACTTATCCAACATAAACAGGCACTAATAATTTCATATGGCCATGTGAGGTATATGGACGAGTGGGAGGGCGATGCTGAAGTATTTGGATCAGCGTGATGGCCATCGGAGGATACTGGACCAGAAAAAGGGAATTGCTGAGATCCCTGGACCAGCGAAAGAACTGTGCTGAGGTCCTTAAAACCTGCTAAAAGGTCTTTCGAGTTCACTGGAACAGTTAGATGACTATGAGGTACCCGGAACAGCGAGACGGCCATATGTTATTTGTAGAAAAGCGAGAGGATCGTCCGAGTTTCTTGGATCAGCGAAAATCTCTGAGGTTCATAAAATGCAAAACGGCCGTCTGAAATTCCTGAACCACGAAGATGTCCATCTGAAGTCCCTGGATTGGCGAGCCTTCTGTCTGTGGTCTCTTGGCCAGCGAGAGGGCTGTATTGAGGTACTTGGACCATAGACATAGTAGTGCTTGGTCCCCGTTACAGGGCGACAGCTGTCTGAGGGTCCTAGACCAGTGACTCAGCCATCTGAGGTCTCTGGACCTATGAGAGGGCCATGTGATATCCTTGACCATCAAGACGACCGAATTCCCTAAACAAGCGAAACAGCAGTCTGAAGTACCTGAACCAGTGAGAAGGCCATGCTTACGTCCAAGACAAGTAGTCGGCTGAATTTCCTGTATCAGTGAGAGAGGCATGCTGATGTCCATGGGACAGCGAGAGGGCAGTCTGTGGTCGCTGGATCAGTGAAAGTGCCTTGCTAATGTCCTTGGATCAGCGAGATTTCCATCGGAGGATACTGGACGAGTATGGTTGTACTAAGATGCTCGCACTTGCGAGAGTGTTGTGCAGAGATCCCTGGACCATGAAGAAGCCTGTCTGAGGTCCCTGAACCAGTTAGACGGTCACGTGAGATCCCTGGACCAGCGAGATAGCCATCTGAATTACCTGGACCAGAAAAACTACCGAGCTGAGGTCTGTTGGACCATCTAGGAGGCCGAGTTGAGGTCTCTAGACCATCTAGGGGGCCATGCTGTGGTCTTTAAACCAATTAGACGGCCGTGTGAGGTCCCTAGACCACTTGAGACGGCCGTGCAATGTCCCTGGACCAGCGACAACCATCTGAATTACCCGGACCAACTAAACGGCCGAGCTGAGGTCTCTGGGTCATGTAGGGATCCATGCTGTAGCCTCTAGACAAGTGAGATGGTTGTCTAAGGTCCCTGTTCCAACGAGAGGGTCGTCTGTAGTCCCTGGGCTGTAAGAGGCTTAGGCTGTTGTAACTTTCAGAGAAGCTCTTAGGGTCCTAGAGGTTAACTCTCTTAGAGGTGCTATAGATGGCTCTAGGAGGCTCTAAAGTGTCAGTGACTCAAGACAGCGCTTTAATAGGCCCTTTGAGGCACTTAAGGTGATCTTAGACTAAAGATTCTCTTAGAGACAATAAGAGGTTCTAGAGTGGCTCTTGGAGATTCTTATTTGCTCCATTTGCTCTAAGAGACTATAGAGTGGCTCTTGGAGGCTTTAGATTTTCTAATGTGGTTTTAAAGTGCATGAAAAGGATCTTGATGGAATTAGAGTGGCTCTTAGAGGTCCTGGACTAGTTATTTATTACAGTCTCTTTGTGGCTCTACAGTTACACTTGGAGGCTCATAGAGCCTCTAAAGTGGTTCTTATAGACTAGAAAGGTTTTTAGAAGCTCTGTATTGGCCCTAAAGTAGCTCTTAGGGGCTCTTAAATTGCTTAAAGTTTCTAGTGTGGCTCGTAGAGACCTAACAGTGACACTTAGATGCTCTAGAGTGTATATTAGAGGCTCTAAGAGGTTATGGAGTGGCTCTAGAAAGAAAACAGAAACGTAGGGGCTCTAGTTTGGCTTTTGGAGGCTCTAGTGTGGCTCTTTGAGGCTTTATTGGTATAGTTAGAGGATCATTAGTTGCTCTAGAGTGGATCTTAGATGCTTTAAAATGGCTGTTTGAGGCTCTAGAATGGTTCTTAGAACTAGAGTAGCTAGAGGCTCGTAGAGCCTAGGTACTTAAAAAAAAAAAAAAAAAAAAACAGGAGCCACTCAGGGTAGGTCTTGCTAGGCATCTGCCAAGGGCCCAGTGCTGACTTTTTTATTACAGACGCACTTTTAATGCACAATTTTGTCATTTAATTTGATATACTTATTTATCATATAGCAAAAAAGTAATTCAAATTTTACTAAAAAAAAATTATGATAAATAAGCCAATACCATTGTCAAAATTTAAGTTCCAGTTTGGCTTAAAACCAGGGAAGGCACGTCCATATAGGCGAACTAGGCAACCGCCTAGGGCGCCAAGTAGCTGGGGGCGGCGCAGCACGACACATAACAGCTGATATAATATGTTTAACGATTATTGAAACTAGATGAAAATTGATTTTTGTAACAGTTTGGAAAGTTTATATTGATATAAGTAATTATTTAAAGTCCACGGTGACCTGTTTATGATTTGTATTAAGTAAAAAAGTAAAAAAAAAAAAAAAACACCAGTCTGCTTGCATTTGATTGTTGACAAAATCTTAGGCTTACGTGATGTATTTTGAGGCAAGGAAAATTTTTTTTTGGGGCGTGTCCGGCGGAAGAGGGGTGGGAGGGGGCATTAAGGCCTAGGGCGCCAATTTACCTTGCACCGGCCCTGCTTAAAACGTTTGTATTAAGAGGCGATAATTTTGATTTTCTGGGGGATGGCACCCTAATCTCCTTTTTCTCGGGAATTTCCATACAACCAGCCCCTCCCCACTCCGCCCGCGGTAAGTCCCTTCTACACACCATCAGGCCCACAGCCCGGCTGGGAAGCCATTCCGCCATGATGTTTGACAGAACTGCAGGTGTGTTGGAGCTCGGAACAATGCAACGTCACAAGATAAGCTTGGCTTGGATTGCTGATAAGGTTAATCTCCCCGTGCTCTGTCGCGCGGAGATATACCGCGCGGACATTGCTTTGCTACACCGCGGCAAGAAGGACGTCTGTTGTCCAACAGAGGTGTCGGCTAGCAGTGCCGGTTAGGCGAAGGTAAGGCTTGAGTAAGGTGAGAAGGTCCGTGTCTGCGTGCAAGTACACTTACCCTTGTAGTGTGGCCTACTAGATCTTTCCGAACGGATAAAGTCCTTGGCCTAAATCAATGTTACTAGCCAGATGAACATGTAACTACTATTTAATTTTTTCAATCAATTATTTTTTTCCAAAAAAAATATGATTAAAAATAGTAAAATTTTACATTCAGTTGCTCACCAATGCAACAAATGCCAATTATGTAAGGAAAAGTGTAATTGATAGCTCAAGGTTACGATACTTTTAATAGTATATGATAAAGTTTCTTACGAAACTACTCATCAGTACAGTATCGATACTTTTCATTCGTGGTTTAGAGTCGATCTCGTGAATGGGGGTAGAGGAAAGGTTGGTTCCAGCGCCTCTCACCCTCTCCCCGCACCCACAATTTTCACAGGAAACGTAACATGAATAAACGCAAGAATAATTATCCGCTTCGCCATATAAGATCGATTTTTATTCGATTCATAACTTCCTGCGAGCTTGCCTCTCTTACAAGGGCGTTATCAAACCGGATGAGATAACAGTCTTTGTAGTTTGAATCATTCGTGTACGTTGTTGCAGACATGGCCGAGAAAAGATTGCGAAGAAGTTGGTAGAACTGAGATATGAAATAGCACGAGACTGAAGGAAGCCTATTATGTTTTTCAAGTGTTTCTAATGCAAAATCGTTACGCTTATGGTTCCGTCGCATAAACCAGTCACAATTATTGTTAAGTTTGGACAGTAATATAAAGTTGCCGCTTCCAAGACATGTTTGTCCGTTAGCGAACAGTAAACGCTGCGGTGTTGTGTGTTGACACTGCTGCCAAACGACCTCGTGAACAGTTTTAACGGACGCGGGCTATCCTGCAGTAGAACTAACGGCGCCGTGTGTTAACACGTACAGGCTGGACAACTTCACGCATCGGTCTGACGGCGAATAAATTATCTCCGATCACTTGCGTTCTCCGCAGTTGGCACACCTGCGCCTCACTACATTGTCCCGAGAAGGCTTACAAGTAGTGGATGTTGAGGTACTTGACCTGGATTTTGCTTCTTTATATTTCAAGCTTTGATGGAGTTACAAGTTTTATAAGTCTATTCAGCTAGATTTTTATATATTTTTAGGTATGTAAATTGTTTCACTGTGATACATCACTAGTGGCAGAAATGTTTACATATGCTACAAATGTATGCTAAATGCACATGTGCCCTTGCTCGTCTGAAGGCTGGACTACACTCGCAACAACACGCGCACAGCACATACGCACGGAATTCGAATGCTAACAAACAGACAGCAGCTGCCACATTGGAAAATAGCACATGCATATCAAAACAGCACTCGCACGGAAAGTTGTCGAACTAATAATGTTTCTCTGCGCAGTGCGGCGATTTCTGTTTGCGTACGCTACGTAAGCAGCATAGAATAAATTACGGTTGTTTTGATGCTTGCATTTCAAAGATAGAGTTTGGAACTAATTCGAATATGTATTGATTTGCAAGGAAATTCTTCGCAGCTTATTATTCCTAACAATAAGACCAAAACGGTGAAATTTAATGCTTGTATCTAGGTAAACAACTGCTTCTGTAAATAACAGCTGACAAAATTAAAACATTTGAAACGGGTAATTTCGACAGAAGTAGAAATCTGTTGGAATGACTCGAACCGCTGTGTTGTGTGCGAATGTAGCTTCGTCTTCTGAGCTGTGCACGCGCGACTATGCTATTTGCGTGCTGTTAGCGTACATACACTTGCGGGTAAATATGTAGTTGGGCGATATGTGTTAAAAAAAAAATTAATCCGAAAATACTTTTATTCTATGCTCTTTAACTTCCTCTTTTCATTAAACCCGGCGGAGATAAGAAATTCTAATTAATTTAGGAGATATAGAATTTTTTAATTTTTATCACAATACCTGTTCATTCATGAGGCGTTCACTTTGTTTCTTGTTTACGAGAATAAAATAATATTTTTTTTCTTGCGGCTTTCACCATTGTTTCTTGTTTTTAACATTTCAAATTTTAATGTTTTATTTTTTATTTGGATATTGTTGCGCAAATAATAAGTACAAAAAATTACGTGAGTTCATACTGTTCATCCTTTGTCCCGGTTTTTTAGGTCAGGTCAGTTACATTATAAATACTTTAAAACTAAACGACCATTAAAATTATTTCATATTATTTTTAATGTCCGCTTAGTTTGAAAGTATTTATAATGTAACTGACCTTACCTAATCGACCATTTTAATTAATTAGGCATTCACAAACACACGGCAAAATAAAAAATGCCCGTGGTCGAATGATTGCACAACTCTTGTATTGCAAAATAAGAACGGCGATATCTCTTAAAGTATTCGTAATTTCTTATCTCCGCCAGGTTTTATGAAAAGAGGAAGTTAAAAAGCTTAGAATAAAAGTATTTTCGGAATTTTTAAATTTTTTTGACGTGACAACGTCTAATAAATCGATGAAAGCCGGCTGCACGCACGAAAAAGTGTCCCGTTACGTTGTGTCCCGTTACGCTGTGTCCCGTTACGCTGTGTACCGTTACGCTGTGTCCCGGTACGCTCATTGTACGCTTGCGCCGCATCTATCTCCCTTCAACTCGATTGGAACAACCATCGATTTGACTTTTTCGAGGCACATTAAACTTGAAACACCCCCATTCGTTTCCTACTTTTCTTAACATCTTCCTATCAGGGGATTGGTGCAGGACAAAAAACAGACATTCGTCAGAATTTGTTGGAAATGAGCTTAAGTGTTTTATAAATGCTTGTTTATTACTACTGTACGGCCAGCCAGCACGTATATAAGCTAGCGGGTGAGATTTGGCAAGTTAGTGGCGAGAGAGCTCCCGTGAGGGGAGGTTGTCGAATATTGCAGCTCTGAGGCCTGCCATCTAGCGGGAATCTTTCGAAGGTCTTCCACAATATCGCCTTTCTCTCTCTCGCTCTCTCTCCAACACGGACACCCAACCAGCTCTTATCTTCGCTTCCCATCTCACCCTATCCTTCATTCTCGGATCAGGTAGCCGCCCTTCCCCGCGTAGACTTTCGTGTTACCATTGAATATATATAATGTATAGAAGTCGCGAGCCCAGGTTAAATTTTCTGTCCGGTTTCTTAGAAGAATTGTTGTAGTTCCAAGCTCCGCCGCTGCGATCGCTTTCATCGCTGGGTATCGGCTGTATACGCCCCTGGCGGTATTTGGCAGAACTAGGTTAACCAGCCCAGTCGTGACATCATCCTTCACCCCCCCCCCCCCCCCTTTTCGAAAATCCCAGACCAACGATTCAAATTACCCGGCAGGTCTTATCAACATCGTTAGGCGACCTTGAAGAGGAGCTTCCCTTACCGTCGTTTGAGAATGATGAAATCCCAAAAGAAGCTAGCCACGGAAATCACTGAATGATGGGATTCTGTACCCGAGTGAAGTGAAAATTAGCTATTAAAACTTTGTATTGGGCCAATAGTCAGTGTTACATTCAAAATATGGTTTTATTTTAAAAGTATAATACTTATTTAAACTATATTTCGCGTTTGTACAAATTTACTTTCAGATATTGGCAAGGAAAATCAACATACCTTAAACAACCTTCTCTTATTCAACGTTATCTATTAAGTAGTAAAAGGGGTAGATATTATTTAAAAAAAAAAAAAATGTAACCCACTAAATCAGTATTGGCAAGATATATATAAATTCAATATTAAAATACGCACATTAAAATTTTTTGTAATTAACTTTTTTCGGTAATAAAAATTCAGGATGATTTTGGTTTAATTGGTTTACGTATATTGCTATATTTTCTAAATCACATAGAAAAGGGAAAACAGTGCATCAGTGAAAATTCAAAAATTTAATTTAAGTAATACTAGCCATACCAAAAGATCAATATGCGAGATAAGAAATTTGGTAACTGCTCTACATTTCAAATAAAAATGCACTGGTTTCATGAATACTGAAATGTATGCGTAATAAGGCATATTATGTTATTATACTAAGCATGACTATAACTAAAAAAATTACAGTAATTTAAAACGATGGCAGTCTTAACATACAATAAGTGCGCGAGTCTTAGTTTATTTTTTAATTGGCTTCTTCGTCAGATGGAAAAGAGTTAAGATTTCATCAAGGAAAAATATATTCTCAAAGTCACTAAACCGGGAGATAGAAAATAAGGTAGGTACTTAATTTTAAATAAAAGTTAAAATAGACTTACGCTAAACCAATTAAAAATAAGTCGTAAAAATATTTTTATTTATTAAATATGTTCTATACTTGACAGTTCTTTATGTATAATTCTTCAAAAATCTTTGAAATTTAATACATATTTTCTTAAAATGGTAGAATATCAGCAATACCCGGAAATTACGTGAGCAAAGCCACGGGTTATTAGATACACTTTTATTATAAAATAAAAACAATTATGCATTTGTAGTTCACGAATGTGATATTTGGTTTATTGCTTCACAACATTCATTTGCCAGTCTCAAATTTCATTGTACCACTTGTCAGAAATGTCACCAAAAATGAGAGATAGTTTTTTTTGACGAATTTCAATTACGAGGAAACCTTTCGCAAGACTTTTTTCTTCGCAGTAGTCACTGGGACACCATTAATTTAAATCCACTAAGATAATAAAATTGTGTGTATAATGATTTGTTTTTGTATATTTATATAACTTCCCAACCAATTTTTAATGATTTTCATGTGAATAAAAACTTGTAAAGCAATTTAATTAACTGTGTCATAATACTTCTGATTAGATGGAAATACTAACTTTTCATCAGTAATATACGACGATAAAAATATTTATTATTGCAAAATAATATTCACTGTTCAAATGCAAATTTAAATAGATTATTCATACATGTTTCCTGCTAATTAATGGTTTAAAATAATAATTTTTTAATATAAAATCATTTTTCTCTTGTGTTAAAATGGGTTGCTAAAATGAGGAATTATAAATATGTCACTTACTAAGTCCGTGCACAGATTTACACAAAACAGCAATGTAAATTATCTTTTTTGGTAGTTTCTAATTTTGTGCCCTGGATAACATGAATTTGGTTTAATTCATACCAAAGTGAATTTTTTGAACAACTTAAATTGATGTCATAAATAAATATTTATTTTATATTAAAAATCCACAAACAGTTTTTAAAATATAATATTTATCACGCCAGATGGAATAATAAACAAAAAATAGCTCTTATATGTTGTCTGTGTTTAAAGAATTGTATTATATTTCATGGAAATAATATTTACCTTTCGGTTATTAAAAGAAAATATATTTGTATTCAAAATACTTGCGCATCGTTTTTACGAGCATTCGCAATAGCACGCAAACAGCACACAGATAGCACACACGCACAGAGATAGCACAGAGCTTGATGCTACATTCACGCACAACACAACACAAAATAATCCCGGAAGCATTCAAAAAAGTTTTTTAAATGTAAAACTCCCGTTCACAATTTTGGTCACTGAAGTTGGCATACGTGACGTTTGTTTAGATTCGTGTGTTGTTATTGTGGTACGGTTTTCGTTAAACCCAGAAATATTTTAAATATTTCAAAGTTTACGTACAAAACACAATGAGCATTCAAAAATATATATCACTGTTTATTTCAAATCCGGCTTCTTTAACACATTCAGACCCAGACTTCCAAGCATTTAATTTAGCTTCTTCATTTTTGTATCCTGCGGATCCCCTGTCATACAAAATATTTTTACTTTCTATTACAGCTATCAAAAAGCTATCAAATGTGCCTTCCATTTTTATGTTATCGCGTGTTTGAAAACAATAACAAACTACTCAAGTCAAGAGCACCAATAC
Source organism: Bacillus rossius redtenbacheri (assembly GCF_032445375.1). Taxonomy (NCBI): domain Eukaryota; kingdom Metazoa; phylum Arthropoda; class Insecta; order Phasmatodea; family Bacillidae; genus Bacillus; species Bacillus rossius. The sequence continues at coordinate 373,926,365 of NC_086330.1, forward strand.
TTTCGTGACAATTTTTCTTTTATAAGCCCACTCGAGTAGTACTTAAACTGTTTGCTGATTGGCTACCACCATGGTCGCGCACAGAAAATAACCTAAAAGTTAAAAGTTAATGAACTTTCTGTGCGCCGATCCTGTGCTATTTTTCTGTGCGCGTGCTATTTGCCAATGTGGCAGCTCATATCTAATAGTGTATGTTGAACTTCTGTGCGTCTGTGCTGTTTGCTTGCTATTGCGAATGTAGCCCGGGCTTAACTTGTGGATCTAACCTCAAAGCAAGGAATATAAAGAGTGGGAACTCAATGCTATAACAAACACTCTTATTTTCTTTGGAGATCCGGGAAATGTGCGTTATTTATAAGCAACTTAACATAGTAAATCGTTAACTTTTCAGATCTATGTTGGCAAAATTGATTTTTTTTGTGGTCATTCGCTACTGGGAATATTCACCATATAACGTTTAAGATTATTTATTTTGAATAACGAAACAACCAAAACATTATGTAAAAATGCTTCATCTTATGTTAAAAAAATTATAAACTGCATAGCCACAAAGTATGACATCATACCATTAGTTTCTGTTACTAATAACAACACGTGCACGCGTTTGAACAGTCATCGCAGCCATAGTTGTTTCATAGCTACCAAAATCATTCAACGTTGTCAAGAATTATTCCAAATTATGTTTAGCCATTTTACTCAATGCGCCACTCCGTTAACACAACATTTTATAAATTCTGAACTACGAATGTCAGTGGGAATGTACACTATACTGTACATTCCAATCTGATACGCTTTAAGAAATTTCTGTAGTTTTCTTATTATTAAAACTTAATTTTTGATGTTGGCATCTTTTAACCGCACTTTTTTTTTTTTTTTTTTTTCCGGTGGCCGTACTCCTCCAATTCAGTTGCGCCCGCCGGTATCTAAGCGCTCGGATTTCAACAAAAGGCACCGCCTCTCGATAGAGTGAAACAGAGAATTACGCGCACGACCTTGAAGAAAGCGACGCTACAGCGCTCTGGCGTGGAAGCTGGTAACTACGAGTACCCTCTTGTGGAAAGAAGAGCTGTCTAGCGGCGGAGCTAACAACTACCTCAGTTTTGGATCCGAAAATTGGAATAATAAATCCTATCCCCTCGCGACTTCTATAAGTTATATATATTCAATGGTGTTACTGAAAAATTTGTGTTATCTTTAAAAGATTTGTGCAATGGGAGTGCATGACTTGATGTAAGTTTTTGGACATACGCCATTGCTAAGCAATAGCAATGGCGCAATCTTAGCAATGGCGTATGTCCAAAAACTTACATCAAGTGAAAAATTTGTCCAAAGCTGAATTTTTGTACTGTGGTAGAGTTGACTATGCTTAATAACATACCGAAAGTTTACCGCTGTAGACCTTGTGCGTTATCACCGAAAATTTGCATTTAAGTCCTCGGTGACAGCAACTTGCATCAGTCCATTAAAATGCTACCCATTTATACAGTTTTTAATTTTGACTGTCCGTAAACTTAGCAAAATAATCTAGAAACTGTAATACACCCATTAATGTTAGAAAAAATTTAAATTTTTAATATTTAAGATATGATATAAAGTAGAGCTGTAGCAAACCGTATGTATTCGTTACTGAGTAACGGGTGCGGCATCTAGTAACGAGTAACGAAACGTTACACACGAATGCATTTCGTTACTCGCATTTTTCGTATGTTTTACGCATGCGCGCGCTTATTCGTTACAAAGAACGATTTTTGTTTATTAAGAAAAGTATAATTTCGAAATTCGTCGTCCATGTTTTTTCCTGTTTATTAAAGGTATTGTGTGTGTAGACAAAGTTTGAGATTGGAACAGAAACAACGTAAGAAAGTATTTTTTACAAATTATAAATATGTATGTTTTTGTTCTTATCTTAAAAGAGATATTATAATAAAGCTGCTCTAATGAGATTTTATAATTTCTTGGTTAACAAAAGCTGTTAATTATCAAATACTTTTAATTGTTTATATTCGATTTATTATTATTTACGCGACGTCATACTGTACGCGTACGAAATACGACTCAATTCGTTGCTGTTACATAACATAGCATGTTATGCGGTATCAGAAGTAACGAGTAACGATACGAAAGTAACGAGTACTAATTGTTATAGTAACGAATGCATACGGGTACACTTTTTTTAGTTACTTTTACACCTCTAATATAAAGCGATTAATTCACGACATATATATTTTTTTTATCTTTGCCACCCAGATAAAAATACGATTTACACCGATTTGAAGAGCCCAATGCGAAAAAATGTCTAAAAAAATGTTTTTAATTATACTTTTAGCTTTAAGATAGTATATTTATAAAGAGTCTAGCATAATTAGTTGCCTCATTAAAGCTGCCCGAGCGTTGCAGTGTACTGCGGCCGTACTGATCTTTCACGGCCGGCGGGCTTTGAAACTCGCTGCGTACTGCGACACTCAATAAACTTGGTCTTATTTAGGGATTACTTAAAATATATTTAATGCATATGATAGGGTGTATTCATGTTACATCTATTGAGATATACATATTCTTTTTTCTTATATGTATGAATGATTTTTGATACAATAAAATTAACAATAAACAATTTCTGCTGGGAACTTGTAAATCAAAATTCTAGAGGACCTCTGGTTTTATATATGTGTTCGTATTTTGTTACAAAAATTTTATTATTAAAAATTATTTTAATACCAAAAAATATAATTATTTTTTATTTCTAATACATTAAGTATATTATTTTACATCAGAACTGTGCAAAATTTAATGTAGCCTATATTATAAAATATATATTTAATTGTATGAAATTAGTTTACTACATAACAATTGAAGAAAACGATACACCGTAAATGTGCTTATTGAGTTTTGTCACTTTTATAACATAATTCGTATGATAATATTATTTTTTTTCCAGAAAATAAATAAAACATAAGTTGTGTTGTAAAAGTATTGATAGAATTACATATTTAGTATTTTTTTTTCTAAGTTAATTCATTGGAGTGCTGCGCCTAGCTTACTTCGTTGAATTTCTAGTGGCAAAGAGCGGTGGTGGATGTTTTTTCAAGAGTTTGACCGTATTTTATGACCCCAGCTGTGAGAGGGTGTTCGTCCCAGAAATCTTAACGGTCAAGGAAAATAGCCTTTCTCTGTAGTCACGTACGGGTCTGCTACTCGCTTAATATCGTCAGTTTATCACAACTTTCCGGGAAGTTCTATTGTTGTTATTTATTTATAATTTAGAAATTAAAGAGTCGATCATACTAATATTTTTACCTAAGCAAATCGCATCCTGGAAGATTTTTATCTACGTTTGCAGCAAAAATCACTTGCAGTTAGAAAACTTTTATTCTTTCAGAGTAAAATTCAGTCTGGAATTACCATACATTAAAAACCTTAGTTTTCTGGAGCAAAAAACGTCCCAGCACGAGCGACTTTAACACTGCTGCAGACACACTACGCAGCTTGAAATACATCAGTGGTCAGACTATTGTACCAGACACTCAAAATATACACATTTAAACCTTACAAAAAAAATACAGACAATATTTATGAAGTGATTTTTACGCTACGCTCAACATATTTATGTAACATGTAGTCAAATTTCTATAAAAAAAATATATTTCTTACCTTTTGTGATTAAAATTACCAATTTAATAATATGACGTTTAAACTTTGAGGTGTTTATCACAGTTACCATGTAGGACATTCTTTTATATTACTTTGGTGCCATAATGAGAACCGGCTTAAAAAAGTATTAAAGTTATTAAATTTACGAAACATTTTTGTGGATCATTGTAGAAATTATCATTAAGGACTCAACTGCTCATTATTGGTGTGATCACAAGGTTTCATCGGTAAACTTTTGACGTGTTACTAAGAAATGTTCATTCTACTACTGTACAAAATTTTTGCTTTGGGATAATTTTCCATGTATTAAAAATTTTTGTTTCTTAACAGCGAAATTCGTTCCGACCCGAGCCTACTTCGACAACCTCGCAGTAGTATACACTACGCGGCTCGGATCGCTTTAGTGGTCAGACTAATTGTATGAGACACTTAAAAAATATACCAATTTAAAGATGAATAAATATGCAACAACGTTTACTCTAAGCGATTTCCACGTTGGGCTCTTTAATTTTATGTAAGATGTATTTATATTTTCTTAAAATTGAATGATAGTGAATTCGTTAACTTTAATGATTTAAAAGGTCTATTTTATAGAAACATGTTTAAACTTTGTGCTTTTTATCAGTATCCTCAGATGGGGCAATGTTTCTAGATTATTTTGGGTTCCATACTGACGGTCTACTCCATAAACTGCATTTGCAATATCCATTATTGAGGATCGTTGCAAAAAATTGTCATTTTGGACTTAACTGCTCGTTTTTGGTGTGACGCACAAGGTTTGCGGCAGTACTTAAACTTTTGTCGTGTTACTAAGAAATGTTAATTCTACTACTGTACAAATTTTCGGCTTTGGGATAATTTTCCATGTATTAAAAACCTTTGTTTCTTCACAGCGAAATTCGTCCCGACCCGAGCCTACATCGGCAACCTCGCAGTAGTATACACTACGCGGCTCGGATCACTTTAGTGGTCAAACACATTGTACCAGGCTCTCAACAAATAAACTAATTTAAAATTTAAGAACTAAATCGTGATCGTAAAATGTCCGCCATGGTGATTTGCGAATTTATGGAGAAATAAAAGCAGTTAAAATTTTATGTAGTTTCCAAGAGACATTATTACATCACCAATCATCTAAAATAACAGGTTTACAAAATTTCAACATATTCAGTAACTAGTCAGTTTTTTCAAATGTGTTAGTATTAACAATCTGGACCATATCTAGTCGGTGAGGTCTGTATTGTTACAAACTATTCTGGTATTTGGATTTTGAAGCTACTTACTGATTCGCTTTCAATGTGTATTAAAATATACCTAATGCTAATTGCAGGAATATTTCTACTCGATTTCAAAATTATAATTCCTGAAAATTTGTAGCGGACACGTTTCAATGTAACACTTTTTGATTTTCGAGTTATGTTGAAGTTTCACATGTCACTTCGTGTACACGAGATGGCCCCTGCTCTGTTAGCAATGAGTCATCACAACCGGTGCCGTCTGTACGAGCGTCTTCACAAGTTATCCTGAAATATGTTCTTAAATAATAATTCAAGTGAATTCTTAAAATCCTACACACCTTATCTTAAGTGTCGTAAATAAATCGTTATATTTTGTAAATCCATATAATATAGGAGCCAACATGGCGCGAAGCGATGGACGCGATACGAATAATATTTTTTTTTACCAACCACTACATCAGTAAATATTTGTGGTTTCCATTCGCTATGAATTCAAGCATGTAACATGTGTACTGCTTCTTCAATTCGGCCACAGTTAAATGGGAGGCTCTGAATCACTGAAAACTCCTCAACCAAATCAACGACGAATCACAGGCATTACAACAAACAGTTGTCACAAGTCAAGTAGCCAATGAGCAGGTGACATTTTTCGAGTCCGTAGAGGATTGTTGAGACTATCCTACAGGTCAATGGCAACGCGCCCTTACGCGCATGGTTAATACCCCGCATGAGTAGAGTGTAAAGGCGTAAGCCTGGGACACATATAGGTCCTCATCTAACCGCGCACACCTAGATTTAACTCAGGATAGGGTGAAAAATATTTACTAATTTTGCAGTCCTAACAGTCACCAACGAATAGCCAGCAAAATACATAAATAAGCTCGCGAATATTGTTCGTGAATGAAGGCGATTCTGATACTTTGGAAACGTTACTAGCAGATATTAAATAATGTATAACTATTATTTACGTTGCTTACTTCATAAAACTGCATTCATGTAAACTGATTTTGTGTGAGACTATGTTGAGTGTTTTCTGCTACACTTAGTTTTCTGAAAAAAGTATATTGTGGCTTAATAAACTTGTTAACATTGATGCCTGTCATAAAAAAGAATTAAACGTAATTATACGGATACATGCTGAGTATAGTTTATGAATGGTTCACGCATTGCTGGAAAAAAAACATGTTTACAATTTTACACATCTTTTTGTTGTCGCATCGTGTCCATCGCGTTGTACATACGCAACTCTGAAAAATAAATATATGGTAAAAAAAGCTATAATAAAATAATCTCTTTTTTTTATTCTTTTTTCGAAGCGCTCTAATGGCTTTCGATAGTTTTGTTATTTTGTGTACTCTGCTTGGTGGAGGTTTCTTCTGCATTTTATTCCTGAATAAATCTTACGCTTGCAACAAAAAACATCTAGCTAAATCACTGTGCTAAATAATAACAGAGAATAACCATTCAATTATACGCCGAGCTAAACCAAACACGTTCTCTTATCTACTGAAAATGAGTACGTTGACCTTCATATCAGTTTCCCGCGAAATCCCGTCTCCTCTTCGTAAACAGCAGACAGCTGTGGCAGAGTGGGAACGAGCTGCAAAAAGTTTGGAAAACTGTCGCAAGGTGTCACTACTGTCCAGTGCGCTCCATAATTCCTCGTATCCGAGCTTGCACGCGGCTCAAATTTCTACAGCTACGTTTTTACTTTAGGTCCGACTGCAATAAGCTAAAGACTAAAATAAAGTCAATCATTCAGCTGACATATATGTAGGCGTTTGAATTACAAATGAAAACGCGAATGTTATTAAATTCGCAAATGAATATCACGCAATTTCGTAGCAGCTCAGTTATTAAAATTCAAATTGTAATTACGTTAAATTAATAATGATTACAGATAAAATAATGGTCACAGTCATATCTCCCGTGTCTGAAAATTTATCTGCGAAAGTTTTACCACTGAAATCTTTATAGTTTTTTAATAAAGCTTGAATTTAAAAAATTCCCGAAAATCAGCAATAACTTAATTAAAATAAAAAAATAAAAAAATAAATTTTACACCAGAATGGTTCAAATCTTCTCTAGCAGCTGAATCATTAACAAATATATTGTTTTTTTTAATACGATGCTGGTGCACCAATCCCCTTAACAGAATAACACAGATTGGAAGAAGTTAAATAGCAAACATGTATAAAAGTTATAGTTAAAATAATCTGTTCGTTAAAGTAATAAACATATTTGAATTAATGAGTGCAAATAAAAGTAAATTTATCAATAAAATTGTAGATTTCATTTCACTCCATCTTTGTATCCATACAAAATAGTGATAATTCAATAAAAATGATTCAATTTTATTCATAAAAGTATGCAATAATTTCATAAATGTTTTGTTATGACGTTGTCACGTTAAACTATCGTCCGTAAACCGACTTTACAGACAACCAATTTTTTTGTTTGTTTAACAAATATCGCCCAACTACATATAGAACGCGGCGCGGACTTGACGTGGTGTGGTTCGTGTCGCAGGCGATGGGGGCGCACTCCTCGGCTCTCTCGGAGGAACTGCTGGACGAGTACTCTCAGCTCACCTACCTGCACCGGGTCGAGATACTGCTGTGAGTCTGGCGACCCGCCCTACGTCAGTCACGTCCTTTGGAACTGTTCCAGTTCTTTCCCCGGCTGGACTCAGGGTAAACTCTCGATCACACATAAATAAAACAATTTATTAAATAAAATTAAAAAAAAAATGTCCGCATTAAACTTGGCTGCCAGAGGTTCACTTAATGACTAATAAATAGGGACCGGAAAAATTCGCGGTTTCCATAGCCTTCATAATAGACTGCACATTCCCCTGTACACTTGGGCAAATAACGCCAGTTCATTGGCTGCTGACTTGTAAGTCGTCTCAGCTGGTTTGTCTGTGATTCGATCTTTCTTTGGTTGGAGGTTTATAATTGGTTGAGATTCGTACAGAAGAACAGTAAGCCAATAGCAAAATCATCTAAAAGGTGTAGCCTATGTATTTGACTTCTAGCCTATCGCCGAACGAATCCGCGAATTTTTCCGATCTCTACTTATTGAAAATAACAATTGTTAATTTCCTGTTACGATTATGGCGAAAATAACGGACGGAGTTCTGAAACCTTCTCGTACCCTCCACAGGCAGAGAGAGGGACAAGTCACTGGGGTCAGCGGTCTCGCTCTGGCCCAGAACTACACAAGGCCGGACGCGTCAGTTTGCCTTCGAGGCAGTGTTTGTTCAGACTCTTGTTCTACTCCGCGCCTTGCCCCTCGAGGACTCTCCCGCTCCACCAACCAGCACTCGTCAGACAAACCCAAGCCCCGCCCCCCGCAGCCGAATTTCATGTTCGTGGGCAGAGAGTTTTGTTGCGACCAGTTTGAAGTTTTATATCCGTGACATTTGTGCATCGGCACTTGAATTTCTTGAATCGGGATTATCTTTTGTTTGATATCTTTGGATGGCAGTTTTAAAATGAATACACGACTAGCCTGGAAATACAGCTTCCCCATTGGCCGGAAGGGAAGAAAGAGATGGTGTGCGCGCATCGTCAAAATTCACTCTCATCATATTTTCATAACGCACCTAAAGAAGGTTAACCTTCATAAAAAATTAAATTCAAGAGTAATTTATAGGCTTCTAGACTTAATTTTTTTTGTAATTTTTAAATATGCAATATTTTGATTTATTTTACAGCTAACCGCGTAAACTTACTTTAGTAGGCCCACAAAATTAATTCAACAAAAATTAATGAAATGTCACGGGTTTTACTATAAACATAGGAAAACCCTAACAAGGAGGAAAGAGAATGTCTATTTGTGGGAAGCCAGCCCAACTTACGTTTCCGTCCAGATCCACTCGCAGCCGACTGCGCACGAACTCTTCCGACGACGGCCGATCTCCCGCCGCAAGTCAGGGGCACTAACCTTTGCATGTGTACGCAGGTACACAAGTTACAGAAAGATTAAAAGAATTTGACAGTATCAAAGAACTACTTTAAAACATTTACGTAACACGTGATAAGAGAATGTTCGGGGCGCCCCGCTGCTGAAGGTTAGGTGGTGTGTCCAGCAGGCAGCGGTGGGAAACACGCCCTTACTGCTCGCCTCTCGCCAATTGCCGCCAGGATCTACAAGCGGTTCCGCAGCATCGACCCAGATGGCGTGCGGGCCAGCCTGCAGTACAGGATCAACGCTGGCGACATCTTGGCGGAGTTCCGCGAACTGAAGGTAGCCGGACTCCCACCGGCGGCAAGCCTTCTTTTCACAGACGAGAGAGCCAAGCGCCCGATCGTTAGAGACCTGTAAAATTCGCGATTTCAAATCCCTAAAGGATAGACTCCATGATCCTCTACGCACTCGTGCAAATTACATCTGCTGATTGGTTACCGACTCGTAACACCTGTTGACTGGAATGATCGTGATTCGCTTATTCTTCTGTTAAAGATTTTTCATTGGCCCAGAGTCCTTCAGATAAACTGTGGCCCAATAACTGAACCAAAATAATGTCAAAAGTATTTGGACTCTATCCTATCGCGAAATGAATCCGCGAATTTATACAGGTCTCTACCGACCGTGCATCTTCGTTTTTTTTTGTTCATTGTAAATAAATATGGCGGTGTTGATAAAAGGAAAGACCATAAACAAGGCAACGGTATTTATCTGTAATTGTTCTTAGAGGAAAATACCTAATTTAAGAAACGTACTTCGTGGATTTGTATATTTTTCATACCGTATAAAATCTAGGAAGTCTTTGTCTTCCACAAATATTCTCGGGACGCCCCATATTCCGTGAATGTTTATTTTGGACAACTCATGTTAACTAATGTTCAATTAGGTTAGGTTGCTACATTATAAATACTTTAAAACATTGTGGACGGTTGATTTGGTTAAGATAGCTACATTAAAGATACTGTGAAATCATGTAAACGGTTTCCTAGCCCTGGAAAGCTACATATTAAAAAAATTATTTGCTAAGCAACCATAAAATGATTTTACAGTATTTTTAATGTCGCTATATTACCTAATATAACCAACCATCCACAATGTTTTAAAGTATTTATAATGTAGCTAACCTATCCTAATCGACAGCAAAATTTAATGCCACACCGGTTTATACAATGAGATAGAAAAAGCGAGCATGAACTTCGGGGAACTTCGGGTGTGGCTCTCTCGTCTGTGAAATGATGGCTTCCTCCACCAACAGGCCCGGCCATTCTGGGGCGTGTTTGCAGGTGGTGTAGCGTTCAAGCATAATATTTTAAACCATGGAAAAGATAATAGAATTTTCAACAATTTGACTTTATTGTGCTTAATAATGTGAGCAGTCAATAATAAAAAAAATATTCAGGGAATGGTTTACATATATAACTGTTGGAGGTCTTGGGACAACACAAAGCATAAATGCTCTGTTAAGAATCCGAACTCAGTATTACGGCGAACAATTTTTTTTGTAGTTGTTTTAATGTGAGTGTACAAACTTACACATATATTTAAGTTTACATGAATATTTATGTTCCATTTACTAAAAAAAATAACAGTGAGTCATCCAGTACTCGCCAGTGATGTGTGAACATCTCACCTCGGTAACGATGTGTTCTCATGTTGTTCATGTGGCAAATAAACTTATAATTAGAGACCGGAAAAATTCGCGGATTCATAGGGACCGGAAAAATTCGCGGGTTCAATGACCTGCAGGATGAACTACATAGTTCTACGTACACTCGGTCAAATGTCACCCACCCATTGGCTGCTGTCTTGTGAGACGTCCCAACGTAGCAGCCTGTGATTCCGATAAAGCTTCGGTCGGGTGTTTCTCACAGGCCCAGAGTCGTCCAGGTGAGTTGTGAGCCAATAGCAGAGGCAGCACTGAGGTATAACTATTTGAATTTCAGGCTGTCGTGAAATGAATCCGCGAATTTTTACGGTCTCTACCTACTAGGAAGTAAATAAGAATATGTATCGTAATCATTGTAATGCCAGTTTTCTTACGTATTTTAAAAACTTGTGATTACTTTTTACTATGACTGTTTTAGTTTACGGTAGTTTCACCAACAGAAAATCTCATTTGGAACACCAATAAATTTCATTACGAAAGTAATAATTGTGTACGGGTTTGTGTTGCTACATGTGGGTCCGCCATCTTTATGGCACAATTCCGTTCATCGACTACCGTTCCATTATCACGAAATTACTCCCACCAAAAGCGACTTCCGTTCCATTTTCACGGAATAACTCCCACCAATTGCGACTTCCGTTCCAGTTTCACGAAATTACTCCCTCCAATTGCGACTTTCGTTCCATTTTCACGGAATAACTCCCACCAATTGCGACTTCCGTTCCATTTTCACGAAATAACTCCCACCAAATGCGACTTTCGTTCCATTTTCACGAAATAACTCCCACCAATTACGACTTCCGTTCCATTTTCACGAAATAACTCCCACCAAATGCGACTTTCGTTCCATTTTCACGAAATTACTCCCTCCAATTTCGACTTTCGTTCCATTTTCACGGAATAACTCCCACCAATTGCGACTTCCGTTCCATTTTCACGAAATAACTCCCACCAAATGCGACTTTCGTTCCATTTTCACGACATAACTCCCACCGAATGCGACTTCCGTTCCATTTTCACGAAATTTCTCCCGCCGAGTGCCGTATACCGAGATGGCTAAGATGTTCACACGTCAGAGATGTGCAGGGTGGTCCGTGCGAGAAGCAGTGTACGTGTCGTCCCTGAGTGCGCATGCGCAGTGCAACCCGTACGCGGACCGCCTGGTGAGAGTGTTCTCGTCGCTGGGCGATCACCACCTGTCCTTCGAGGACCTGCTGGACCTGTTCTCCGCGCTGTCCGAGCGCTGCCCCGCCGCCGTGAAGGCGCGCTGGCTCTTCAAGGTCCTCGGTGAGTAGTTTTTGACGTGACAACGTCTAATAAATCGATGAACGCCGGCTGCGTGCACGGAAAAGTGTCCCGTTACGCACATTGTCCCGTTACACTGTGTCCCGTTGCGCTCATTGTACGCTTGCGCCGCATCTATCTCTCTTCCACTCGATTGGAACAACCATCGATTTGACTTTTTCGAGGCACATTAAACTTGAAACACTCCCATTCGTTTCCTACGTTTCCCATCATCGTCCTATCCTTAACAGAATAACACAGATTGGAAGAAGTTAAATAGCAAACATGTATAAAAGTTATAGTTAAATAAATCTATTCTTTAAAGTAATAAACATATTTGAATTAATGAGTGCAAATAAAAGTAGATTTATCAATGAAATTGTAGATTTCATTTCACTCCTTCTTTGTATCCATAAAAAATAGTTATAATTCAATAAAAATGATTCAATTTTATTCATAAAAGTATGCAATCATTTCATCAATGTTTTGTTATGACGTTTACACGTTAAACTATCGTCCGTAAACCGACTTTACAGACAACCAATTTTTTACGAAGCAAAGCGCTCCAACTACGCCCGAGGGACAGTCTTGTTGGAGGGCCTGTGGAGGCGATTTCCTTCCTTCCCCCTCCCCCATATCCCCGCTAAAATAATAAAAAAAAAATCGTTCAGTACTCGCCAGATATGTAACATCTAAACTGCGGTAACGAGCAAATTCACGTGCTATCATTATGCAAATAAACTTATTAAACGAAACCTTGGAATCGACGTTTAACGTTGAAAAATAATGCCAAGCGTGATTAATATTTACGCAAGTATTGAGTTTCAACTACATTTCTTGACGCGAATCACTCGTAGTTTCCACACCCGCCGCTAGATTTCGTTGCCGGAGCAGTTACGTCGATTGTTGACTCATTCGATTTGTAGAGCCTAAGGATAAAAAAATAAAAATAAAAAAAACCTTGAAAAAAAAATACTATACCCCGGCTTTGGACTTGAATTTCCACAAGGAATTTTATTAAAATACTACCCGTCTTGTTAAAATTCACAAAAAATTTAAAACTTTATAGTTTCTCTTTGGTTTTGTGAACTTTTAATCGCGCCATTCACCACAGATCTCAGCGCCGTGGCTACTCAATTCTATTCCACGCAACTTTTGTTCCATTCACGAAATTATCCTACCAAATCCGTACACCGAGAGTTAAGATGTTACTCATCAAAAATCTGTAGAGATTGCACTAAATAATCTACACCATAGTTTTGATAAACAATTCTCTAGATATTAGTAGATGTATTTGGTTCGTTCTGGGGCACCGGAGGACGGAGGGGGTTCCGGGGATCCGATCCAGCCACCTTAAGGCTTCGCTTCATCACCCATGTTGGATTACGTCACTTCCGCCGGCCATACACGCACGAAAAAGTGTCCCGTTACATTCATCAGCCATGTACGCACGAAAAATGTCCCGTTACAGTAGTAAAAAATAGCCGGTTCTGGGACAGGCGCAGGTACCAGGATCCAACCTTGACCTTGAACCTAATCCTTGACCTTTGACCTTGACCTTGACCTTTGACCTTGAACCTTGACCTTTAACTTTGACCTTGACCTTAAAATTTGACCTTGACCTTGCAATTTGACCCTGACATTGAAATTCGACCCTGACCTTTAGCCTTGCGACCCTCGATGTTGCCAACCTGATGACGTCATCTAATCCGTATGCTAATCCATATGCTAACCTAACCTAACCTAACCTAACCTAACCTAATCCATATGCTAAACTATGCTAACCTAACCTAACCTAACCTAACCTAACCTAACCTAACATAACCTAACCTAACCTAATCCATATGCTAATCTATGCTAACCTAACCTAACCTAACCTAATCCATATGCTAATCTATGCTAACCTAACCTAACCTAAACTAACCTAACCTAATCCATATGCTAATCTATGCTAACCTAACCTAACCTAATCCATATGCTAATCTATGCTAACCTAACCTAACCTAACCTAATCTAACCTAATCCATATACTAATCTATGCTAACCTAACCTAACCTAACCTAACCTATTCCATATGCTAATCTATGCTAACCTAACCTAACCTAACCTAATCCATATGCTAAACTATGCTAACCTAACCTAACTTAACCTAACCTAACCTAATCCATATGCTAATCTATGCTAACCTAACCTAATCCATATGCTAATCTATGCTAACCTAACCTAACCTAACCTAACCTAACCTAATCCATATGCTAATCTATGCTAACCTAACCTAACCTAATCCATATGCTAATCTATGCTAACCTAACCTAACCTAACCTAACCTAACCTAACCCAATCCATATGCTAATCTATGCTAACCTAACCTAACCTAACCTAACCTAATCCATAAGCTAACCTATGCTAACCTAACCTAACCTAACCTAACCCATGCCAATCTATGCTAATCCATGCCAATCTATGCTAATCAGTATGCCAATCTATGCTAATCTGTATGCCAATCTATGCTAATTCGTATGCCAATCTATACTAATCTGTATGCCAATCTATGCTAATCCATATGCTAATCTATGCTAATCCATATGTTAATCCATGCTAATCCATCCGCCATTTTGTATTTCTAGAAATTTCCACCAACTTTGAATCGTGATGTCACCGTTGCACTTTTCGTCACGGCCGCCATCTTGGATTCGAATTTTTTTTTTCGAAGTTCAACTTTTCGAAATTTGATGTAAACATCAGCCGCCATCTTGTTTCGTCTGCTGGTGGGCACCATCTTGTTTTCGTCTGCTGGAGGCAGCCATCTTGTTTCTCAAGTTGGCTGGTAGATGTCGCTAGTATCGCGCACCAAATTCAAAAAATTGTTGTCAGAGGCGCCGCCATCTTGGTTCTCAAGTTGGCTGGTAGATGGCACCACCGTCGTCATATTTTAGTTCATATAATCGATACCAGATGACGCCACCGTCGCCATCTTTAGTTCCTAGTGTTGCTACCAGAGCGCGCCACCGTCGCCATCTTTAATTCTTAAAGTTACCGCCGGAGTGCACCACCGACACCATCTTTAATTCTTAAAGTTACTGCCGGATGGCGCCAAGTGTTATGTAGTCAGTCGAGACAAGTCGGGAACGAGTCGAGACAAGTCTAGACAGTCGAGACAAGTCGAGATAAGTTTGGAACATGAAGCCATATTCTAAACTACGTTTATTATATATATGTATGCCTTTATATGTTTAGGTTTGATGATAGAGTAATGCAAGGGAATGGCTTTTCATTTATATTTGCGACAAACAAACCATCCATCCGATTACATTATTCCAAGTGACCATATTGGATGATGACATCACCGTTGCAATTTCCGTTACGGCCGCCATCTTTAAATATATTATCCGAGTTTAATGAAAAAAATTTTAAAATTTATAAAAAAACAAACTTTTACGACACGGAGCTCAGAGTCCTCGGTTCGAACCTGGTGAGGGCAAAAAAAATGGCGACCGAAAATTCCCTCGTGGTGGCTGCAGGCAGACTGACTCCCACCACTTTTTTTTTCAAAGTATATATATAACGTTATCTAGTATGACGCCATGTCCGCCATCTTGTCTTCGATGCTGGAAGCCATCATCATTGTATCGTCAGCGAGAGTACGCTGACGCCATGTTAGTTTAGTTCTTATCTGCTAGAGTGCAGTAATCATTTATTACTGTGACACCAGCCATCTTGAAATTTGGCCGCCATCTTGAAAATCCGTAATTATTTAGCTAGGAATTCAGGAAAAAGTTCAAAATTCATTAAATAAATCACTCATGAATTTACATATTGATTCGATCCGCTCCTGTCCTCGGTTCGATACCCGATCGATGTAATAATGTTTAATTTTATGTAAAAAATAATAATTTCAATAAACCATGTTCAACATTCGTAAAGAGACTCTAAATCCTCTACGACCATCATCCTATCAGACATTAAGACCACCAGATTGGAAATGCGTAATTTTAATGCTAGAGATCCGGGAAAAAGTTCAAAATTCATTAAATAATTTTGTAATCTATATACTGATTGATTAGATCGACTTAGGTCCTTGGTTCGATCCCTGGCCGATACAAAACAACTTTAATATTTTAATAAAGTACCACTAAAGTGTCAGGTTTGAGAAAATAAAAAACACCACAAGTTCTTTTAAAAAAACTTTTATTACATAAATTATACACTACCACAAGTACAAAAAACACACAGACAAATTACCAAAGTTTCGTGGATCTCTCGATTCAAACAGTCTTCTTACTATACGGACTATGTCCTTTACATGACTTTAAATGTCTATTCAGTTTATAAGCTCGACATATTGGTACACCACAATTTGCACACAAAGTCGAATTATCGACTTCATTAAAAGGACAGTGATATATTTCGTGTCGTTGTGCACTTCGAATATTTGCCAATGTTTTGTTACAAAATATACAGCTTGATTCCGATGAATGTACAGCCAGTCTATCACAATTCCTGAGGTGCCGTTTTAATCTTCCATATTGTACAAACTTGCTTAAACACCTGTTGCACTGATATTTAATGCGTTCAGAGTTATTACTACAATTATGTATTACATAATCCCATAATTTCAAGTTTTTGATCTTCTCACAGTACGTGCAGTCGGGTGATGGAACACCGCTGGTTGCTCCTTCCTTCATCAATGCCACTGGAACTGTTGACAACCATTGTAACACTGCTGACATGTTAACTTCTGAAGCCGTTGAGGTCTGCTCTGCGGAAGATGTTGCACGCGTCGAAATCTCCTGCTGTGCTGAGAGAGTAGGTGTAGCTGTAGACGTCGTTGTCATCGTGCTCTGCACTGATGATGGTAGACCTTCGATCCAGGTTGGTGTAGATAGTGGTAATGATGCCATCGAGTTCTCAAGAATAGCTAGATACAGGTCTATTATGTTATACAAGTCTAACTATCCGATCCGTTCATCACAGCAGCCAGAGACGGACTGAAGTCCTTATCACCAGGGTCTCACTTATATAGTCTCATCAGCTGGTACAACACACGAGTCAAAACAATAACCAGGTTCATTATACTCGCACTTTACTTTTTCGGAGCATTTTTTATAATGAAGATGTAAGCTATCAAGACGTGAAATTAGTTTTTTGCACTTATTACACTGAAATTGTATTCTTTTAACATTATTAGAACAACTGCTTCTTTCATGTCTGCGAGCATTTGAGGTGATAGTAAATGATGCGTCACAGTATTTGCACTGACGCAATGTACGCTCTTCATTAGTTGAAGAATCCATTGCTGATGATGAAACTTCAGCTGATGGTGGAACAGCACATATCGAAGTCTCCTCCAATGTTGTCAGAGGCGTTGCCAACGGGATCTGCTCCAACATCGTCCGCGCTGAGGTCATGGTTCCCGTAGTCGATGGTACATCCTCCATCGAGTTCGACGTTAAAGTCGGTAAAGATGCCATCGAAATCTCAAGAACAGCTAATTGACACGACTCATGCACCAGAAGAAACAAACTAGGCGATCCTTACACCGCCGACGTCAGTAACAAACTGAGCATCCTGCTGTCTAGGACTCGCTTATATACATGCACCGTATGGAATAATACGCTAGTCAAATCAAGAACCACAACAATAATACTAGAGTCAAAACAACATTAAAAATAGAAGGACCATCAACGAAAAGGCAGCACAATAAAAAAAAGCGGCACATTTGTAAACACCATCAACAAAAAGGAAGCACATTTTGGAAGCACAATAAAAAAGGCAGCACATTTTGGAAGCACAATCAATAAAGAGAGCACATTTGGAAGCACCATAAACAAAAAGGAAGCACATTTTGGAAGCACCATCAACATAAAGGCAGCACATTTTGGAAGCACAATCAATAAAGGAAGCACATTTTGGAAGCACCATCAACATAAAGGCAGCACATTTTGGAAGCACAATCAATAAAGGCAGAACATTTGGAAGCACCATCAACAAAAAGGAAGCACATTTTGGAAACACAATCAAAAAAGGCAGCACATTTTGCAAGCACAATCAATAAAGAGAGCACATTTGGAAGCACCATCAACAAAAAGGAAGCACATTTTGGAAGCACCATCAACATAAAGGCAGCACATTTTGGAAGCAGAATCAATAAAGGCAACACATTTGGAAGCACCATCAACAAAAAGGAAGCACATTTTGGAAGCACCATCAAAAAGGCAGCACATTTTGGAAGCACAATCAATAAAGGCAGCACATTCGGAAGCACCATCAACAAAAAGGAAGCACATTTTGGAAGCACCTTCAAAAAGGCAGCACATTTTGGAAGCACCATCAAAAAGGCAGCACATTTTGGAAGCACAATCAAAAAAGGCAGCACATTTGGAAGCACCATCAACAAAAGAAGGAAGCACATTTTGGAAGCACCATCAAAAAGGCAGCACATTTGGTAACACAAGTTACGAGAACTAAGTCTTAGTTAGAAATCAGAATGCAAGAAATAAAAACATTTAATTTTTACTTTTAATATTTAATTTATTTCTTAAGATTATACAAATAGAAGTAAAATAAGCCATTATTGTATGTAGCCAGCTTTCCTCAGTTCTTCGAGTATGAAGGATATTTCTTTTATGCATGAATAGTTTCCTGCACAAAGTGAGCCATGTAGAAGTCTTAGCCGGTCAACCAATAAGTTTGGATCTTTCCAATCGATTCTACTACCATCTCACTCGCTTGTTTATTATAAATACTTTTAATATCACAATCGTCCCAGTGATCATAATAAGCGTTATCAGATTTATTTATTAAAACACATGTCGTTTCCATCGTTTCGGTCTCAGGACACAGTTACATTCTTCGATCTTGTCAGCTTTAGGTGCTTCATCACAGTCTATGCTTTTGTCAACAGCCTCAGAGTCACTGTAACAATCACTGTAGAAGGCATCCTCTTCACCCAGATTACCATATGAATTCGATATCGATGATGTCGAAGTGCCATTATCGTCTTCATGCTTCCTTTTTAGGAGTCCATCATCATTTTTACAAAGTAAGAAAGATCTACTTGAATTCGGCTGGAATGTATTCTCACTTTTCACGTTAAGGATTCTTCCATTGTCTTCATTCTTCCATAAATCATCATCGACCTTCAATTTAAGTTTTTCGTCGAGATCGGAAGAGCCACGAACATAATCTCTCTCAAGACAAGGAAAATTATTGTCGTAATGCAGATCACTATTCCTTAGTCTAGTAGATCCATCGTTGTACTCTGGCTTGTACGCAGGCTTAACGTTACAAGTTCTGTCATGTCTTTTTAAGCTCTCTCTCCGCGTAAACGACTTGTTACATCGAACGCAACTTATCATATTGCGTAGTGGATTTTTAACACAGCCATTCTTCTGGTGTTGTCTTCCATTCTTTCTCAAGATAAATTCTTTGCTGCAAAACTTACACCTGTGTCCTTTCGATACAGCGACAGACACCGAATCAGGATTCATATTAGTTACTGTGACTAATGTTAGATACAAACAGACAGTTTTCCAATTGGAACCATTACTTAAATATAATTTTTTTAAATATTTCTTAAGCGAGAGTTATCTCATGCAAAGGTACTTGTAAGTAGTTCTGCTTTTCAACAACAGATGACACCACGTATTGCTTGCAGGTAAATAATATTTCTTTCTTTCATGCGGGATGCAGGATTCTCACTAACGATCGCAATAGAGGGATGACATCGCTAGACTCCAAGGAGAAGGTAGTTTGTTCTCCCAGTTAGTGTTTCTCAGATTTCTCAGGGTATGTATTATTATTTGACTGAATAATGATTTTTTTTAAAATTCCACCTAATAAAATAGAAGCACTCAGAGAAAACCATCAGGGATTTTGCCGTTTATAAACATCATAAATTACCAATTTTTTTTAAAAAAAGTCCAAATTTAATCCTGATTAAGCAAAGAGTTCACAAGCCCGCTTGTGAACTCTTTGCTTGAGCAACATGAGAATTCTTGCACAAGCCCGCTTGTGAACTCTTTGCTTAAGCAACATGAGAGTTCTAGCACAAGCGGGCTTGTGAACTATTTGCTTAAGCAACATGAGAGTTCTAGCACAAGCGGGCTTGTGAACTCTTTGCTTAATCAGGATTAAATTTGGACTTTTTTTAAAAAAAATTGGTAATTTATGATGTTTATAAACGGCATCATCCCTGATGGTTTTCTCTGAGTGCTTCTATTTTATTAGGTGGAATTAAAAAAAAAATCATTATTCAGTGTAATAATAATATATACCCTGAGAAATCTGAGAAACACTAACTGGGAGAACAAACTACCTTCTCCTTGGAGTCTAGCGATGTCATCCCTCTATTGCGATCGTTAGTGAGAATCCTGCATCCCGCATGAAAGAAAGAAATATTATTTACCTGCAAGCAATACGTGGTGTCATCTGTTGTTGAAAAGCAGAACTACTTACAAGTACCTTTGCATGTGATAACTCTCGCTTAAGAAATATTTAAAAAAATTATATTTAAGTAATGGTTCCAATTGGAAAACTGTCTGTTTGTATCTAACATTAGTCACAGTAACTAATATGAATCCTGATTCGGTGTCTGTCGCTGTATCGAAAGGACACAGGTGTAAGTTTTGCAGCAAAGAATTTATCTTGAGAAAGAATGGAAGACAACACCAGAAGAATGGCTGTGTTAAAAATCCACTACGCAATATGATAAGTTGCGTTCGATGTAACAAGTCGTTTACGCGGAGAGAGAGCTTAAAAAGACATGACAGAACTTGTAACGTTAAGCCTGCGTACAAGCCAGAGTACAACGATGGATCTACTAGACTAAGGAATAGTGATCTGCATTACGACAATAATTTTCCTTGTCTTGAGAGAGATTATGTTCGTGGCTCTTCCGATCTCGACGAAAAACTTAAATTGAAGGTCGATGATGATTTATGGAAGAATGAAGACAATGGAAGAATCCTTAACGTGAAAAGTGAGAATACATTCCAGCCGAATTCAAGTAGATCTTTCTTACTTTGTAAAAATGATGATGGACTCCTAAAAAGGAAGCATGAAGACGATAATGGCACTTCGACATCATCGATATCGAATTCATATGGTAATCTGGGTGAAGAGGATGCCTTCTACAGTGATTGTTACAGTGACTCTGAGGCTGTTGACAAAAGCATAGACTGTGATGAAGCACCTAAAGCTGACAAGATAGAAGAATGTAACTGTGTCCTGAGACCGAAACGATGGAAACGACGTGTTTTAATAAATAAATCTGATAACGCTTATTATGATCACTGGGACGATTGTGATATTAAAAGTATTTATAATAAACAAGCGAGTGAGATGGTAGTAGAATCGATTGGAAAGATCCAAACTTATTGGTTGACCGGCTAAGACTTCTACATGGCTCACTTTGTGCAGGAAACTATTCATGCATAAAAGAAATATCCTTCATACTCGAAGAACTGAGGAAAGCTGGCTACATACAATAATGGCTTATTTTACTTCTATTTGTATAATCTTAAGAAATAAATTAAATATTAAAAGTAAAAATTAAATGTTTTTATTTCTTGCATTCTGATTTCTAACTAAGACTTAGTTCTCGTAACTTGTGTTACCAAATGTGCTGCCTTTTTGATGGTGCTTCCAAAATGTGCTTCCTTCTTTTGTTGATGGTGCTTCCAAAATGTGCTTCCTTCTTTTGTTGATGGTGCTTCCAAATGTGCTGCCTTTTTTGATTGTGCTTCCAAAATGTGCTGCCTTTTTGATGGTGCTTCCAAAATGTGCTGCCTTTTTGAAGGTGCTTCCAAAATGTGCTTCCTTTTTGTTGATGGTGCTTCCGAATGTGCTGCCTTTATTGATTGTGCTTCCAAAATGTGCTGCCTTTTTGATGGTGCTTCCAAAATGTGCTTCCTTTTTGTTGATGGTGCTTCCAAATGTGTTTCCTTTATTGATTGTGCTTCCAAAATGTGCTGCCTTTATGTTGATGGTGCTTCCAAAATGTGCTTCCTTTTTGTTGATGGTGCTTCCAAATGTGCTCTCTTTATTGATTGTGCTTGCAAAATGTGCTGCCTTTTTTGATTGTGTTTCCAAAATGTGCTTCCTTTTTGTTGATGGTGCTTCCAAATGTTCTGCCTTTATTGATTGTGCTTCCAAAATGTGCTTCCTTTATGTTGATGGTGCTTCCAAAATGTGCTTCCTTTATTGATTGTGCTTCCAAAATGTGCTGCCTTTATGTTGATGGTGCTTCCAAAATGTGCTTCCTTTTTGTTTATGGTGCTTCCAAATGTGCTCTCTTTATTGATTGTGCTTCCAAAATGTGCTGCCTTTATGTTGATGGTGCTTCCAAAATGTGCTTCCTTTTTGTTGATGGTGCTTCCAAATGTGCTCTCTTTATTGATTGTGCTTCCAAAATGTGCTGTCTTTACGTTGATGGTGCTTCCAAAATGTGCTTCCTTTTTGTTGATGGTGTTTCCAAAAGTGCTTCCTTTTTGTTGATGGTGCTTCCAAATGTGCTCTCTTTTTTGATTGTGCTTCCATAATGTGCTGCCTTTTTTGATCGTGCTTCCAAAATGTGCTTCCTTTTTGTTGATGGTGTTTACAAATGTGCCGCTTTTTTTTATTGTGCTGCCTTTTCGTTGATGGTCCTTCTATTTTTAATGTTGTTTTGACTCTAGTATTATTGTTGATGGTTCTTGATTTGACTAGCGTATTATTCCATACGGTGCATGTATATAAGCGAGTCCTAGACAGCAGGATGCTCAGTTTGTTACTGACGTCGGCGGTGTAAGGATCGCATAGTTTGTTTCTTCTGGTGCATGAGTCGTGTCAATTAGCTGTTCTTGAGATTTCGATGGCATCTTTACCGACTTTAACGTCGAACTCGATGGAGGATGTACCATCGACTACGGGAACCATGACCTCAGCGCGGACGATGTTGGAGCAGATCCCGTTGGCAACGCCTCTGACAACATTGGAGGAGACTTCGATATGTGCTGTTCCACCATCAGCTGAAGTTTCATCATCAGCAATGGATTCTTCAACTAATGAAGAGCGTACATTGCGTCAGTGCAAATACTGTGACGCATCATTTACTATCACCTCAAATGCTCGCAGACATGAAAGAAGCAGTTGTTCTAATAATGTTAAAAGAATACAATTTCAGTGTAATAAGTGCAAAAAACTAATTTCACGTCTTGATAGCTTACATCTTCATTATAAAAAATGCTCCGAAAAAGTAAAGTGCGAGTATAATGAACCTGGTTATTATTTTGACTCGTGTGTTGTACCAGCTGATGAGACTATATAAGTGAGACCCTGGTGATAAGGACTTCAGTCCGTCTCTGGCTGCTGTGATGAACGGTTCGGATAGTTAGACTTGTATAACATAATAGACCTGTATCTAGCTATTCTTGAGAACTCGATGGCATCATTACCACTATCTACACCAACCTGGATCGAAGGTCTACCATCATCAGTGCAGAGCACGATGACAACGACGTTACAGCTACACCTGCTCTCTCAGCACAGCAGGAGATTTCGACGCGTGCAACATCTTCCGCAGAGCAGACCTCAACGGCTTCAGAAGTTAACATGTCAGCAGTGTTACAATGGTTGTCAACAGTTCCAGTGGCATTGATGAAGGAAGGAGCAACCAGCGGTGTTCCATCACCCGACTGCACGTACTGTGAGAAGATCAAAAACTTGAAATTATTGGATGATGTAATACAAAATTGTAGTAATAACTCTGAACGCATTAAATATCAGTGCAACAGGTGTTTAAGCAAGTTTGTACAATATGGAAGATTAAAACGGCACCTCAGGAATTGTGATAGACTGGCTGTACATTCATCGGAATCAAGCTGTATATTTTGTAACAAAACATTGGCAAATATTCGAAGTGCACAACGACACGAAATATATCACTGTCCTTTTAATGAAGTCGATAATTCGACTTTGTGTGCAAATTGTGGTGTACCAATATGTCGAGCTGATAAACTGAATAGACATTTAAAGTCATGTAAAGGACATAGTCCGTATAGTAAGAAGACTGTTTGAATCGAGAGATCCACGAAACTTTGGTAATTTGTCTGTGTGTTTTTTGTACTTGTGGTAGTGTATAATTTATGTAATAAAAGTTTTTTTAAAAGAACTTGTGGTGTTTTTTATTTTCTCAAACCTGACACTTTAGTGGTACTTTATTAAAATATTAAAGTTGTTTTGTATCGGCCAGGGATCGAACCAAGGACCTAAGTCGATCTAATCAATCAGTATATAGATTACAAAATTATTTAATGAATTTTGAACTTTTTCCCGGATCTCTAGCATTAAAATTACGCATTTCCAATCTGGTGGTCTTAATGTCTGATAGGATGATGGTCGTAGAGGATTTAGAGTCTCTTTACGAATGTTGAACATGGTTTATTGAAATTATTATTTTTTACATAAAATTAAACATTATTACATCGATCGGGTATCGAACCGAGGACAGGAGCGGATCGAATCAATATGTAAATTAATGAGTGATTTATTTAATGAATTTTGAACTTTTTCCTGAATTCCTAGCTAAATAATTACGGATTTTCAAGATGGCGGCCAAATTTCAAGATGGCTGGTGTCACAGTAATAAATGATTACTGCACTCTAGCAGATAAGAACTAAACTAACATGGCGTCAGCGTACTCTCGCTGACGATACAATGATGATGGCTTCCAGCATCGAAGACAAGATGGCGGACATGGCGTCATACTAGATGACGTTATATATATACTTTGAAAAAAAAAAGTGGTGGGAGTCAGTCTGCCTGCAGCCACCACGAGGGAAGGATCGGTCGCCATTTTTTTTGCCCTCACCAGGTTCGAACCGAGGACTCCGAGCTCCGTGTCGTAAAAGTTTGTTTTTTTATAAATTTTAAAATTTTTTTCATTAAACTCGGATAATATATTTAAAGATGGTGGCCGTAACGGAAATTGCAACGGTGATGTCATCATCCAATATGGTCACTTGGAATAATGTAATCGGATGGATGGTTTGTTTGTCGCAAATATAAATGAAAAGCCATTCCCTTGCTTTACTCGAACATCAAACCTAAACATATAAAGGCATACATATATATAATAAACGTAGTTTAGAATATGGCTTCATGTTCCAAACTTATCTCGACTTGTCTCGACTGTCTAGACTTGTTTTGACTTGTTCCCGACTTGTCTCGACTGACTACATAACACTTGGCGCCATCCGGCAGTAACTTTAAGAATTAAAGATGGTGTCGGTGGTGCACTCCGGCGGTAACTTTAAGAATTAAAGATGGCGACGGTGGCACGCTCTGGTAGCAACACTAGGAACTAAAGATGGCGACGGTGGCGTCATCTGGTATCGATTATATGAACTAAAATATGACGACGGTGATGCCATCTACCAGCCAACTTGAGAACCAAGATGGCGGCGCCAATGACAACAATTTTTTGAATTTGGTGCGCGATACTAGCGACACCTACCAGCCAACTTGAGGACCAAGATGTCTGCCTCCAGCAGACGAAAACAAGATGGCGGCCACCAGCAGACGAAAACAAGATGGCGGCCACCGGCAGACGAAACAAGATGGCGGCTGATGTTTACATCAAATTTCGAAAAGTTGAACTTCGAAAAAAAAAATTCGAATCCAAGATGGCGGCCGTGACGACAAGTGCAACGGTGACATCACGATTCAAAGTTGGTGGAAATTTCTAGAAATACAAAATGGCGGATGGATTAGCATGGATTAACAAATGGATTAGCATAGATTAGCATATGGATTATCATAGATTGGCATACAGATTAGTATAGATTGGCATACGAATTAGCATAGATTGGCATACAGATTAGCATAGATTGGCATACTGATTAGCATAGATTGGCATGGATTAGCATAGATTGGCATGGGTTAGGTTAGGTTAGGTTAGGTTAACATAGGTTAGCATATGGATTAGGTTAGGTTAGGTTAGTTTAGGTTAGGTTAGGTTAGCATAGATTAGCATATGGATTGGGTTAGGTTAGGTTAGGTTAGGTTAGGTTAGGTTAGGTTAGCATAGATTAGCATATGGATTAGGTTAGGTTAGGTTAGGTTTACATAGATTAGCATATGGATTAGGTTAGGTTAAGTTAGGTTAGGTTAGCATAGTTTAGCATATGGATTAGGTTAGGTTAGGTTAGGTTAGGTTAGGTTAGGTTAGCATAGATTAGCATATGGATTAGGTTAGGTTAGGTTAGGTTAGGTTAGGTTAGGTTAGGTTAGGTTAGGTTAGCATAGATTAGCATATGGATTAGGTTAGATTAGGTTAGGTTAGGTTAGGTTAGGTTAGCATAGATTAGCATATGGATTAGGTTAGGTTAGGTTAGGTTAGCATAGATAAGCATATGGATTAGGTTAGGTTAGGTTAGGTTAGGTTAGGTTAGGTTAAGTTAGCATAGATTAGCATATGGATTAGGTTAGGTTAGGTTAGCATAGATTAGCATATGGATTAGGTTAGGTTAGGTTAGCATAGATTAGCATATGGATTAGGTTAGGTTAGGTTAGGTTAGGTTAGGTTAGCATAGATTAGCATATGGATTAGGTTAGGTTAGGTTAGGTTAGCATAGTTTAGCATATGGATTAGGTTAGGTTAGGTTAGGTTAGGTTAGGTTAGGTTAGCATATGGATTAGCATACGGATTAGATGACGTCATAAGGTTGGCAACATCGAGGGTCGCAAGGCTAAAGGTCAGGGTCGAATTTCAATGTCAGGGTCAGATTGCAAGGTCAAGGTCAAATTTTAAGGTCAAGGTCAAAGTTAAAGGTCAAGGTCAAGGTTAAAGGTCAAATGTCAAGGTCTAAGGTCAAGGTCAAAGGTCAAGGACTCGGTTCAAGGTCAAGGTTGGATCCTGGATCCTGCGCCTGTCCCAGAACCGGCTATTTCCTACTACTGTAACGGGACATTTTTCGTGCGTACAGGGCTGATGAACATAACGGGACACTTTTCGGTGCGTGTATGGCCGGCGGAAGTGACGTAATCCAACATGGGTGATGAAGCGAAGCCTTAAGGTGGCTGGATCGGATCCCCGGATCCCCCTCCGTCCTCCGGTGCCCCAGAACGAACCAAATACATCTACTGATATTATCTTTGAAAGATTTGTGCAATGAGAGTGCATGACTTGATGTAAGCTTTTTTTTTTGTGCTGTCATCATTTGTGGTATTTTTTTTCGTTCTCTTAGTCCTTTTTTTCTTTGTTTTTTTTCTTTGTTTGTTGACCATATTCCTGTTATGGAATATTATGTGGTGTTTATATCCTGTTGACAAAAGCCAGTTTTTTTTTTTTTTTAAAGTTTTCTTTACAGACATTCATTTCATAAGCAATGGTGTATGTCCAAAAGCTTACATCAAATCAATTCTCTAGATGTCAGAAATTAAATAAAATAGTCATTTAAGAACAATTTTTTTTCTTAAAAGTGTTTGAATACTCTTTTCCCTAGATTCTCCGGTCATACGCCACTTACCACCCCCATCCCAATCCAGAAAAAATAATTTAAATTGTATATCCACCGCAAATGATGCGCACTGACGTTTCGACATGCCTTATTCCAGCCATCTTCCATGGCGATTGACAGCTGTATTCCTGCTGCTTCTCTGGGACATGGCCGATTCATGGCATACTAAACGTCTGGGCACAACACAATTTTCACAGACATTTGTTTTGATCAAGTGATGTATTCAAAGTGCAAATATTGAACCGCAACCAGTTGTGAAAGAGTCAAAGGCTGAATTTGGCCGTGAATAAAACATTGAACATAGGCTGCCATGCGACTGCCCCCAGGCGAGCTCAGCTGTTCATAGTTCGATCATTGACTGTCGCAACATCGGGTTTAAATTGTAAAATATTTATTTCAATTGGAAGAAATAGGCATGTTAACTAACTGTTCATAAGTTCCATGGATGCTTATTGGAAAATAATAACAGATTTTAAATACGTCGGACGCGACATCTTAATCCAAGATGGCGGAAAGTTCTAGAAAACCAAAATGGTTGTGATGCCATAATCCAAGATGGCGGAAAGTTCTTGAAAACCAAAATGGTTGTGATGCCATAATCCAAAGATGGCGAAAAGTTCTAGAAAAACAAAATGGTTGTGATGCCATAATCCAAAAATGGCGGAAAGTTCTAGAAAAACAAAATGGCTGTGATGCCATAATCCAAGATGGCTGCAGGGGTCAGTTCCACACAAAATGGCAGCCGTGTTCAAGGGGACTCGGCTGTGACGCTGTGTGCCCGCAGACTTCGATGAGGACAACCAGCTGGGGGAGCAGGACGTGATGGCGATGCTGGAGCGGCTGTGCGCGGACAAGGGGCGGAGCACCGGGGCGTGGTCCAGGCACTCGGAGGACCACAGGGGCCTCGCCGAGGACGACAAGAGGCACATAGCCCAGAAGGTGAGCACACAGAGCCCCCGACCACCGTGTTCATGGCGCGATGGGAGTAGTTCCTCCGAGCTCAGGGGGCGTCCGCCATCTTGGCGGCCATCTTGGCGGCCGTCTCGGACGACCGTGACCGTGACCTTCAATCACGACCTTTTAACCCGGCTGCCATTTTGTATGAGATTGACCCCTGCAGCCATCTTGGATTATGGCATCACAGCCATTTAGGTTTTTCCAGAACTTTCCGCCATCTTGGATTATGGCATCACAGCCATTTTGGTTTTCCGGATTTTTTCGAACATCTTGTACTATGATGCCATGTCCGACATATTTAATATCCGTAATTATTTTTCTAAAAAGCGTCCATGGAGCTTATGGACCGTTAACATGTCTAGTTCTTCGAATTAAAATATATATTTTACAATATTTGCAAAATTCAATGATCTAAAAAAAAAAAAATGCTATGCATGTTATTAATATTAGTCCTGCTTTAATTGTTGTGATTTAAAGACTGTAAGGTTTTGAGGATACTATGAACTATAGGATATGATTAAATAGGTATTGTATGATACTCTGTTTGAATGAGATCAGTGGAATACAATGATATAAGGATTGTCGGGATATGCTGCTTGACTGGGTTCAGAAGGATGCATTGCTTGGTTGAGCTCGGTAGAATACATTGAAATATGGAACAGTGGGGTATTCTGCTTGGTCCGTCTCGGTAGGATTCATCGAGATGCTCAGATTGGTTGAGCTCAGTAAGATACAATGATATAAGGATCGATGGGGTCTGAAAGATAGGATACGATTGGTAGGATACGGTAAGATATGATTAATATAATACGGTCGGATACGATCGGTTGGATATGATAGGAGACGATTGGTAAGATACAATTTATAGGATACGGTAAGATATGATTAATATGATACGGTCGGATATGATAGGAGACGATTGGTAGGATACAATTTATAGGATACTGTAAGATATGATTAATATGATACGGTTGGATACGATCGGTTGGATATGATAGGAGACTATTGGTAGGATACAATTTATAGGATACGGTAAGATATGATTAATATGATACGGTCGGATACGATCGGTTGTATATGATAGGTGACGATTGGTAGGGTACAATGATTAAATCAATGGTATGTGGATTTTTAAGTAGTGAACATGTTATTATTAAAGGTTCGGTGGTCTCTTCTTAGGTTTTTAACAGGTGCTATATTAAGCTTAGGCATCATGAGTATGATCATGATCACTATAAGACTCGACTCTTTGGTCGAATATTATATGTGTACAATATATTTTTTCTCTCAAATTTTTAGGTTTATAGTTACAGACATTTTAATATGGTGGCCAAGATGGTCGACAATATGGCGGACGCTACAATAGTTGACATTCTGGTGATTGAAATCTGTGCACTCTAGCTGCTAATTTAATAAACCAATATGCAAACAGTACACTTTAGCAGACGATAAGCAAATACAATATGATGGAATCCAAGATGGCTACCGTAATGTCATAATGGTGAAAAAAATGGTGAAAATAATATATTATTCAAAGTGGTGGGGTGTCTTCTAATTGAAGATATCAATGAGGAAGGGCCGGTCGCCATTTAATTTTTTTAAATCGTCGGTATTCAAACCAAGGACTTCAATGTCCACGATGTAAGTGCGTTTTTATTAAAATAGTAAATAACAATTTCTTAAAAATTTTTAATTTTTTTCCCGATTTTTAGGTATTTTCAATGAAGCAAACATTGTGTCATAATTCAAAATGGTGGAATGTTCTAGAAAACAATACGGCGAAATCCAAAATGGAGGAAAGATCTGGAATATTAAGCTGGCAGAATGTTCTAGAAAACAAGCGGCTGTGACAATCCATGATAGTGGCCGGGTCAAGGTCCTCCAAAATGGCAACCATGCTGAAGGGAATCCAATATGGCCGCCATGACGTCACAAAATCAGGATGGTGGACCCCTCCTCTGCTCCTCAACTTTACTTGTCGTACACATTTATACACTACTAATAGGTAGAGACCGGAAAAATTAGCGAATTCATTTCGCGATAGGCTAAAATACAAATGGTTATACCTCAGTGCTGCCTCTGCTATTGGCTCACAACTCACCTGGATGACTCTGGACCAATGAGAAACACCCGACCAAAGCTTTAACGAATCATAGGCTGCTACGTTGGGACGTCTCACAAGACAGCAGCCAATGAGTGGGTGACATTTGACCGAGTGTACGTAGAACAATGGAGTTCATCCAACAGGCCATTGAACCCGCGAATTTTTCCGGTCCCTACTAATAGGTAGAGACCGGAAAAATTCGCGGATTCATTCGCCGATAGGCTAGATGTCATATACATATATCTTTTAGATGATTTTGCTATTGGCTTACTGTTAATCTGGACGAATCTCAACCAATTATAAACCCTGAACCAAAGAAGGATCGAATCACAGACAAACCAGCTGTGAGACGACTCACAAGTCAGCAGCCAATGAACTGGCGTTATTTGCCCGAGTGTACAGGGGAATGTGCGGTATATCCTGAAGGCTATTGAAACCGCGAACTTTTCCGGTCCCTACTAATAAACGAAGCAGGAAGTGGTTTGTTTCATGGATATCCATCATTGTGAACGAGAATGCTGTATTTGAAAAAAAAAATAAAATAATTTAACTAAATTGGTGTTGCTTTATTTATTTATGGTTTTTTTTTGCGTAAATTCAATGAACATCCTACTTGACGGTGGAGCGGCCACGCCAGAAAAATCGCGACACCGAACCGCGACAAATATCGGCCCATCTTTCACAGCCACTGGCCACTGACTCCACATCAGGAGTCATCAGAGAGCACACACACGTCCATCACCAGACAACCGCCTGCATTCCCCGTCGCTTCTCGCGAGGCGGACAGACGACTCGCTCGAGCGAATATTTCATGCCTCATGTCTCTTTCGGGGCTCATTTCTCTCGGGTGCCTTTTGCCTTATTCGATACCTACGACACTTCTCTGGGTTTTTAATTGCTTCTGCTCGAGCGATTTAGCTTGTTTTCTTTCACTTTCTTCAACAAAACAGTTTTTGCTTAAGCGTTTTGTGATTTATTCCCTTCAAAACCATAGTTAGTAACTTTATAGTTAGCACCACTCAGTGCTCACTCACGAGCAAATTAAAATTTTAACTGCAGTTAAAGCTCTCGTTGACTTAAATACGACGCTCCCCCACAACGCTCATTACATCATCACTGCAAATGTTAATCGGGTGAGTCATATGTAAAGACCAGAAGCGAAAACTGCTCTACTATAAGATATATTTACTTCAACTCTGTAGCTTTCATAGTTATCAGCTGTGTCAAATCCTCAGCCGAAGCGACACCCAACCCGAGATCAAAGACATTCATATTCATGTTCGAAATTTATGTAAATAATAAAAAAAAGTGTTTAGCTTCCAGCCTGTACGGTCTCTATCGAGGGGGTGCTGTCACAACTTGGAAACACACAACTTAGAAACACACAAGACAGAATCTTGTTACAGCATTGTTCATTAATTACTATTTTTGTTACTTTGAGGCAGTGTAGTTAAATCAGATTAAGTATATAACTAATAGTACATATTAACATTATACTCTGCTGTAATGGTAGATCTTTAAGTTTCAGAAGGATATGAGAAATGAACAGAAACAAGGTGTGATTCCCTTCTGAATATATAATTACTCCATATTTATTTAAGGAAACTTATAACAGATATTAAAATGTGTTAAAATACAATTTCAATTACATAATTAAAGAGCTCTCAGATATATTAAAAAAATATGGGCCGGTCCTCAATTAGATTATAAAAGGTTTCATTAAAAATACATTAATAAACAAACTGAATTAAATTAAAGAAAAATAAATACAAAGAGGTATAACAATCCCAATGCATATTCTTAAAGTCCAAAACGGAAGTTTTATATAATTAATTTCTTCTAACGTAGTAATTTAAAGAATGTCCCAAAAAGGGTTCATAAATACTGTAGCATCGGAGGTCGGTGGTTCGCTGACCGGAATTCAGTGGTCAACATGGTGCCAGAGCGCCTGTTTGTTGAAGAGGAAGAGTGTGAAAATGCTAAGTCTGGGTGTGGCTCTTGGACCCTGTCTGTGAACAGTCCGAATCAAACATGATCAGAACTAGTACACAGACAGTTAGCAAAATATAAGGGGAGGTTGGGGAATAACGCTGATAGTAACTCACCAGACAGGGAAGTTGGCTTCTAGGTTCTGAAGCGTAGCAAGTCCGGATCTGGAGCTCGCGAAAACGCGGGAGGTGCGGACGTTTCCATCCTTTCAAAAAATTATTGAAAATAAATAACTATTATGCTGAGTACTGTACAGATGGACTAAACTACTTAAAGAAGAAATAGGGATAGCATCCCTTGTCGAATCGACTACATCGTTGGTTGCGGCCGGACAGAAGTCTTGTAGTGCGTCCCGTCGATCAGCCGATAATCTCAAACAGTCCGTCTGGAATCGCGACGCGAAGTGTCCGTGGAGAAGCCGCGTCTCGTAATTAAAAGGAAATGCTCAATCCAAAGTTGGGGGGGGGGGGGATACTAGGGCGTCCGGACCGAAAGGTTCCGAAGTTCCCCGAGTGGGAATCACAAAAAACTTTGACTTCGATATCTCGAAGTTGGTAGCACTGGCCGATTTTAGCGCTACCTGTTGAGGGGTGTCTGAAACAAATAGGGATCGACTCGCCCGAGATGTTTGCTACAGCCTGGGGCTAATGGCGCAGTCGGTGCTGCTCTCTGACGGCCTACAGGGGAAGGTAGCTGGGAGGTTAGCAAAGTCGCCACCAGATGTCGCGGGCGTCAGCTCCACTCGCTGGCGACAAGAGAATATGTTGCTATTTCTGCCGCTAGATGTCGTGTGTGGTCCATCTTTGCACATATTTTTTCTATGGCAAATCGTCCTTGAAGTCGGCCACTGCCTGGCGGGGTTCAAGTCAGGGCAATGATCCTGGGCTAAATTCTGAGAATCAAGGTGGGTAGCTGTGGGGGTAAGGGTGGACAAAAAAACTCAACGAGGCTAGGAACGAGCATTCTAACGTGACTTTCTAAGGGAGAACCTAAGACGTATGCGTGACGGGAAAAGCTATGGTAAGCTCGTCTCTGAGATATGGTAACAACTCGTCCAGAGCTGTTGTATGCAGATTCAGTCATGCAGGGAAATAATATTACAAACCCCGGATGTGACTGTAAGCGGGAGAAATATCAACCGGGCTGCCAACGACGTCTTAGACTTGCAAAAGATCAGATTGGTCCCTGAGAAATTGTGCCTCGGTCC
Source organism: Bacillus rossius redtenbacheri (assembly GCF_032445375.1). NCBI lineage: Eukaryota > Metazoa > Arthropoda > Insecta > Phasmatodea > Bacillidae > Bacillus > Bacillus rossius. The sequence goes on from NC_086330.1 coordinate 373,959,931, forward strand.
ACTGCCGTAAAGCAAAGTCTAACAAAGTGTAAATCACCCAATTGTAACCAAATTATATAGAAAATAAAATTTCCAAAAATAATTTAATATTATAATAACAATTTTAAAAAAAACGTGCCAATATACCTAATTTCCGGCACAATCTTCTAAGTTATGCCTGTTCTAAGTTGTGTGTTTATAAGTTATGATGGTTCTAGGTTATGTGGTTCGGCGCTATGTGTTTTTAAGATAAATGCTTCTTAGTTATGACAGTTCTAAGTTACGTGGACTTTTTGGAGGTTTCTAAGTTATGACTAGGGACCGGAAAAATTCGCGGGTTCAATGGCCTGCAGAATGAACTCCACAATTATACGTACACTCGGTCAAATGCCACCCACTCATTGGCTGCTGTCTTGTGAGGCCTCCCAATGTAGCAGCCTGTGATTCTTATAAAGCTTTGGTCGGGTGTTTCTCATTGGCCCAGAGTCATCCAGGTGAGTTGTGAGCCAATAGCAGAGGCAGCACTGAGGTATAACTATTTGTATTTCAGCCTATCGCGAAATGAATTTTTCCGGTCCCTAGTTATGACTGTTCTAAGTTGTGTGTTTCCAAGTCATGCTCTGACAAGTGGTGGACCCTGACGGCGTGGTGTGCGCAGGTGATCGCCGAGATGGACCTGGGGCGCACGGGCAGCATCACGGCCCACGAGCTGGTGCACGCAGTGCTCAAGATGCCCGACTTCTCGCGCGCCTTCACCGTCAGGCCCTAGCCTCGCCTCCGGACACACATCACCCCTCGCCTTCACGCGGCGTGTCCACGAGAGAGTGTCCCAGTTTCAATGGCATATTGTAACGTGTATCACTAAAGGAACAGGAAACCCTAACAAGACAGGAAAGAACGGATGCGAGTGTGTCAGAAAATTAGGTGCCCAGTAGTATTCGTAAATACAACAATTTATTAACAGGTATATTATCACAAACGAATGTCTCATCTCATTTTCGAACTGACATTGATCGTTATGAAGCTGTACCATTGCGTGGTGGGGTTGAACACTAGTTACAGGTCAGCTATAACAAAACATACAAAAAATTAACAATCTGATAAGAATATAATTGCATCACCCTTAATCAACTTGTGCTTGCCAAGGTTCAACCACTGAGCATACACTGTCAATCACAAAAGTGGTTTGTCATAGATTTACGAGGTGACATTTACAAAATTATTATAAACATATTGCAGCCCAGTACGTACACAAAATACCTAAAAGAGGATATAAAAATATATTTATACAATCAATAACAAATACTGGCTGTGGTTCAAATTAATTACTACCCTGGTAAGTACACATTAAAATTAACTAATTTGGTATCCATTGAACTTGGCCAAAGTTTTAATTATGTCCACACAATACCTCGCTGTCACCCAAGTCACACGTAATCTATGCGGTTATTCTTATGCCCCTCGTGCCATGTGTTAATACTGCAAACTGTCTTGTGACCACGGTGTTACGTTTGCCAGTGTTTGGTTATGTACAGAGTTGGCAGTCGACGTCAGTATTGGTATTTACGTATAGTGTTCTCTTAATGTTTTCTCCAGCCCAACTCGCTCACCCTCACGGAAGTTGCCTTACACTCGCCTATCATGACTTCATACTTAAGACTTGATTTCAGTTTCCAACTGCTCTCAGAGTTTTATGCTTGCAAAGCGACACTATCTTCTTTAACTTGTCTCTAGCAACGTTTATGACATGAAATAGTCTCACCAACATGAAGTCCGTCGGGGTCTCTATGCGGCGGCGATCCCACGGTGTTTACAGCGTAGGGCGGCGAGCGGTGTCCGGGCAGCGCGGCAGCCTGCCTCGGTGAAGTCCCAGTTGATCTGCTTCTGTTGACTCGAAGCATTGCCCTTTTATACTCGCAGAACTCCTTACCAGGCTAGAACAGAATGGTCTCGTACGTTTGGGGGAGCGATGGTCGACTTCCTTTTCCGGCGAATCGGCGCGGAACCGATGACGCCCGACCGCTTCCGAAAAAGCCCGACCACCAGCCGCAGCGTTCAAAGCCCTCGCGCTCTCTGTGTTGCGCGGGCGGCATCCACAGACTGTTAGGGGCACTGTCGATTCTGAGTGTGTACAGGTTAATTTAGACTATCATACATCAAATTGCAGGTAAACTAACCTAGTTTCTCTTACAAATGTTCAATGAGTGTACCTCAAGTTATACGGCACACATCCAACCTAAAGTCAAATTCTTCTCACACTTTGGTTAACACGTCCGGAGTAATGGAAGCAATAGCCTCTTCAATTATGTGTCTCCAACTCTGGCAGATCATTAGGTAGTGGCGGAACGTGGCCACGATATTTTATAAAGTCTCAAAAGAAGAAACAAATCCCACGGCGTTATGTCAGGTGAACGTGGAGGCCAGCGAAAAAGAGCTCTTGTCGTCTCGACCATTACGACCAATCCAACGGTCAGGGACTTGGATGTTCAACCACTCTTGTACAAAGAGATTGCAATAAGGAGGGGCATTCTGTTGCCAAATAAAGTTTTCAGTTTCACCCTCTACTAATTGGGGAAAGAGATATTCTTCATCGCGCTGCAAGCGAGAAAAACAACAAAACAGTATTCTCGCATGTGCTTATCTAAAACTGTTAGAGCTATTCTTTGTGACCTTGAACCAACACTCTTCAACGTTACAGGTGAAATTATTAGATTTTATAACTGGTACATTCTTTTATGGACGCAATATATATATATATTTTTTGTTATACATTTGTAACCACTATCTAGTGTAATTTTGTATGAATTTGTTTAAGGTTTGAATTTATTCTTGTGCTCAACTGTTTATTGTTGTTGTTTATTGTGTACGAACGCCTGTGTATATTGTTATTTCACGGGTTTCTTCACTGAACTGTAGTTAATTAAAGTTAGGGGCAGGAAATTTTCGCGAAAAAATCAGAACGCCTACTAGACTGCAACGATTTCTTACTTGTGATTGGCGGCCGTCTGCGAGAGAAGTCGTTGCCTTGTTTGCACGAGCCACTGAGGAAGAGTTTGCTTCCGCACTGAATTAGTGTGATTGGTTGTTGTAACAATCGACATGCACCTCAAAGTAACTCACCCAATCACGAAACACAGACGATGCTACAGTGTTTTAACTTCCAGCTACTCTCGGGATATTTTCGCGAAATTTTCATGGCCCTAATTAAAGTTAGTTGTAACGTGTCCTTTAGCACTGGTGTCGCACGAGGTGTTACGCTTTGTACGTACTGTTACGTCCAAGCTCATACTTTGTCCGCACCTGTAACCATGCCTTAAGTGTTTGAATGTGTCGCATTACATCAGTAACGCACGAATTATTGGAAATGTTCACGTGTACAGCTGTGTAAGAAAGATGTCGTTAATTTTTTTTTTTCAATTTCTAGTCATATGTTTATTCTACAATTTTAACGTTTATTGTACGTTCAGCTATACGAATAAAAAAATTGTATCTGCTTGTGGTTTTTGAATGCTTAGTTCCTGATTATTTTTGCCTCACACAGAACACTTCTCACATTTCTCTGCTTCGTGTACCAGAACACGGTTCCCTGCGCTGTTTTGATGTGACAACGTCTAATCAATCGATGAACGCCGGCTGCACGCATGAAAAAGTGTCCCGTAACGCAATTTGTCCCGTTACGCCGTGTCCCGTTACACTCATTATACGCAAGCGCCGCATCTATCTCTCTTCCACTAGATTGGAACAACCATCGATTTGACTTTTTCGAGGCACATTAAACTTGAAACACTCCCATTCGTTTCTTACTTTTCCTATCATCGTCCTATCCTTAACAGAATAACACAGATTGGAAGAAGTTAACTAGCAAACATGTATAAAAGTTATAGTTAAAATAATCTCTTCGTTAAAGTGATAAACATATTTGAATTAATGAGTGCAAATAAAAGTAAATTTATCAATTAAATTGTAGATTTCATTTCACTCCTTCTTTGTATCCATACAAAATAGTGATAATTCAATAAAAATGATTCTATTTTATTCATAAAAGTATGCAATCATTTCATCAATGTTTTGTTATGACGTTGTCACGTTAAAATATCGTCCGTAAACTGACTTTACAGACAACCAATTTTTTTGTTGCTTTTAGTCAATTGTTTTAAGTTCACTCCGCAGGGTTGTAACTTACAGTGTTCTGTGGCGATCCAGTTTTGGACTCCGTTGAAGATATTGTCGCAGAACAACAGATATCGAGTTACATTTTTAGATATGGACCTTAAAATTATAATTATGCGGGCGAGTCTTCCAGTACCCGCCAGAGATGTGTAACATCTAACCTCGAAAACGAGCAAATTTATGTGTTCTCATGTTGCAAAAAACACTTATAATTAGAGACCGGAAAAATTCGCGGATTCATTCGGCGATAGGTTAGAAGTCTACATATACCTTTTAAATGATTTTGCTATTGGCTTACTGTTCATCTGTACTAATCTCAGCCAATTATAAACCTTCAACCAAAGAAGAATCGAATCACAGACAAACCAGCTGAGAGGACTCACAAGTCAGCAGCCAATGAACTGGCGTTATTTGCCCGAGTGCACAGGGGAATGTGCAGTCTATCCTGAAGGGTATTGACACCTCGAATTTTTCCGGTCCCTACGAAGAATAAGCTTCCGGAGCAGCTACGTCGACTATTGAACCATTTTATTAGGAGAACTAAATTTTAAACTATATAATGGAACAGCTCCGATAAAAGCGAAAAAAAAAAAACCTAGAAAAAAAAGGGTACTAAACCCGTTTTGAACCTGATTTTCGTAAAGGTATTTTATAAAATAAATACTGCCCGCAATGTTAAAAATTCATTAAACAGTCAATACTATAGAGTTATTCTTTTGGTTTTGTGAACTTTGGTTCGCGCCATCCGCTACGGATGGCAGCAGCGTCGTGTGTTACAGATTTTCGTCCCCGTGCGACTTCCGTTCCATCCGCGAAATTGCCCCCACCAAATGCCGCACACCAGGAGCTACGATGCAGTACACGAAGAACACTACCTCGTTGTGTCCAAAGGGAAGCCTTCTTTTCACAGACGAGGGAGCCAAACGCCCGATCGTGCATCTTCGGGTTTTTTATTTTTTATTTTAGACAACTAATGATAACTAATGGTCAACTAGGTTAGGTTAGCTACATTATAAATACTTTGAAACATTGTGGACGGTTGATTTGGTTAGGATAACTACATTAAAGATACTTTGAAATCATGTTAACGGTTTTTTAGCCCTGGATAGCTACGTATTGAAATATTATTTGCTAAGCAACCATAAAATGATTTTACAATATTTTTAACGTAGCTATACTTACCTAATTATAACCAACCATCCACAATGTTTTAAAGCTAACCTATCCTAATCGACCGCAAAATTCAATGCCACACCGGTTCATACAATGAGATAGAACCGGGGGGGGGGGGGGGGTAAATAAAGCGAGCGTGAACTTGGGGGTGTGGCTCTCTCGTCTGTGAGATGAGGGCTTCCCGTGTACCGAACGCGCGGCCCGGCGGAACGGGAAAAGGAACCTCGCGATTGCTCGACCGCTTCCTGCGACACGCCGCTAACGACCTCTCGATACCGGACATCGGCGCGGGGCTGGGCGGGAGAGGCCGGGGGGTTAGGGGGGCAGAACCAGGACGGGGGGGGCGCGCACCCGGGGCGCTGTGTCTGCGAGTCGCTGCAGCAGGAGGGGCCATGGCCGTGTCTCTGGTCGGCGCCGTGGTGGCCGTGTGCGCCGCGCTGGCAGGTGAGGCAGGCACCAGGGACCCGGACAACACCATACAATTATATATATTTGCAAACTATTCTCATAAATATTTTATTTCAAATCTGAGAAATATGATTGTTCTTAGCCGCACTTGGTGCTTCTTCCCCGGACTACTAGAGGGCACGAGTAGGTACCAGGAAAATTCGCGGGTTCAATGGCCTGTAGGATGAACTCCACAGTTCTACGTACACTCGGTCAAATGCCACCCACTCATTGGCCGCTGTCTTGTGAGGCGTCCCAACGTTGCAGCCTGCGATTCTTATAAAGTTTTGGTCGGGTGTTTCTCATCCAGGTGAGTTGCGAGCCAATAGCAGAGGCAGCACTGAGGTGTAACTATTTGTATTTTAGCCTGTCGCTAAATGAATTCGCGAATTTTTCCGGTCCCTAGCGCATGAGTCCTTGGTGAAGTCATTTTCATCGGATGTAAAAGCTATAATTCCCGCCCCATAACCTCTAGATCCCCCTAAAACGTGTTGAAGTGGGGTGACAGAGTCTATGTTGGCTTACCAGAAAAGTAACGTGTTGCTGGGCCGGGGGGGGGGGAAGGAGGGAGAAGCCTGCCTCTGTCTCTACTGGCTTGTAGAATAGTAGGCGTTTCTTCGAAACACACTGGTGAACAGTTCAACAGTCTGACAGTTGATACCGGCCCGAGAAAAAAATAAACCTATAAAAATAAATTTTAACTGCTTCCCCCCCCCCCCCCCCCCCCCCCCCGGAGCAATGACATACAAGAGATCCCACAAGGAATGACCGTAGTGTTGTTTTTTAACATCAGCCGTCGTGTACATTTTATGCATGGATGCAAAATGGACAAAGTATAAATCTCATAAATTGACAAACCTTTATTCTGGCTGCAGGCACGGCGGCTAAAACATAATGGATTAAAGTTGTTTCTGGTTGAGGCAAAAGAATGGTACACAGACACCATTCTAAAATTTTGGCAAATGGTACAACTTAGGTCAATCGTCCAGATGCCAGCAAAACACCGGTTGACATCTGGACGGACAGACAAAGTAGTGCTCCTGGTACACCCTGACGGGTTCAGACCCAGGAGGAGGAGGGGGTGAGGCTCGGCCGGGCTTCGGCCCGAAACAACTTGCTTCCCCCCCCCCCTTTTTTCAAGTTATGATAAATACGGAATTATAGCATTCATGATTAGAGACCCGGAAATTTCGCGCTTTCATTTAGTCGCAAGCTAGAATGCAAACCTTCACACTCTCGCGCTGTGTTCATGATTGGACCGCAGTTATCTGGACACGCCCCTCTACGACCGTGAGCCAACGATGCCCAGCTAGGAGAGAAGTAAGCGAATCAGGTAGTGCCAAATAACAAGGATAAAAATTTTCTCGCTAAGAAATCAAGCAATGGGAAAGTAAACTTGGGTCGAGCACACCTATAACTTTAATTTTATCCTGAGGCCAGAAGAATCCACGAAATTTCCGGGTCTCTATTCATGATGTGTTGGAAAATGTACCAACATTTTTTTACTAACGCATTACAAAAACGTACGACAAATAGTTTACAAAGAATTTCCCTGTAAAACATATATTTGTTAGTAATTGTTGAGTACTTTCCCATCCTGTTTTAATATGAGCTGTCATACAAGAGGAAGTTCTTTTTTCTTCTGACTGGCCGATAAGAGATTTCACTCAAACAGTTCTTGAGGGATTAGTAGACTAATAATAATTATGTAAAATTTTTAACATTGAAAGTATTTTAAATTAAAAAAATATATATTAAGATTTTTTTATTTTATGAAAAGGAAACTGTGATATATATTTTTTTTAGTAATTCTGTAATGTATTTAATAGTGAAAACATTAAGAATACAGGCTGATGAATCTCCCCGACACTTAAGCAAAATTAAAAAAAAAGAAAAATAATCATTTTATCGTTCCCACTCAGCACGCTACTTCTGTGGAGAATGGGCCAGAGATAATACCTCTGTTTGGGCTCACAGTTAAAAAAAAATTAACGTTTATGTTACCATGAGCGTAACTGCAAATGTGAGAATTGCACGTATTGCATAGCTTGCCTAAGCAATAATCTTGTAATTTCGTACTACATACATTCATTAAAGAAATATCTAGGGCCGGAAAAATTCGCGGGTTCAATGACCTGTAGGATGAACTCCATAGTTATACGTACACTCAGTCAAATGCCACCCACTCATTGGCTGCTGTCTTGTGAGACGTCCCAACGTAGCAGCCTGTGATTATTATAATGCTTTGGTCGGGTGTTTCTCACTGGCCCAGAGTCATCCAGGTGATTTGTGAGCCAATAGCAGAGGCATCACTGAGGTATAACTATTTGTATTTTAGCCTGTCGCGAGATGAACCCGCGAATTTTTCCGGTCTCTAGAAAGATCTCGAAACACAACCTGACTCCCCCTCCTTCACACGACGGCCAGAGTCAGCGGTGATTGTGTAGAAGCGGGGTGGTGGGGGAACACGCCTGTCATCAACTCCTCGTAGAACGATCTGACAGACTCACACCTCCCCCCTTCCTTCTTTCATCCTGCATCTCTGACGTTCCACCACAAGGCGCTCCGACACGTCTGCTGTGGCATGTCCACAAGCTGATGGCCGGCGCAGGCATGCCGTCTGTCATGCGACTTGGAGTGCTTCAGCAGATGTCCCTACGAGCTGTCAACCCGGAGGAGTCACGTCGCGATACCCAGAATGCTAACAGAAAACCAGCCAACGCAGTTGCTGACCAATGCGAGCATATCGAGATAGGATAAAACATAGGTAGATACCCGTGAATTTCGCGGATTCATTTCGTGTTATGCTAAAATTCAAATAATTATACCTTAGTGCTGCTTCTGTCATTGGTTCTCTGTTAATCTGGAGGACTGAGGGCCAATTAGAGACCCTCACTCATAGAAATGTCGTATCACAGGCCACCCAGTCGAGACGACTCACAAGTCAACAGCCAATGAACAGTTGGCATTTGCCCGAGTTTGTAGAGGATATTGGAGTCTATCCTGGATGTCATTGAATCCGCGAAATTCACGGGTCTCTAAACGTAGGATAAACATGTTGCTGTTCATTTAACTAAGCACCGTAAAAGTATGAAAATTGCAGCTGTTTAATTATAAAAATTATGTATCATGGATACAGACAGGAAAAAATTCGCGAATTCATATCTCGCGATATAGGCTAAAATACAAACAGTTATACCTCAGTGCTGCCTCTGCTATTGGCTCACAACTCACCTGGATGACTCTGGGCCAATGAGAAACACCCGACCGAAGCTTTATACGAATCACAGGCTGCTACGTTGGGACGTCTCACAAGACAGCAGCCAATGAGTGGGTGGCATTTGACCGAGTGTACGTAGAACTATGGAGTTCATCCTAGAGGTCATTGAAGCCGCGAATTTTTCCGGACCCTACTCATAATAAACTTAAATTTAAAGTGAAGAAAAACCATCTCGCATTTTTATTTAGGTAAACAGGTGTGGTGTTTTTATGAGTTGTTAGTTTATTTATGTTAATAATTTATGGACATTCATTCACTAATAAACTCAGGTGTTTTAGTTATAGAATTCATTTTTTTGTTTTAATTAAATGTATTTTAAGTAAAAATAAAGGATGTAGGCCAAACTAGTATAAAATAATCAAACCAATGGTCTTAGCTATGTATTTAATAATATTATAGCTATTAGATAAACAAATAAAATGAATTAATACATATTTCCTTAAAGCACAATCCGTATAATTAAGTAAACTGTTATTTTAAAAAAAATTAGAAATTTTTCCAGTGACGAGCTCCGTACAACGTCGAATGAACCATTCTTAGTTAATCAGCCAAGATTCTGCCAACTACGCTACCAAGACTATTACTGCTAGAGACCGGAAAAATTCGCGAATTTTTCCGGTCTCTACTTATCGGTAGGGACACCTGTATTTCGCGAATACATTCCGGGTCAAAGTATTTCACAAAATATACTGTAGCTTTTCCTCCTGTGGTTATTGGCTGAGGTCGGTGAGAGGTGTCGTCCCGCTCTTGACGGGGCCAATGAGAATGTGGTCACCGTACTGCTGCACCCTCACAATTTGCCATGACTAGAGACCCGTGAATTTCGCGGATTCAATGACCTCCAGGATAGACTCCAATATCCTCTACACACTCGGGCAAATGCCAACTGTTCATTGGCTGTTGACTTGTGAGTCGTCTCGACTGGGTGGTCTGTGATTCAACACTTCTATGAGTGAGGGTCTCTAATTGGCCCTCAGTCCTCTAGATTAACAGAGAACCAATGACAGAAGCAGCACTAAGGTATAATTATTTGAATTTTAGCATAACACGAAATGAATCCGCGAAAATTCACGGGTCTCTAGCCATGACTCTTAGAAAAAAGCTACAGTGTTTTGTGAAATACCTTGACACGAAATGAAATCGCGAAATACAGGTGTCCCTGGTCATCGGCGACACAGCCGGGACACACACTGGGAGCTGTCCCTCCGGGGAAGTGAGCAGGGGTTGGCACGCCTGTCCGCAGTGGCCTGCGCGGGCTCGCCGCTGGTCCCGGACGTGTGGGACGCGGGGGACACCAGGGGCTCCCAGGAGGACCCCGGGGTCGGCGAGTACCCGGAGGACCCGGAGGACAACATCGTGGAGCTGGAGGAGTACCTGCGGGGCGCCCTCGGCCGGCGAGGGGACTCCGCCGCAGTCGCGCCCAGGTCAGCTGGCGTCGCACCTCGGGGCGCACCTGTGTCGGCGACAACCGCGACCCGACCCTTATCCGGCGGGAAAAGGAATACGTAGGGACCGGAAAAATTCGCGGGTCCAATGACCTCCAGGATGAACTCCACAGTTCTTCGTACACTCGGTCAAATGTCACCCACTCATTGGCTGCTGTATTGCGAGGCGTCCCAACGTAGCAGCCTGTGATTCGAATAAATAGAGACAGGAAAAATTCGCGAATTCATTTCGCGATAGACTAAAATACAAATAGTTATACCTCAGTGCTGCCTCTGCCATTGGCTCACAACTCACCTGGATGACTCTGGGCCAATGAGAAACACCCGACCAAAGCTTTATAAGAATCACAGGTTGCTACGTTGGGACGTCTCGCAAGACAGCAGTCAATGAGTGGTTGACATTTGACCGAGTGTACGTAGAACTATGGAGTTCATCCTAGAGGTAATTGAACCCGCGAATTTTTCCTGTCCCTACTAAAGGTTGCCGGCAATACCTCGCTAACATTTTTGGAGGTTATGATTTCATTCGTTCGTCCGACGATAGTTAAAGCTTGTCAAAGCTTTCCACGGACGGACGGATATAATTTTTCGGGCCTCCTGATAGGCTGCAGGTCACGTGATTGGCGGAGAGGTGGGAAACAGACGGACGCGATGGATTATTGTGGGCCCAGCTTAAGCCTTTGTGCATGGCCGAGCGACCCGAAACTGTATTGCTGGGGACGGGAACTACTCACTCACCGGTTCTTTTACCTTCGGCGTGCGTGTGCGATTGGCGCGACATAAGTGCATAGTGTTGCTGCAGTTAGCTTGGCTTCTGGGTTGCAGCCGACGTCCTCGGCGAATAATCCACCGACGGTTTCCGGTCGACAATTATTGCAGTCGCCATCATCAGGGAGCAGTTACCCTACACGAGGACGCGGCCACAACCAAAGGAAGCCAAGCTGCTACTTCGGACAATGGCCGTGAAAGCCCTGCGAACATTACTAAGTGCTGCTGTGTGAGGGGGTCGTTACCACAACGCCGAAATACCAACTTGACCACAACGCCGACAGCTAGAAAACTGCTGTGTACCACAACGCCAAATTACCACAACGCCGAAATACACTAACGCCGAAAAATGTCAATGCAGGGCTGCCACAAAGGTTAGGTTGGACTAGGTTAGGTTAGGTTAGGTTAGGCTAGGCTAGGTAAGGTTAAGTTAGGTTGGGTTATATTACGCTAGGTTAGGTTAGGTTAGGTAAGGTCTGATTGTGGTATTTCGGCGTTGTACATTTAAGAAACACACACAAATTCATTCAGTTGTTATTTCGGCGTTGTGGTACACATCAGTTTTCTAGCTGTGGGCTTTGTGGTCAATTTTGACATTCGGCGTTATGGTATTTCGGCGTTGTGGTAACGACCCAGCTTGCCACGCGCCCGACTGCTGTGCAGGTACCTCCACGACCCGACCCGGGATGAGGAGGAAGAGGAGGAGGATGAGGAGGATGAGGATGAGGACATCCTCGGAGGACCCGAGGCGCGCGCCCAGGACAAGCGGGCAAGCGGGGACGTGGTCAGAGCCATCGCCCGGGGCTGAGCAGACCTCAGTCGCGGCGGCTGGGACCTAGCGGGCGTGCAGACACCAGCGCTCCGCCCAACCGCCTCCCGTCCCTGCCTCGCAGTCAACACCCTGTCTCACACCCCGCACCCATTCATTAGCTACACACCTGCACAATTCGCGGTCTCGACGGCCTTCAGGATAGACTGCACATACCCCCCTGTACACTCGGGGCAAATATACGCCAGTTCGTTGGCTGCTGACTTGTGAGTCGTCTCAGATGGTTTGCTCTGTGATTCGATCCTTCTTTGGTTGAGGGTTTATAACTGGTTGAGATTCGTCCAGATGAACAGTAAGCCAATAGCAAAATTATGAAAGAGGTATATGTATTTGAATTCTAGCCTATAACCGAATGAATCCGCAAATTTTGCAGGTCTCTATTCATTACTAGAGACAAAAAAAATTCGAGGATTCATTTCGGCTAAAATTCAAACTTGTGAACAATTCTGCTGGTTCTGCTATTGGCCCGCAGTTTAACTGGAGCTCTCTGGGCCAATGGCAGACTATTTACCAAAGAAGCGTCGAATCACAAGCCACCCAGTGGAGACGCCTCACAAGTTAGCACCCAATGAACACGCGTGTTTGCTTGAGCAGTGCAGAGGATATTGTAAACTGTACTAGAGGTAATTGAATCAGCGAATTTTTCAGGTCTCTATTCATTACTTTCTTCAAATGCTGTTTCTACAATTTTAACTCGATGCCCCTCTTGCATTTTTTTTTTTAAATTTTATATTCAAACAGATACCAGCTTAGGGAAATGTCGTAGGTGTAAAAACAAAAAGGCGGTTGTCTGTAAAGTCGGTTTACGGACGATAATTTTACGTGATAACGTCATACGAAAACATTAATGAAAAATTGCATACTTTTTTAATTTTGAAGTATTATTTACTGTTTTTTCAAATTATAATTTAAATAATTTGTTTAAATATAATCACGAACAATTAGTTAAAAAGCCCCGCCTTAACCTGTTTGATATTACAGAAGATTTTCTCGCACGGTGGTTGGCCGGTTCTTGCACGCTAGGCTCAGCCGGAACGTGACAATGAGTCATGCTTTTTTCGTGCGTGCAGCCGGCGTTCATCGACTTATAAGATGTTATCACGTCAAAAATGACGCGCAGGTCTTCGTGTTTATCAACAATTGCACGACATCTTACTTACACGCAAGATATCACACTTTGTGAATATCCGTCGGCAGAACTTACAAATGCAACGGAGGTGTCGAGTAAAAAAAAGTTAGAAATTGTCGTTTTTTAAAAAATTAATTACGAAAAAAACTTGGCGTGTGAAACAGTGGTTTTAGGTATCCCGTAGTTAAGATTCACATTATTATCTGGAGGACATCGCATCATCTTTGGATTATGAGTGATTATTATACTCGCCATTAATGCTCTGTCCCTTACAAAGCTTGGTAACTTTATTTTATTGTCATTACTGTTAATAAAAATCTTTTCCTTAACCTGTTGTTGGGTGACAGATTTTTCTCACCAGATGTTTACCTAACTTTATATTTTGGAGCACTTGCCTGCCTTATTATCGTTATTAGATAGTATTTAATAAACATATGCTGAGAAAATTTATGACGGAACAATAAAAAAAAGTACAAGAGAGTTAGTGTAGTAATTTACAGGAAAATACCTCAAATACAAGGGCATACGCAGGAAATGGAGGGTGTCCATGGGAGATATATCCTCCCCTCCTAAAATCCTAAGTTATCCTAAAAAAAATCGTTCCCACCAACAAAACGAAAGAGTTTGAAAGCAAACAGCAGACAAACAGGTCCTACATACACACACACACCTACACACACCTACGTACACCCCTGATCAAATCATATTAATGACAAGGAAATGAAATATCAAACTTGGTTTTGTGAAAAAGAGTCTTATGGACAAGAAACAATAAAAAAATTACAAATCGCATATATGAACTCAATCATGTGTATTCCAGGAAGAATATATACTATGGTAGCAGCCAACTTTATTGTGCACGGTTTCGTGGAGTACATCCTGGAAACAAAAATAATGAAGCGAATTTTGCAAGTCTCTAGACGAAGCTGACAGTTGCAGTTGCCGAGCCAATTAAAAATAAATTAGCAAAGCATCCAAAAGCAGAGTAAAACGTGAACGAACTACGTTCACCACATCTTGAAGTATGGCAGTGCTTAAAAAGCTAAAAAAACTACAGAATAACTCAAACACAATGTATATGCCTTTAAAGTTGCTGCACACATTTTTTTATGACTTGATCAGCTTCCTGGATATAACAAAAGACTTCTTATGCAACCTTATAATACTTGTTTAAAAATATGGTATATAAAAATAAATATTAAATCAAGAAAATATGTACGTAAAATACCATTAAAATACTTTTATAAAAAATAATTGACTATTATAAACCTTATCACTGAGGATTGGATACCAGAACAGAATCATTATAAAAAATTATATAATGTTTATACTGTTCATAAAAATTGGTGGCGAATGATTTATAGAGCCCTGTAAAATTTGCGGATTCATTTCGCGATAGGATAGAGACCAAATACTTTTGACATTATTTTGCTTCAATGATTGGGCCACAGTATATATGAAGGACTCTGGGCCAATGAAAAATCTTTAACAGAAGAATTAGCGAATCACGATCATTCCAGTCAACAGGTGTTACGAGTCGGTAACCAATCAGCAGATGTAATTTGCTCGAGTGCATAGAAGATCATGGAGTCTATCCTTTAGGGATTTGAAATCGCGAATTTTACAGGTCTCTAGTGATTTATTATAAAAGCTGGAGTTCCTAACAGCCGTCACCCAACGCTTGATAAGCAGGAACCACCATAATGTTCGTATAGACTGTCTGCAACACACTAGTGACACGTCATGAAGGAATTAAATGATGCAGCAGAGCGCATAACAGTGTGCAGCAATTTTCTGAAACGCTTTTCACTAAAAACGTTCTTAACAAACCACGTCCAAAAAAATTTCAAGCAGTGAGGCTTACCCAAAATACGCCTTCAAAAAAACATGTGATTTTACATTTCTACTGGGTTTAACATAATTCGTTCATACTATTATTGAATTTTTGTTATTCCATCGGGATCGCCACGTCATGAGAAAAAATAGCTCTTACGTCCAGCACGAAAACAATGCAAGTAGAACCTTCTTACTTCGCGAGAATTGAATTAGCAAACTAATTCAATAGTTAATAATGAGAGGTTGAAAGTATCATAGAAATCACAACAGGTTCTTTCTTCATAAAGTGATCATATTCAATGTTTACACATAGTTTTGTCGCTGACTTGAAAGCGCTTTTGGTCATTTGTAGATACATAGGAAAAATAATTTTGGTAAGAATTTGATTAATACTATGCTAATAATAGTTTTTTAATTAATAGTACAAAATGTTTTTGTTTCATGAATTTTCCAGCATGGCAACAAATAAAAATTGCGTGCATGTTAACGTGAAGAACGTGCATATGTACCTACAGACACTGGGTTTTGAATTTCAGAAGTGTAAATTAGTTGGAAATAAATTAATCCTCCATTTAATCAAAAAAAAAACTTCCAACAAATAAATAACCTATTCCAACCAATACCGTTAGCAATTAATACGTCAACTAAGGCAGTTGAATAATTCAATGCTGATAAACACGCAGCTATTTTTAGAATGACGCAAATATACACTTACTGAAAAAAGGGGCGAGCCAACACGCAATTAAAAAAAAGAAGATAACTAATAAATCCAAGTTATTTATGGTCAGAAGGTTTGTGAATCTGAATATTCTTCAACCTACTGCTCTCCAATGCCACCCATATTCATTCATATTTGGATATTTTTTTCCTTGGCAGTCTTTTCCTGCACACAGTTATCACTTTCTCTTGAACATAGACTTCGGCTTCGTTTGCAAATTACATTGTTAGTAGAGACCGGAAAAATTCGCGGGTTCATTTCGCGATAGGCTAAAGTACAAATAGTTATACTTCAGTGTTGCCTCTGCTATTGGCTCACAACTCACCTGGATGACTTTGGGCCAATGAGAAACACCCGACCAAAGCTTTATCGAATCTCAGGCTGCTACGTTGGGACGTCTCAGCCAATGAGTGGGTGACATTTGACCGAGTGTACGTAGATTTATGGAGTTCATCCTAGAGGTCATTGAACCCGCGAATTTTTCCGGTCCCTAATTGTTAGTGATCGGTAGGGGCAGGCATATTTCGCGACAAGATCTGAACGCCTATTAGACTGAAACAAGGTTAACCGCACCTGTGGTTTCTTCCTTGTGATTGGCGGCCGTCTGCGAGAGAAGTCGTTGCCTTATTCGACCGAGCCACTCAGGACGCGTTTGCTTCCACATTTAACTACTGTGATTGATGTAGTTACAATCGATATGTAGAGACCGGAAATATTCGGGAATCATTCGGCGATAAGCTAGAAGTCAAATACATATACATTTTAGATGATTTTAATTTTGGCTTACTGTTCATCTGGACGAATCTCAACCAATTATAAACCTCCAACCAAAGAAGGATCGAATCACAGGCAAACCAGCTGAGACGACTCATAAGTCAGTAGCCAATGAACTGGCGTTATTTGCCCGAGTGTACAGGGGAATGTGCAGTCTATCCTGAAGGCTATTGAAACCGCGAATTTTTCCGGTCCCTACAGTCATCATTAGAGACCCGTGAATTTCGCGGATTCATTTCGTGTTACGCTAAAATTCAAATAATTATACCTTAGTGCTGCTTCTGTCATTGGTTCTCTGTTAATCTAGAGGACTGAGGGCCAATTAGAGACCCTCACTCATAGAAATGTCGAATCACAGGCCACCCAGTCGAGACGACTCACAAGTCAACAGCCAATGAACAGTTGGCATTTGCCCGAGTGTGTAGAGGATATTGGAGACTATCCTGGAGGTCATTGAATCCGCGAAATTCACGGGTCTCTAGTCATCATGTGGGTATTAAATCTGGCGCAGTGCCAAAACCAAAAACACCCGCATGGTAAGTAAATCAGTTAATTAAGTTTTGCAGGACAATCTTACCGCAGCGCATCTGTCCGCCTGGGCGCGTCCGCAACCCGACAGACAGCGCGGTGCTGCTGGTTTCGACAGCTGAAGGGAGCCGAGCACCACTCAGCAGCAACTAACATGTGGTGGTTCATAATGGACCTCTTGAGTGAATTAAGAGATTTTACAGCAACATAATTGAAATAAATATTATTGACCTGGAGCAGTTACTTCAGATCGTACACGGACCTTCCACAACGAGTTTTTTTTTTCCCTTGCGGATGAGAGTTTGTGAGGTAAACGCATTCTGAGAAACAAAAGATTTGTATTGCTAAGAATTTTGCAAAGATAATGAATTATGGATAGATAAGGGGACATGTATTTCGCGATTTCATTTCATGTCAAGGTGTTTCACAAAACACTGTAGCTTTTTCTAAGAGTCGTGGCAAATTGTGAGGGTGCAGCAGTACGGTGACCACATTCTCATTGGCCCCGTCAAGAGTGGGACGACACCTCTCACTGACCTCAGCCAATAATCACAGGAGAAAAGCTACAGTGTTTTGTGAAATACCTTGACACGAAATGTATTCGCGAAATACAGGTGTCTCTATGGATAGGGACTGGAAAAATTCGTGGTTTCATTGGCCTTCAGTATTGACTGCACATTCCCCTGTACACTCGTGTAAATAACGCCAGTTCATTGGCTGCTGACTTGTGAGTCGTCTCAGATGGTTTGTGATTCGATCCTTCTTTGGTTGAGGGTTTATAAACGGTTGAGATTCGTACAGATGAACAGTAAGCCAATAGCAAAATCACATAAAAGTATATGTATTTGACTTCTTGCCTATCGCCGAATGAACCCGCGAATTTTTCCGGTCTCTAATTATGGATAGAAGCAGGAAAAAATTGCAGATCCAATGTCCTCTTTAATATCCTCTTATATCCTCTGCTTTTCTCAAGCAAACCCACACGTTCATTGGATGCTGACTTGTGAGACGTCTCCATTGGGTAGCTTATGATTTGATGCTCCTTTGGTTGATAGTCTCTCATTGGCCCAGAGAGGTACAGTTTAACTGCGAACCAATAGCAGAATCAGCAGAATGGTACACGTATTCGAGTTTCAGCCTATCACGAAATGAATCCGCGAATTTTTCCTGTCCCTACTAATCACATGCGACCCGGTGAAATGTAAACCGTGGAAGCCCTCAGGAACTATAATTGTTAGAGACCGGAAAAATTCGCGGATTCCTTTCGAGACAGGCTGACATCCAAACTAGGTTAGCTTAATGCTAGGTCAGTGATTGGACCGCAATTTACCTGAAGGACTCTGAGCCAATTGCAAACACTCAACAAAAGAAGTATCGAATCATAAGAATCGCAGTAAACAGGTGTCCCGAGTCGGAAGCAAATGACCAGGTGATAGTTGCCCGAGTACATAGAGAATCGTGGAGTCTATCCTAGTGGTAATTGGAACCGCGAATTTTTACAGTCCCTAATAATTGCCAACGGAATTGTGTTCGACTGTGGAGTTCTTCTGCCGCCAAAATATAACCAGGGTTTCAGATCTCTACCTGTATGTAACTATGGTGGTATAGAATTCTAATTTCCTTATTCAACATCTACTTGGAAAATGCTCTTTAAGGGAATATGTTCCCAAATTATTAAATGATTTAGATTGTTTTAAAATTACGAGTCCTCTCGTGGTTTAAATTAACTTATAGCATAAAAATGTTTCAAGGTTTAAGTGTTTTGAAAAGCTATATTTCCATTTCTTTACGAATGATATCCTATAACTAACAAATTATACAACAAAAAAAGCTAAATACACAAAATAAAAATCAATATTAGGCTACGTAAAAAACCAAGTTTCATGATTCAATATCAAGTCATGTTTCAAATATGAATTTATTTCCCTAAGTTTCCCAAAACTAATAAACCATTACTAAGTTAATATAATTATTTATAATTACAGTTGTAATAATAATTCAAATTGAATAACTGTTAAAAAAATAAAGATAAAACAATATATTCCAATCTCAACAATGTAATTAACAAATGATCATAACTAAAGGAGAAAACAAGTAATCCACAGAAAAACATAAACAAAGGAAAAACAAAATATATTAACACAAGTTTTAATAATTTATATAAAATATTGATCTTGTAAATCAAAAAAGAATTAAATATTCTTAAAACTTCAAAGGAAGAAAAATCTATCAATAATCCCCAAAACTATTATTTTTAATAAACTACCCTTGGTATAAAATTGATATTTACAATAAATATAACAATTTTAATAATAAAACATCCAATATCAATAGGAATAATTATCATTTTACAAACAACAATAATGTCAATATTATAAATATTATAAACATTTACAATACTGTAAAGAATATCCAAATCAAAAATAAGTTAATATTTAATATTAAACCCTGCATAAAAATTATATAAAATAATAAAGCAAAAACTTACAATAATTTTGGAAAAACTACCCACTTACAACTTGACACAAAAAACATTGTGAGCGGGTCCTTCAGCATCGCCAGAGATGTGTGACATCTATCATCGGTAACGAGCAAATGCACGTGTTCTCATGTTGCAAAAAAACACTTATAATACGAAAATATGACACGAATTTAAACATTAAATACTTTAAAATAATGCCGAGGGTGATAAATATATACGCAAATGTGTTTTCAACTACATTTCTTGACGCGAATATCACACGTGGTTTCCGCACCCGCCGCTAGAATTCGTTGCCGGAGCAGATACGTCGACTATTGAATCATTTGACTAGCAGACCTAAATTTTAAACGGCTCCGATAAAAGCAAAAAATTAAAAATAACTTAACAACGAATTTTACTACAATACTGTCAATCTTGTGAAAATTCATTAAATAGATAATAAAATAAAGTTTACCTTTGGCATTGTGAACTTTAGTTCGCGCCATCCGTCACAGAAGGCATCAGCACCGTGGTTACACATTTCCATCCCACGCGACTTTCGTTCCATTCACGCATGCCGTATTCCGAGAGCTAAGAAGACACACTTCAAAAAATAACTTTTGCGAACAGTAAACAAACTGATACACGCGTACTTCATAATCTTTCAGACCGTGTAAAGGTCACGAGACTAACTAGTCATCTCAAATATAACTATTTTGTACTGGAAGTTATTTATGAGTAGGGGCAGGCATTTTTCGCGAAAAAAATGTGAACGCCTATTAGACTGCAACAAATTATACCCGCAGCAACGGTTTCTTCCTTGTGATTGGCGGCCGTCTGCGAGAGAAGTCGGTGCCTCGTTTTCTTCCGCACTGAATCACTGTGATTGGTGTTGTAACATTTAACATGCACTTGAAAGAAACTCACCCAATCACAAAACACAGACGATGCTACAGTGTTTTAACTTTCAGCTACTCTTAGAATCTTTTCGCGAAATGTGCATGCCCCTATTTATGAGTAGAGATCGGAAAAATTCGCGTATTAATTTCGCGATAGGCTAAAATACAAATAGTTACACATCAGTGCTGCCTCTGCTATTGGCTCGCAACTCACCCAAATGACTCTGGGCCAATGAGAAACACCCAACCAAAGCTTTATCGAATCACAGGCTGCCACGTTTGGACGCCTCACAAGACAGCAGCCAATGAGTGGGTGGCATTTGACCGAGTGTACGTATAACTATGGAGTTCATCCTAGCGGTCATTGAACCCGCGAATTTTTCCGGTCCCTATTTATGAGTAGGTACACCTGTATTTCGTGAATACATTTCGTGTCAAGGTATTTCACAAAATACTGTAGCTTTTCTCCTGTGGTTATTGGCTGAGGTCGGTGAGAGGTGTCGTCCCGCTCTTGACGGGGCCAATGAGAATGTGGTCACCGTACTGCTGCACACTCACAATTTGCCATGACTAGGGATCGGAAAAATTCGCGGTTTCAATGGCCGTTAGGATAGACTACACATTGCCCTGTACACTCGGGAAAATAACGCCAGTTCATTGGCTGCTGACTTGTAAGTCGTCTCAGCTGGTTTGCCTGTGGTTCGACACTCCTTTGGTTGGAGGTTTATAATTGGTTGAGATTCGTCCAGATGAACAGTAAGCCAATAGCAAAATCATCTAAAAGATATATGCATATTACTTCTAGCCTATCGCCGAATGAATCCGCGAATTTTGAAATACCTTGACATGAAATGATATCGCGAAATACAGGTGTCCCTATTTATGAGATATGTTAAAGACTAACAATAAACGTTGAAACAAGTTTTATGTGTTTTGGTCAATGTTCCGTCACCTTACATTTTCAGCATAAGTTTTTGTCCCTCTTGTATTTGGTTTTGAATTTAATATGCAGGTTAGGCCCCATCTGGGCATGTGTTTACCTTATTGTGGAAGGTAGCAAGAGTTGATGCTTGCAGTGGGAGTTGGGACTCTGATGGGGTCCGGCCTCACTTTCATGGATTTTTCAACGAAATCCAGAGCCATAATCCACAGTGGAAGGTATATCTAAAGGACAGAATTGCAAAGCAGCGCTACATGCAGGTAGGTGCAGTGCGAGTCGCTATCCCTAAAGGTAGGGACCGGAAAAATTCGCGGGTTCAATGACCTGTAGGATTAACTCCATAGTTCTACGTACACTCGGTCAAATTCCACCTACTCATTGGCTGCTGTCTTGTGAGGCGTCCCAACTGTACCGTTACGGTGCATAGTTATCTTACAAATTGTGCATGTAATTCATTTAATTATTTTTGTTACTCCATGGCTGCGGTCAAAGACAACCATGTCTATGTGTACATTATTCTTTGGAAATGCTTGTTTATGAAAAATAAGGTGGTTGCTAAGGACGCTAAAAAGGAAAATGTATGTAATTAATGCCGAGAAGATTGAAAATAATATTACTAATCCTATCTGTTCATTCAAGAAACAATGTTCGTATTGTAAGTTCATCCTGCTGATGTGGTATGTGTACTTTATTACATGTCTTTTCGGGTTCTACAAGATTCAATAATTATATACATATAAGTAACAGTCTAAAGTGAAATCGGTGATATTTTTAACAAGAAAAGCTGACAATTAAATATAATTTAAAATGAATCAAATATTTTCCGGATAATATGTTTTTCTGTTGAAAGAAATCAAGTCATTTTCGGCCCCCAGCAGTCTCGTTAGACAGAACTCAAGAAATGCTACCCTGAGATTAACTATAGCCGAGGAATTAAAATAAATTTTAACCTTAAAGGAAATAATAATTAAAAATTGTTTGGTGTCATAATTAAACATAGACATCTTAACTAAACATTCATTATATTTAAGAACACTTGAGTGTTATGTGTCCGACCTAATCCGTGTACTTGATCAAAACTCAGTCTGGTACAGGGTAGATCATATAAATTATATATTGTAGTTATACAATAATGGTAATTCAAATATTAGCTTTCATACCTAGTGTAAACATACTAATAATTCTTAAATTTGTATTTATCATTTTATTATAAAATTTGTCTACGGATCTGGATACATAACAGTGTGATGTATATACGCAAGGAACATATACGTACATAAAAATTTGTCACTACAACGTGGGGCTCGATATTAAGCCAGAAAGTGATTTGATTTGGTTGATAGTTATTATTCTTTTGTGTGGTATAACCCACTAAATTTACTATGTCTAGACAAACTACCGCCGGATATTGTCTGCGAAATCGATCTGAAATGCATCCTGATAACGAATTAAATGTAGAAAAGCAATCATCAAGTAGCGAAAATCTGACTGCAAATTCGGATCACCTAAGTATAGTAGATAATGTTAATGATGTTGGCATTGACAGTGCATTGATGACACGACAAGGGGAAAACGAGGAGGTGGAGCGGCCGTTGTTGAACGAACCAAACTTATCTCACGCTTTTGTACAGCCCGATGCATTGTTAGAAAACAATGATATAGTTAACACTCAACACCCTACATTATATGACCAATTTCAAGGTGAAGATACCGAAATTAATGTTGATGTTGGCAGATCTATTACTGCAAATAGTGAGTACACACGTACACCGGTAATTACCGTGGAAATATTACAACAAGTGTTGGCTAGTTTTAAGTCAGATTTTCAATCTAGCCTAGAGTCTGGTTTGAACAGCGTACGATCTGATATAAATGGTTTAGAGGTTAAGGTGAGCAGTGGTCAGTCTAGCCTACGTGCTGATTTTCAGTATGGCCTAAGTAACGTGCAGAGGGATATTGGGGAATTACAGGACAGGTTAGGAGCACATATAGCAGAACAGAATTCTGCTATTGAACATCTCAATGAACGAGTATCACAAGGACAGTCTCGACTTGATATTTTAGAAACGAAGACCACGTCTTTTTTAACTACTGCTCAGGAGAAACAACAAGAAATTCAGAACCAGTGCACGCACAACCATATGTTACTGAGGTCTGAAATACACAAGCAGGCAGAACAGCTGAATTTGAGGTTAGAGCAGGTGGAAGAGTCTACTGCTACTTTTCACAGCAGAGTAGATGCTCTAGGAACTAACTGCATCCAGGTAGCTACCGAAACAGTAAGTAGTCACACTGAACTGTTACGAAACCAGGTTAAGGAGCTGGAGCGGCGGTTAAGCAAAATAAGCTGTGATATGTCACCTCCCCTACCAACACTAAATAATACTACACCTATTCAGGCACCTAGAGTCGATTACATTCCTGAAACAGCGGTAAATGATCATATTTCAGGACAGGCATTGTTGAGTAATACCGTCAGTACCCCAAACATGGACCCTGCCACGCTTATGCATCACCCGGCACGCCATTGGTCTGAGGCAATGCCGACATTTTCCGGAAAAACATCCGAAAATCCTATCAGATTCCTTAATAAGTTTGAGGAATACGCCCAAACGTTTGGACTACAGGACACAGAAAAATTAAAATGCCTAAACACTGCTTTAAAGAGTCACGCATTTTATTGGTGGGAGATGGTCAACACTACGATCACGTCATACGAACATTTCAGAGAATCGTTTAAACAGCAATACTGGAGCTTAAGGATCCAGGGAAATTTGCGTGCGCAACTACATTCTGAGCGGTATGATCATAAGCGAGGAATGTCGCTAGAAGCTCATGTATCCAGCATGTTTGAACGCACTCGTTATTTGGATTTGAAGATGACGGATGACGAATTCATCGCCACCATACTGACGCAATTACCGATAAAATATCAATTGCAATTGACTGGTAGGACATACAGAGAAATAAATGATTTCCGAGAACAACTACTAAATTTTGATAAACTCGAGAAAATGAATCGCACACAAACACCTCGCGATAATCCTGTCCACGACATTGTTCAACATTCGAAAAATACCCCCGTTCATAACTATTGGCATAATAGAGATAATCGACCTAAGGATGAACGAAAAGCCGCGGTAAACTACGTACGCTGGCAGTACCAGGAAGAACGACCAAGGCACCGAAACAATTTCAAGGGAAATTATCAACAATCAAACCAGCACCAGCGAAAGGCTGCATACAAAGGGAAAACATGGTGGTCTCGCAACAAGTGGTACAGTAATGATCATGAAGAGGATTACCATCAGAATAGGTACAGCAGGAGCGACAACCGACAAAGATCACTAACACCAGAACAACAGCCTTCTAGGGAATCCATGTACGAGAAACGGCGAGCTTATTCCGATGATGAATATGAAGATTCACGCAAGGCGCACGAGACAAAAGAATACCAGCAAGCATCGAGACACTGCACGGAAGATCAACAGCCATTATCCCAGTCTATTACTGTACGAGGAGATCGTCTCAGCACCAGAACAGCAGGGTACGCCTCGAACAGTAAACAAATCATTTCTACATTTCCTCCACCGTTCACTTCAACATTACCACCACAGCAACAACGTGGCTACTTTTCTAGGAACGAGCCATTGAACCCTACAGCTACAAATTTCCAAACAGCTGTAAATAATGCCAACAAAGCAGGCATCTGGATGCCGTCAGGAAGAGATGAAAGTGACAAGACGTTAAACTAGAACGGGTCAAGGTAATATCGCCCCGGATCGAGACCCTAGTACCTGGAAAGAGGTTAACTCCATTTGAAATCCTTTGTCTGAACCGTTCCGATGCGATAGACCCGCGTTACCTTCCTGGACTAGACGAGAAATCATCAAGAGAAGACCTACCTACGAGCGAAGATGTCCATCAGCTAGTACAGGCTAAACTACTGTCTGCCGCAGCAACAAGATGCCGTAGAAAGCCAGCATCTAAGAGAAGTAGCTTCGAAATTGGATCGCTAGTTCTTCGTAAGACATCCAATATTAGCAAGAAATGGTATAATGTAACCAGCAAGTTATTCTTACTATTCACTGGACCATATGTGATTAGAGAAGTCATCAATGAAAATTGCTATACGCTAGCTGAGGTAGATACTAAGCGTGTAATTGGTAGATACAATATTGCTCAATTACGCGAATATAAGCCTCCGATAGTTAGATAAATTGATGTCAACACAATGCTAATGTAATCTGTTATGAAAGTAAACAATTGAGTATGGTCAGTTAAATGAAATTTAATTATCTACATAGTTCTCCAGAGTAGAGAGAAAATTCAGCTGCATCGTGTATAACGGTATGGTACAGTAGTTATAAGTGCCGACGAGTCGCTGGAATTGACCGACTGTGTTTTTTTTGTGTCGGTTGAAGTATTTTCCAGTCGATGTCTGACGTATAGGTGAGGTGTGATACCGCCTGCGTACGGAATATTATGTCACAGTTCGGCGAAGTCCGAGGACTTAAAGCATAGATTCTATTTACTGTGATTTGTGTTCAAACCATGAGTTTGGCATTAACACGTCAGGTCAAGATATACAGAAACTATTCGGTATCAACTAGTACACTACTCAAGCACGAGAGCCAGTATTATTTAATTTGACGAGATTTTATCATATGATGATAGCTGATTCTACTCACATGTATATTTCAATAACGCCTGTTACATTTTGTGATCTGACGAAAAGCGTATTTTAGAACAACATCGTAACTATCAGGCTCTAAATCAGTATTACCTGCAAAATAAAGGAAGAGACTACACAGTTGCAAATACACTGTCAAGAATGAGTAATCACCTTGTTTGATGATAATTCAGTTGGTATCCAGTGAAATAAGAAAATATATGTATCCTCACTCGTAGTTGACACTATTTCGATTAGATTGAAAAATTTTAAAATTTTAATTATCTTAAGAAGCACACGAAAGGTGTACGGTATTTACAACGCCTCCGAAAAGCGTTTATTCGCCTTGTCAACGCAACGCATCGCTATACACTGTTTACATATTTTTTTCCTCAGCTGACAAGCTAATTAAATAATTGACCCTAGGTTATTATGTTAATCTAACACAACGTTAGTGTTAAATATTATTAAGTGTATTTAATTTAGTTTTTTTTAAAAAGATCTATTCTGTACCAGACAACTTCAAGAAAAGAAGCTTTGTGTAGGTGTAAGACTTGCTCAAGGAAGAGTGCAAGTAGACACATTTAATTTAGAAATTGGGACATGCTATGTTTCTAAGTGTGCGACGATTTCTGTTGTGAAACAAGAACACGCGTTATTCAAAATGTGTGCTAGTTATATGTTAGTGCTGGGACACCTACCATTAAACCCAAAAGCCATTTAAGAGACTTGTATAATGGGTATCTGAACGACGATCAGCGGATGGTTGTGAGAGTCCAAGTGGCGGAAGCGGCACGGATCGCTGCCACGTGCTTTGTCGCGGTGATCGCGCTGTCGCCTGGGAGAGGCGCCTGTCATCGGCAGCAGCGACGCATGGACCAGAATCACTATCATCACCCCGAGGCTGACGACTAGTGACTGCCTGTCAACCCAGGAAGCTGCTTGAGTGGTGTCCACTGCCAGGACACTGCCAATCGACCTGTACCATTGCCTCTACCCAGGTACACTGTTGTTTTCAACATGGAGGTAAGAGTGCACCGTGATGTCTGCTTGTTTGTGTCGTCGTCATTGAACATCAACGCAGGATATGCAGAGGGTGGAGTCAGATGCTGCTGTATAATGCAGTACGTCTTCGTGCAACGAGATGCAACATTGCTTCGGACAGACATCACCCATTGTTGTGAATGTTTATGTTACAGTGTGTGTTGATCGCCCAAGCGATAGTATGTTCTTAATTTAGTAATACAGTTGAGTGTACACTGTTAATGTGATTCTAGAGATTGTTAATGAACACAAAAACTCCATAGTCGAATTACTGTGTGCTGACATAGTCTGTTTTGTGTCATTATCAGAAGCGGCAATTATGTACCGTTACGGTGCATAGTTATCTTACAAATTGTGCATGTAATTCATTTAATTATTTTTGTTACTCCATGGCTGCGGTCAAAGGCAACCATGTCTATGTGTACATTATTCTTTGGAAATGCTTGTTTATGAAAAATAAGGTGGTTGCTAAGGACGCTAAAAAGGAAAATGTATGTAATTAATGCCGAGAAGATTGAAAATAATATTACTAATCCTATCTGTTCATTCAAGAAACAATGTTCGTATTGTAAGTTCATCCTGCTGATGTGGTATGTGTACTTTATTACATGTCTTTTCGGGTTCTACAAGATTCAATAATTATATACATATAAGTAACAGTCTAAAGTGAAATCGGTGATATTTTTAACAAGAAAAGCTGACAATTAAATATAATTTAAAATGAATCAAATATTTTCCGGATAATATGTTTTTCTGTTGAAAGAAATCAAGTCATTTTCGGCCCCCAGCAGTCTCGTTAGACAGAACTCAAGAAATGCTACCCTGAGATTAACTATAGCCGAGGAATTAAAATAAATTTTAACCTTAAAGGAAATAATAATTAAAAATTGTTTGGTGTCATAATTAAACATAGACATCTTAACTAAACATTCATTATATTTAAGAACACTTGAGTGTTATGTGTCCGACCTAATCCGTGTACTTGATCAAAACTCAGTCTGGTACAGGGTAGATCATATAAATTATATATTGTAGTTATACAATAATGGTAATTCAAATATTAGCTTTCATACCTAGTGTAAACATACTAATAATTCTTAAATTTGTATTTATCATTTTATTATAAAATTTGTCTACGGATCTGGATACATAACAGTGTGATGTATATACGCAAGGAACATATACGTACACAACGTAGCAGTCTGTGATTCGATAAAGCTTTGGTCGGGTGTTTCTCATTGGCTCAGAATCATCCAGGTGAGTTGTGAGCCAATAGCAGAGGCGGCACTGAGGTATAACTATTTGTATTTTAGCCCATCGCGAGATGAATTCGCGAATTTTTCCGGTCTCAACCTATAGGGCGAGACCTTCCATTAGTGGGAGCGGTCTCCCTCTACTCACGTGAAGGCCCTATAGTAAATCTCCCTTTTGTCTTCTAATGGATGCGTCTGACGTCATGCCGGGGGCGTGGCCTCTTCAGCCATCTTGCATCATCTTCACACAGGGAACGCCCTCGCGGCACATTCAAACGATTCACGCAACTGCACTTTTAATATCTGGATCAAGTGCAAATACACACGCGATGTGCAGAGCTTCAGGAAAAACAAATTGGTTGGTTTGTAAAGTCAGTTTACGGACGATAGTTTAACGTGACAACGCCATAACAAAACACTGATGAAATGATTGCATACTTTTATGAATAAAATTGAATACATTTTATTGAATTATCACTATTTTGTATGGATACAAAGAAGGAGTGAAATTAAATCTAAAATTTAATTGATAAATTTACTTTTATGTGCACTCATTAATTCAAATCGTTGCAACGTCAAAAATAGTTTAGTTAAAGTACTATATTTAAAATCTACTTATAAAAACGCGCCTTAACATATTTATAGGGATAGGAAAAATTCGCGGGTTCATTTCGCGACAGGCTAAAATACAAATAGTTACACCTCAGTGCTGCCTCTGCTATTGGCTCACAACTCACCTGGATGACTCTGGGCCAATTAGAAACGCCCGACCAAAGCTTTATCGAATCACAGGCTGCTACGTTGGGATGTCTCACAAGACGGCAGCCAATGGGTGGGTGGCATTTGACCGAGTGTACGTAGAACTGTGGAGTTCATCCTACAGGTCATTGAACCCGCGAATTTTTCCTATCCCTACCTATTTAATATAATAGTAGATTCATAGGCCAATCGAGTGGAAGATAGATGCGGCGCAAGCGTACAATGAGCGGAACGGGACAATGTATGTAACGGGACACCGTGTAACGGGACAATGTGTGTAACGGGACACCGTGTAACGGGACAATGTGCGTAACGGGACACTTTCGTGCATGCAGCCGGCGTTCATCGTTTTATTAGACGTTGTCACGTCAAAATACGCGATTTGAAAATTGCTTAAGATGTCCGAGTGGGGAATTTTCCTAAAAGATCTTAATAATTAGCTAAGGGCAGAAATTTGCCTTCGTTTCCGGATTAAAAATTTTAGTTGAATTTTAAAACGTGTCAAATTGACTAAAATGCGTATTTTCTTAGTAATTTTAAGGCATAAAATAGCTGATACACATTCTTGAAAGCACTAATGGGTAGAGACCGGAAAAATTCGCTGATTCATTCGGCGATAGGCTAGAAGTCAAATACATATACCTTTTAGATGATTTTGCTATTGGCTTACAGTTCATATGGACGAATCTCAACCAATGATAAACCCTCAACCAAAGAAGGATCGAATCACAGACAAACCAGCTGAGACGACTCACAAGTCAGCAGCCAATGAACTGGCGTTATTTGCCCAAGTGTACAGGGGAACGTGCAGTCTATCCTGAAGGCTATTGAAACCGCGAATTTTTCCGGTCCCTAATAATGGGACTTGCATGAAACTTTTATCTTCATTTCTCTGCCGTATAATGTTATGGACACCGCTGAAAACTCATAGTTGTCCTGTGCACGACGAGAAGACTGCCCTCAATCCATTGCCTTGCGCTTAGAGGCGACACTGCGCTAGAAGCGCCAGCAAGCGTCACACTTATCATCCCGCCTCACTGACTCAGATACCCCCCTGATTAGGTGGGCCTCTTAACATATCCAATTTTTTTCCTTTAGTGTACTATATAACAGTTGCACATACATCGATATAACACCAGTAAGAGAAGCATTTTATGGTGAACGAAACCAAGATTATTTAGTTAGTTAAACAATTCTAACATTTAACCATGGGCGTAGATCCCGGGGGGGCCAGGGGGGCCCGGGCCCCCCTGGAATTAATGGGCCCCTCCTTGGGGGGGCCCACTTCGTGATTTTAAAGTTAATGGTGTACACAACATACATATCAGATTATTATTTACAACGAGGACAGACACTTTGACATGCTTTACATTCCTACCTTCGAGTTCCGTAGTTATTTTCCCTTACCCCTTCTGCGAAAGCCATGGTATGGAGTTTTGCAGTGCGAACTTTGAACCCCTTAATTCCTAGAAACCGTTCATGCCAAAGGACGAAGCTAGGGTTCCGTTAGCATTACCTCCCCATTGTTACCCACACTACCTTGTCCTCTGAAACGACAGTATTATAGGTTTCAGGTAGTCTGTTTTTAAAGTGGTTTTGCTCTCGTGTGCGCCAGTCTTCTGCTTTCTTGGCAAACATCAACATGGATAAGTTCGTGACGCGGAAGAAACGGAAAACAGAATTTGATTCTCACCTGGTAAGCTTGATTGTTTTATAAGTAGTGACTATTATTTAGGTAATATATTTTATTTAAGTGATTATGTAACGTTATTTTTTCCAGTAAATAAACAACTTAATACTTTATCGGTAATTATAGCAGAATTTCGTTTATTTACGAACTGAAACTTATATACTATTTTCTGGAATTTTTTAGCTCATCTCCATTTTGTAAGGCTAGCTGCTCTGTACGTTACATGTGAATATACAGGAAATAATTTTTTTCCTCGTCAATATGGAATTTAAAATCACTCCCCTTTTATTATCAAACGATAATTTTCACAATTCATGGCCGATAATCACTTTATAACATTTGTTATTTGATAACTGCAACACTGCACAAGTAAACAGAAGTAAGAGTGAGAAAGAAGTATATAAACGTTACACATCCATATTTAAGTTAATAAGGAAGCAAACGCGTCTCTTTAATAAATAATCAAGCGGCATATTTTAACTAAATAATTCACTGCCAAAATACTGATTATACTAAATATAAGCCGAGAAATGTATGCGGTTCAATTAGCTGTAGGATAAATTTCATAGTTCTATCTCCGAGATTTTTAATTTGTGTCATTAAGTTTTTTTTCTTTTTTACCTGGTTGATGCCTTTACTAAATAAAATAGTCTTTTAGGGTTTTAATATGATTCGATCGTACATTTGATGTTGATCCGTTTATTAGCTTTGGCGCTTTGGGCTTTTAGGGCGCATCAAAAACTGTGAACAAAGAATTTCACGAACAGCATTTGAATCGCAGTAATTATGTGATGTGGCATAAAAAAACCCGACAAAGTGCGAGTCGAACTTGCGCACGAAGGGTTCCGTACCATTATCTATAAAAACGGCAAAAAAAAATCATGTCTGTTGTATGGGAGCCCCACTTAAATATTTATTTTATTCTGTTTTAGTATTTCTTGTTATAGCGGGAACAGAAATACATAATTTGTGAAATTTTATTCTGTTTTCACGTTTGTTGTATGGGAGCTCTGAGGCGCCTGAAGACATGGTTAAGCAGTACCATGACTCAAACCCGTCTCAACTCAGTGACTGTGTGTCATGTTCACAAAAGTCGTTTGGATGAACTTAGTTTACATGAATTAGCTAAATATTTTGCTTCAAGATCTGAAATTAGAATAAACACTTTTTGAAAATGGTAATGCATGGGTGGGGTGTTATCTATTTGCATTATATTCACGTATATTATTTTTATAGATTTTTTCATGGATATTTTATGTATTTAGGTTAGCAAATTATTCAAACATGTTTGAGAGATCACTTCTTATAGTCATTAATTTATAATTACTAAAACATATGTTGCTCTGCTTTATTGTTAATATCACTTACGTAAAAATAAAGTGTATAACATACGAGCTTATCATCCAGAGAAGACTTGTTTCGGTTGACCTCTAGCGCAAAATTCTTAAACCACATAATTCACGGGCCCCCCCTGGAAATCCTACAGATTTGCGCCCATGCGATTTAACTATAATACTTCGGCTGGAAATAATTTTTTTTTGTACTTTTACACGGAAAGCTCTTAGAAATTCAGTTGCCAACGATATCACTTGTAAAACTAAAATGCGTAGCTGTGTACCATTTGTGGTTTTAAATGTTCCAGCTTTGTGGACAAAAAACTTGGTCACACACTTCATGCATGTTGTTCCACACAGCCAGTTTGTAAACTCTACCTTAGCAAGTCCACACAGTTACTTTATAAACTCTCCCCCAGCAAGTCCCTACAGTGTGTACGACCTTATACTACACTGTGTACGACCTTGCATTACAGTGTGTATGACCTTCCCCATCAGTGTTTACGACCTTGCCCTACAGTGTGTACGACCTTGCCCTACAGTGTGTACGACTTTGCCCTACAGTGTGTACGACCTTGCCCTACAGTGTGTACAACCTTGCCCTAGAGTGTGTACGACCTTGCCCTACAGTGTGTACGACCTTGACCTACAGTGTGTACGACTTTGCCCTACAGTGTGTACGACCTTGCCTTACAGTGTGTACGACTTTGCCCTACAGTGTGTACGACTTTGCCCTACAGTGTGTACGACTTTTCCCTACAGTGTGTACGACCTTGCCGTACAGTGTGTACGACTTTGCCCTACAGTGTGTACGACTTTGCCCTACAGTGTGTACGACTTTTCCCTACAGTGTGTACGACCTTGCCGTACAGTGTGTACGACTTTGCCTTACAGTGTGTACGACTGTGCCTTACAGTGTGTACGACTTTGCCCTACAGTGTGTATGACTTTGCCCTACAGTGTGTACGACCTCGCCCTAGTGTGTACGACTTTGCATTACAGTGTGTACGACTTTGCCCTACAGTGTGTACGACCTTGCATTACAGTGTGTATGACCTTCCCCATCAGTGTTTACGACCTTGCCCTACAGTGTGTACGACCTTCCCCTACAGTGTGTACGACCTTGCCCTACAGTGTATACGACAGTGCCTACAGTGTGTACGACCTTGCCCTACAGTGTGTACGACTTTGCCTTACAGTGTGTACGACTTTGCCCTACAGTGTGTACGACTTTGCCCTAAAGTGTGTACGACCTCGCCCTAGTGTGTACGACCTTGCCCTACAGTGTGTACGACCTTGCCCTACAGCGTGTACGACCTTGCCCTAGAGTGTGTAAGACCTTACGCTTTTTTTTTGCAATTCAAGTACTCCTGGCTCTATTTATAAATAATAAATAAATAGGGGCAGGCATTTTTCGCGAAAAAAATCTGAACTCCTATTAGACTGCAACAAGGTACCACCATCAACAGTTTCTTCCTTGTGATTGGCGGCCGTCTGCGAGAGAAGTCGATGCCTTATTTGACCGAGCCAGTCAGGACGCGTTTGCTTCCGCACTGAATTACTGTGATTGGTGTTGTAACAATCGACGTGTACCTGAAAGAAAATCACCCAATCACGGAAAACAGACGATGCTAAAGTGTTTTAATTTTCAGCTGGCTTCGGTATCTTTTCGCGAAATATGCATGGCCCAATTAAGAAAGTGTCAAAAACTTCAGGTCCCGCCGCACACGACATAAGAGCGGCGTCTGTTAATGAAACTCTTTTAAGAAAGAATGCGCTGAAAACGGTCGAGTAATTTTGTTTCTGTATTTAGTTGTTATACGTATAGATACCTGAAAAAGTCGCGGATTCAATGACCTCTAGTATAGCTTCCATTATCCTCTGCATTTCTCA
Organism: Bacillus rossius redtenbacheri; assembly: GCF_032445375.1. Classification (NCBI taxonomy): domain Eukaryota; kingdom Metazoa; phylum Arthropoda; class Insecta; order Phasmatodea; family Bacillidae; genus Bacillus; species Bacillus rossius. Next base: position 373,993,952 of record NC_086330.1, read on the forward strand.
AGCAAACACGCGTGTTAATTGGGTGCTAACTTGTGAGGCGTCTCCACTGGGTGGCTTGTGATTCGACGCTTCTTTGGTAAATAGTCTGCCATTGGCCCAGAGAGCTCCAGTTAAATTTCTAGCCAATACAGCAGAATTGTTCACAAGTTTGAATTTTAACCTATCACGAAATGAATCAGCGAATTTTTCCGGTCTCTATAATGTATTTTTGGAAGAGTATAAATTACTAAAACACGTGTTTTCGGAATGTTTTCAGGCATGACACATCCGGTGCACGCTCTTGAAACACCGAAAACACCTGCAGCATGGACCGCGGTACAGTCGCGGGGGTGAATCCTCGGGTGACGTACTGGCGGGAGGCTGTTGCCGGGTGCTGGACCCGGAGAGATCTGCTCTGGCGGGAGGCTGTTGCCGGGTGCTGGACCCGGAGAGATCTGCTCTGGCGGGAGGCTGTTGCCGGGCGCTGGACCCTGAGAGATCTGCTCTGGCGGGAGGCTGTTGCCGGGTGCTTAACCCGGAGAGATCTGCTCTGGCGGGAGGCTGTTGCCGGGTGCTGGACCCGGAGAGATCTGCTCTGGCGGGAGGCTGTTGCCGGGTGCTGGACCCTGAGAGATCTGCTCTGGCGGGAGGCTGTTGCCGGGCGCTCGACCCTGAGAGATCTGCTCTGGCGGGAGGCTGTTGCCGGGTGCTGGACCCTGAGAGATCTGCTCTGGCGGGAGGCTGTTGCCGGGTGCTGGACCCAGAGAGATCTGCTCTGGCGGGAGGCTGTTGCCGGGCGCTGGACCCGGAGAGATCTGCTCTGGCGGGAGGCTGTTGCCGGGCGCTGGAACCGGAGAGATCTGCTCTGGCGGGAGGCTGTTGGCGGGCGCTGGACCCGGAGAGATCTGCTCTGGCGGGAGGCTGTTGCCGGGTGCTGGACCCGGAGAGATCTGCTCTGGCGGGAGGCTGTTGCCGGGCGCTGGACCCTGAGAGATCTGCTCTGGCGGGAGGCTGTTGCCGGGCGCTGGACCCGGAGAGATCTGTTCTGGCGGGAGGCTGTTGCCGGGCGCTGGACCCTGAGAGATCTGCTCTGGCGGGAGGCAGTTGCCGGGTGCTGGACCCGGAGAGATCTGCTCTGGCGGGAGGCTGTTGCCGGGCGCTGGACCCGGAGAGATCTGCTCTGGCGGGAGGCTGTTGCCGGGCGCTGAACCCGGAGAGATCTGCTCTGGCGGGAGGCTGTTGCCGGGCGCTGAACCCGGAGGGATCTGCTCTGGCGGGAGGCTGTTGCCGGGCGCTGGACCCGGAGAGATCTGCTCTGGCGGGAGGCTGTTGCCGGGCGCTGGACCCGGAGGGATCTGCTCTGGCGGGAGGCTGTTGCCGGGCGCTGGACCCGGAGGGATCTGCTCTGGCGGGAGGCTGTTGCCGGGCGCTGGACCCGGAGGGATCTGCTCTGGCGGGAGGCTGTTGCCGGGCGCTGAACCCGGAGGGATCTGCTCTGGCGGGAGGCTGTTGCCGGGCGCTGGACCCGGAGGGATCTGCTCTGGCGGGAGGCTGTTGCCGGGCGCTGGACCCGGAGAGATCTGCTCTGGCGGGAGGCTGTTGCCGGGCGCTGAACCCGGAGGGATCTGCTCTGGCGGGAGGCTGTTGCCGGGCGCTGAACCCGGAGGGATCTGCTCTGGCGGGAGGCTGTTGCCGGGCGCTGAACCCGGAGGGATCTGCTCTGGCGGGAGGCTGTTGCCGGGCGCTGAACCCGGAGGGATCTGCTCTGGCGGGAGGCTGTTGCCGGGCGCTGGACCCGGAGAGATCTGCTCTGGCGGGAGGCTGTTGCCGGGCGCTGGACCCGGAGAGATCTGCTCTGGCGGGAGGCTGTTGCCGGGCGCTGGACCCGGAGAGATCTGCTCTGGCGGGAGGCTGTTGCCGGGTGCTGGACCCTGAGAGATCTGCTCTGGTGGGAGGCTGTTGCCGGGCGCTGGACCCGGAGGGATCTGCTCTGGCGGGAGGCTGTTGCCGGGCGCTGGACCCGGAGAGATCTGCTCTGGTGGGAGGCTGTTTCCGGGCGCTGGACCCTGAGAGATCTGCTCTGGTGGGAGGCTGTTTCCGGGCGCTGGACCCGGAGAGATCTGCTCTGGTGGGAGGCTGTTGCCGGGCGCTGGACCCGGAGAGATCTGCTCTGGCGGGAGGCTGTTGCCGGGCGCTGGACCCTGAGAGATCTGCTCTGGCGGGAGGCTGTTGCCGGGCGCTGGACCCTGAGAGATCTGCTCTGGTGGGAGGCTGTTGCCGGGCGCTGGACCCGGAGGGATCTGCTCTGGCGGGAGGCTGTTGCCGGGCGCTGGACCCTGAGAGATCTGCTCTGGCGGGAGGCTGTTGCCGGGTGCTGGACCCTGAGAGATCTGCTCTGGTGGGAGGCTGTTGCCGGGCGCTGGACCCTGAGAGATCTGCTCTGGTGGGAGGCTGTTGCCGGGCGCTGGACCCGGAGGGATCTGCTCTGGCGGGAGGCTGTTGCCGGGCGCTGGACCCGGAGGGATCTGCTCTGGCGGGAGGCTGTTGCCGGGCGCTGGACCCTGAGAGATCTGCTCTGGTGGGAGGCTGTTGCCGGGCGCTGGACCCGGAGGGATCTGCTCTGGCGGGAGGCTGTTGCCGGGCGCTGGACCCGGAGGGATCTGCTCTGGCGGGAGGCTGTTGCCGGGCGCTGAACCCGTAGGGATCTGCTCTGGAGGAGGCTGTTGCCGGGCGCTGGACCCGGAGGGATCTGCTCTGGCGGGAGGCTGTTGCCGGGCGCTGGACCCGGAGGGATCTGCTCTGGCGGGAGGCTGTTGCCGGGCGCTGGACCCGGAGAGATCTGCTCTGGCGGGAGGCTGTTGCCGGGCGCTGAACCCGGAGGGATCTGCTCTGGCGGGAGGCTGTTGCCGGGCGCTGAACCCGGAGGGATCTGCTCTGGCGGGAGGCTGTTGCCGGGCGCTGAACCCGGAGGGATCTGCTCTGGCGGGAGGCTGTTGCCGGGCGCTGAACCCGGAGGGATCTGCTCTGGCGGGAGGCTGTTGCCGGGCGCTGGACCCGGAGAGATCTGCTCTGGCGGGAGGCTGTTGCCGGGCGCTGGACCCGGAGAGATCTGCTCTGGCGGGAGGCTGTTGCCGGGCGCTGGACCCTGAGAGATCTGCTCTGGTGGGAGGCTGTTGCCGGGCGCTGGACCCTGAGAGATCTGCTCTGGTGGGAGGCTGTTGCCGGGCGCTGGACCCGGAGGGATCTGCTCTGGCGGGAGGCTGTTGCCGGGCGCTGGACCCGGAGAGATCTGCTCTGGTGGGAGGCTGTTGCCGGGCGCTGGACCCTGAGAGATCTGCTCTGGTGGGAGGCTGTTGCCGGGCGCTGGACCCGGAGAGATCTGCTCTGGCGGGAGGCTGTTGCCGGGCGCTGGACCCTGAGAGATCTGCTCTGGCGGGAGGCTGTTGCCGGGCGCTGGACCCGGAGGGATCTGCTCTGGCGGGAGGCTGTTGCCGGGCGCTGGACCCTGAGAGATCTGCTCTGGCGGGAGGCTGTTGCCGGGCGCTGGACCCTGAGAGATCTGCTCTGGCGGGAGGCTGTTGCCGGGTGCTGGACCCTGAGAGATCTGCTCTGGTGGGAGGCTGTTGCCGGGCGCTGGACCCTGAGAGATCTGCTCTGGTGGGAGGCTGTTGCCGGGCGCTGGACCCTGAGAGATCTGCTCTGGTGGGAGGCTGTTGCCGGGCGCTGGACCCGGAGGGATCTGCTCTGGCGGGAGGCTGTTGCCGGGCGCTGGACCCTGAGAGATCTGCTCTGGTGGGAGGCTGTTGCCGGGCGCTGGACCCTGAGAGATCTGCTCTGGTGGGAGGCTGTTGCCGGGCGCTGGACCCGGAGGGATCTGCTCTGGCGGGAGGCTGTTGCCGGGCGCTGGACCCTGAGAGATCTGCTCTGGCGGGAGGCTGTTGCCGGGTGCTGGACCCTGAGAGATCTGCTCTGGTGGGAGGCTGTTGCCGGGCGCTGGACCCTGAGAGATCTGCTCTGGTGGGAGGCTGTTGCCGGGCGCTGGACCCTGAGAGATCTGCTCTGGTGGGAGGCTGTTGCCGGGCGCTGGACCCGGAGGGATCTGCTCTGGCGGGAGGCTGTTGCCGGGCGCTGGACCCTGAGAGATCTGCTCTGGCGGGAGGCTGTTGCCGGGTGCTGGACCCTGAGAGATCTGCTCTGGCGGGAGGCTGTTGCCGGGTGCTGGACCCGGAGAGATCTGCTCTGGCGCCGGGAGTTCCCCTACCCCAGTATGCGCTGGCAGAGACCCCATCAAGGCAGAGCGGCGCACCCGCCTCAGAACAGAAGTGGCTCTACCTCTTTCTCGAAACGACTCAGTTCCTCTGTTACATAATTATAAAAAGCATGCATTTTTCGTGGGGATAAAATTATGATGTATATAAGGTAACACTGCATTAGAGATTGTTTACCTTGTGATTGGCGACCTTAGATCTGCTTCTGCTGTTGGCTTACAACACATCTGGATGAGACTTTGGGTCAATGTGAATACCTCAACAGAAGCAAGATCGAGTCACAGCCTACTACGTTGTAACGTCTCACAAGACAGCAGCCAATGAGTGGGTGACATTTTTCTGTGTATACATAAAACTATGGAGTCTATCTAGAAGTAATTTATCCCACGATTTTTTTTTTCCATTTCCTACGAATGTACTGGTCTGTTACAAGGAAAAAACATAATTAGGGCATGTATTTCTCGCGAAAATGTTTTTGAGAACTAGCTGATTTAAAAACACTGTATCATCGTCTGTACATGGTACAAGGTACATGTCTCCTCTTAGAACACCAATCACTTACATCCAGTGCGGAAGCAAACGCGTCATTATTGCTGTCTAAGGGCGTTCAGTCATTATCGTGAAAAATACATGCCCCTAAATTCCTCTGTTGAAAGTATGCCATGCGTAGGACTGAAATGAACAATTTGCAGTAAGGAATCCGTGTGAACACAGCGTAAAGGTGGCAACAAAGTATATTGCAAACACTAGCGGCCATTTTCTGGGGTGAGTCTCGTCGATATATAATTATTATGAAAATAATTATCCCTTAATTTTTATTTACAAACCAAATAGCCCGTCATTGGTATTACATATGTATTTAACTCAATCATTAAAAAAAATTTAAGGGAAAAGAAAGTTATTTTCGTGGTTATAATGTTGGTACCATATGTATAAAACAGATACATTGTTCAGACCGAGGCGGTAAGAATTAATAGACTAATACCTCCATGGTCAATGCTGAGCTTATAAGTCTGCCATCTGTCGGACTGACGTGAAAAAAACGGCCAGGTTTTCGCACGAAGAATCTTGGAGCTGTCCGGTGTAAGTGTGTAACAGTGTAAGGGCCGATATTATGACCTCCGGCTAAATCCTCAGGTTAGCTAGCCTCCAGGTAGGGCTAGCCTCCGGTTAATGAACGAGGGGTGTATTATGACCCATACTTAGCCTGCGGTTGGCTAACCGGAACCTGACGAAGCGTGTGGTGTAATAATGGGTGTATTGGTAATGAAATAAAACAGAATTTGGTAACTTTTGTTGCAAGACAGTTATTTTTTCTGGTAGAATGTTAGTCAGCTGTTTGTTTGTATTGTGATTTGGAATGTTTACAGCTGCAGTAAAGAAATATGCCGCGGACTTTATCTTGCAACAGATATAATTAAATTAACCAAAAACTACTTTGACGTCAAACCTGCTTTGTATTAAACCATAAAATTACAATTTACGATTCAAAACCGTGTGTTTTCAACTTTACTCTTGTATTGAAACTCATGATTTTGTTAGGTTATATATTAAGCCAAAACTAACGAAGTAATTCTATACCAACAAATAAATAGGGATGACATTTTTGCTAGAGAAATCTTATTTCTTTCATAAATTTATTTCATAATCAAATAATATAGACCCCGTTTCGGGAAAATACTTGTCGATTTTCATTTCACTGGTGTAGGTTTCATTTTTGTACTAATAGTTTCGCATCACGTATCCAAATTAATCCGATCCTGATGGAATTAGTTTGTGGTATAGGATGCTTGCTGTTTTAATTTAGTAGGTCGAGAGATCCTAGATATATTCACTGGGGAAATAATTATGATTGTAAAATGTATACGAAAGAAATATATTTTTACAAGACCTGACATAATTTGTTTGCATCGTGATATGTTAGGTATTTTGTGTTGTGTACAGGATTTTTCAACATTCTAAATAAAAAAAAAGCAAGTATAATGTAAAACAAGACCAACATATAAAGGGTCATGCCGATAGGATCAAGGGATAAACTTGGATACGGTAAACAGAATAATTCCAGTGCTGTTTTCGTTTTGCACTTGCGTGGCAGGTAGATAATAAGTACCTAATGGTTTGTAAGATAGGGAAGGGATAATTGGGTAACATTTATTTTCACATTCAATTGTATTCATTGAATTATAACCACGTCTGAAGTCGAATTAAGTGCATTTCATTCCCGGCATATGTCCACTGTATTACGAATAAAAATTCACAGATACAACTTCCACGAAAACACGCATTTAATAGGTACCTACCGGTAATAATAACCCTTGTTTTGCAATTTTAAAATTCACTTATTTACACATATTCTTAAGCAGGAACATTTAAGTTTATATACATAGCATACGTTTATGTACTTCGTGATCAATTAAAGTCAAATAATAATACACGACTCGACGAGAATAGAAAAGCGTGACTACACTTTCATGCCATGTAATTTTTAATAAAACTTTGAAGAATGCGAAGCATTTTACATTTAGTAATAAATTATTCCATCGCATCCTGCAAATATTCAATAGAATTCCTCAAATAGTCATCATCACTAACAACAACTAACCTCGCCTGATACATCGCCATTTTATTTTCTGTTGCTTAGCCTCCGGTTAAGCAGCTAGCGGCCGGTTCATCCACCCGCTAGGTTAGCCGGAACTTTAACTGCAAGGTAGACGTTAACAGGGAGTCATAAAACCGAAATAAGAGCTAGCCTGCGGTTAAATTTTAGCCGGAACTTTAGCCGGAGGTCATAAAACCGGCCCTAAGTGTATTTGGCACAACTGCGCGGGACGCGTCATCGAAATTGCAGGAACCGCGAGCGAGCTCCATGGCCAGCGAGGAAGAAGCGAGGTGGATGACGTCGATTGACAGGGAGGGTGCGGAGGCTATTCGGGACGACCGGTCGGTCGGGCGGGGACCGGGACGATCGTTCGCCCGCGGGCTCGGCGTACCAGGAATGGAGGAGGGGGTTTGGGGAGGGGTAAGGGGGCAGCACCTTGGTTCTCTTGGCGGGAAAAAAAGAAATTGGGCCAGTTGGCGGACGATCGCCGGCGTCGAGACGCTGACATGGCCTCCGCGAAGGTGCTGGCTGTCTGCCTCGCCGGTGAGTACCGCGACGCCTCTAAATGTCACACGGCTGGCAGAGGAACGAATCCGACACGCCATTGCACGAAGTGACGGCAGTAGCGAAAGTGTTCTCGTGTTCCTTTTGTTCTCCGTTCGTGAAATTAACCCAACCGTAATTCACGACAACAATATTGTTCAAGATGCCAGACTACGTACATTTAATGCTATTTAAAAACTCTTAAGAGCAACGCAGGACACAGAGATAGTGTGAATTTAGCAATTACCGTACAATAACCTGCTGAAAGGGCTATAAAAGTTTCAGTGTAGTATTCTGTGGTATTTTCAAAGCTATTTTTTGTAATTTATTTTAGTGGCTTTAATTTCAAGGATTTTAATACAATGTTTACAAAATGCGATAGCCTCTTTCTTTTAAGTTGACTTCTCAAATAATGTGAAGCTTGCTTCGTGGGATAAAAGTTTACAAATATTATAAGTAGGTTTCTTCAATTATTATTTTCAAACACACTACACTACAGTACAGAAACGTGACACTTGACCTGGGCGACAAGTTGTTAAAATAATATCTTATATTATCTCCTAAAGATAACGATAATAATTGTGTGAATGGCCAATAAAATGTTTTCAAGCAAGAAACAGATACGGAAAAAATGTTAGTTTTTAATTTTATTGTCGATGTAGTCTGAAAATTTACGGTAAGCTACGTTTTTTTTAGTTATTAATGTTGGTGAGAAACCTTTAACACAGATGCTATCTAGAATAGAATTTCCTTTTTTATGATTGAGTTAAATAAAAGTTAATGGGTAATTATTTTTAACATAAATATTTTGTAATTTTTCTCTTCACATACACTTAAGCTCTTTCAAAATTTTAATTAAAACATTGTTCATCCAGATTTATTTTTTCGGAAGCTCTAGTAACAAAATTAATGCACTTAAATGCAATCGTTGATTGTTTCTTGTTAAATTATATTACCAAATGTCTTAAAATATGTGGCCTTAAAAGTATAATAGGACAGAAATTTTGCCTAAAATAATTTGTGATATAAGCACGTGGCAGAGAAATATCTGGCCTAAAGACATATAGTCTCAAAATTGTTTGCTAAAGTCACTTTGCCTAAAATATTTAGCCATACTATTATTTGATTTAATATTGGGCATAAAGTCACTTGGCTTAAAATAATTTGGTCTAAAATTGTTTGATAGATATTAGGCCCAAAATTTTGAGGCCAAGTTACTTCCGTCTGAATCACTGATAATAACCTATTGTTAGAGACGAAAAATTCGCGCTCTGGATGGCCTCTAGGATAGAATCCACAATCCTTAACACACTCGGGCAAATGCCACCTGCTCATTGGCTACTGACTCGTGACACCTCTCAACTGGGACGCTTGCGATTCGATACTTTTGTTGGTTGAAGGTTTTCCATTGGCTCAAAGTCCTTCATATACACTGTAAGGCAATCAGAGAAGCAATATAAAGGTACAGTGGTTTGGATTATATCATATCGTGAAACGAATCCGCGAATTTTTCCGGTCTCTACCTATTGTTAGAGACCTGTAAAATTCGCGGATTCATTTCGCGATAGGATAGAGTCCAAATACTTTTGATATTATTTTGCTTCAGTGATTGGACCACAGCTTATCTGAAGGACTCTGGGCCAATGAAAAATCTTTAACAGAAGAATTAGCGAATCACGATCATTCCAGTCAACAGGTGTTACGAGTCGGTAACCAATCAGCAGATGTAATTTGCACGAGTGCATAGAGGATCATGGAGTATATCCTTTAGGGATTTGAAATCGCAAATTTTACAGGTCTGTACCTATTGTTAGTTCAATAAAAAAATTGTACTTATTGTGTTTTTGAAATTCCCAATCTACATGTCATAAGACGTCATTTGGTATTTTTGATTATCATATAACTTAAATCTCATTTGTTTTATTACTCGTGGAAACTTTACACAGCCACAACGATTAAAAAAATATACACATATAGATAACTAAGCCCCTTATTTGGAATTACCGTTCATTCAGGTTAAAAAACTGCCGAGGAATAATTTTAAATAACATGTACTACGTTATTTACCGTTTCAAGAAGTTACTCAAAACATCCCTCAAGTTACTGGAACTGGGATATTTTTACAAACAAAACTAGGTCGTCTGAACCAGCAGCCAGTAAAATTATTCAGTTCTAATAGAGCTTAAGCTTTCTTTCAGTGTCCATGCCGATGGGTGGTTGGATGTTTGTGTTGGGGTGAGTGGAGAGGGGGGAGGTGTTACCTCATCGTTTGGCTCCGACCGACGATGTCGCGTTGGTGTAACACCCTATTTTTAACAAGGGACCTTGTTTTGTTCTCGCGTGCAAGTGGTGGCTCAATTAATTATAGCAGGTATTTGCACTGCAGCGAACAGTTACTGCACAGCTATTTCTGCAATGTGAATTCTCCGAGCTCGTCGCCGTATTAACACACACTGAGCGCATCCGTTACGTCTGTGTGCGTTGGAGCCGACACTGCCATGGCGTCAGACGCCAGAATAACGCGCGTTCGTATATCTTCGCTTTTTTGATGTGACAACGTCTAATAAATCGATGAACGCCGGCTGCACGCACGAAAAAGTGTCCCGTTACGCACATTGTCCCGTTACGCTGTGTCCCGTTGCGCTCATTGTACGCTTGCGCCGCATCTATCTCTCTTCCACTCGATTGGAACAACCATCGATTTGACTTTTTCGAGGCACATTAAACTTGAAACACTCCCATTCGTTTCATACTTTTCCTGTCATCGTCCTATCCTTAACAGAATAATACAGATTGGAAGACGTTAAATAGCAAACATGTATAAAAGTTATAGTTAAAATAATCTCTTCGTTAAAGTAATAAACATATTTGAATTAATGAGTGCAAAAAAAAGCAAATTTATCAATTAAATTGTAGATTTCATTTCACTCCTTCTTTGTATTCATACAAAATAGTGATATTCAATAAAAATGATTCAATTTTATTTATAAAAGTATGCAATCATTTCATCAATGTTATGTTATGACGTTGTCACGTTAAACTATCGTCCGTAAACCGACTTTACAGACAACCAATTTTTTTTTAAATTGTAAACATCTTAGCGCTCGATAGATTGAATGCAGTAGGAGTGATTTCGTGAAAATGTAACTGAAATGGATTAACGGAAATGTGCCGCAAAGGTTGCGGATCCACGTGAAGAAACATAAACCCGTACATGGTCACTTTCGTAAACATGAGTCGTACAAAACGTATCAGGTGTGCCAAAATGAAACTTTATGTTAGTGAAACTAACCTGCAATTTAGTTGGTAAACTAAGATAGTCATAGTAAAATTTAATTTAGTTTTTAAATACCCAAGAAAATTAGCATTACAATAATAATAATACATATTTATAGGGACCGGAAAAATTCGCAGTTTAAATAGCCTTCAGGATGGACTGCACATTCCCCTGTACACTTGGGGAAAATAACGCCAGTTCATTAGCTGCTGACTCGTGAGTCGACTCAGCTGGTTTGCCTGTGATTCGACACTCCTTTGGTTGAGGGTTTATAATTGGTTGAGATTCGTCCAGATGAACAGTAACCCAATAGCAAAATCATCTAAAAGATATATGTATATTACTTCTAGCCTATCGCCGAATGAATCGCGAATTTTTCCGGTCTCTTAATCATTAGTTTATTTTCAATATGAACAACATGATAATACACGAGTTGGCTCGATACAGAGGTTATATGTTACACATCTCTGGCGGGCACTGAAAGACTCGTTCACTTTTCTCTTCTTTTTCAAGAGTGTAGGTTGCGCACAATTATGTGATATAACTAAAATTAATGTTAGTTAGGTTAGGCCAGGTACCTAAATAATACATAAAATCGTTGTTTAAGTATAACAATCCTCTCTAAATGCGTTTTTTTTGGGTAGGTTTTCGTACTTCTAGGCTTCGCTAAAATTGCAGAAATCCATGAGTTCTCGTAAAGTCGCTTTTCCCCGAGGATTAATCAACACCAGGTGTATTTTTTAGCATGCCGAAGCCTATACCTACGTAAAGACCAGAAAATTTTCGCAAATTCGTTTGGCGTCAAGCTAAAAATTCGTAGCCTCATGTTTGCTCTACCAACTTTTGTTTTCCGTTGGCTGATTTCTTAGTGAGAGACTTTTTTTTTTATTTTTTTTTTTTTAGTCGGCACTACCTGATTCACTTACTTCTCTCCTAGCTGGGTATCGTTGGCTCACGGTCGTAGAGGGGCGTGTCCAGATAACTGCGGCCCAATCATGAACACAGTGCGAGGGTGTGAAGGTTTGCATGCCAACTTACAGCCAAAATAATCAGCGAAATTACCGTACTTCTACCTATACGTAGAGACCGGAAAAATTCGCGGATTCATTCGGTGATATGCTAGAAGTCAAGTACATATACCTTTTAGATGATTTTGCTATTGGCTTACTGTTCATCTGTACTAATCTCAACCAATTATAAACCCTCAACCAAAGAAGGATCGAATCACAGACAAACCAGCTGAGACGACTCACAAGTCCGCAGCCAATGAACTGGCGTTATTTTCCCAAGTGTACAGGGGAATGTGCAGTCTATCCTGAAGGCTATTTAAACCGCGAATTTTCCCGGTCCCTAGATATAGCCTAAGAGTATTTTGAAACAGATTAGTTCAAATTATATGTACCTAAGCTTATTTCTTTGTTCGTAATAAAATTACTCACCTTCGTTTTTTTGATCGTACCTCATATAACTTGTCTCAAAATGATAAGGGAAATTTTGCAGGTCTCTCTATTTATACGCAGAGACTGGAAAAATTCGCGGGTTCAAAGACCTCTAGTAGCCTCATATTACTCTGTTTTTCTAAAGTAAACCCACGCGTTCACTGCGTGCTAACTTGTGAGTCGTCTCCACTGGGTAGGTTGTGATTCGATGCTAAGTTGGTTGAAAGTGTCTCATTGGCCCAGAGAGAGATCCAGTTAATCTGCGAGCCAACAGCAGAATCAGCAGAAAGGTACACGTATTTGAATTTCAGCTTATCACGAAAATGATTCCGCGAAATATTATTTTTCTCCCTGTCTTTCCTTATTCGTGGTATTTCTTGATAGGGACCGGAAAAATTCGCGGGTTCAATAGCCTTCAGGATAGACTGCACATTCCCCTGTACACTTGGGCAAATAACGCCAGTTCATTGGCTGCTGACTTGTGAGTCGTCTCAGCTGGTTTAGTCTGTGATTCGATCCTTCTTTGGTTGAGGGTTAATAATTGGTTGAGATTCGTACAGATGAACAGTAAGCCAATAGCAAAATCATCTAAAAAGGTATATGTATTTGACTTCTAGCCTATTGCCGAATGAATATTCGAATTTTTCCGGTCTCTATTTCTTAACATTTGGGAAAGCCTGTTTCCGCACAATAGCGGCTCCAGAAGGGGGGGGGGGGGCGGTGGGGGCGATAGCCCCTCCCGAGACCAATTTTATTGCTTAGTGTATATTTATGTTTACTTAAATATTTAATTTCACACGTTAAACTTTTATCTCATCAAAAGTTGCATTGAGCTACTAAGGTTCTGTATTTGAAACCTGTAATTTGTAAATAATATTCCAAGATCAATACCTGACCACTTTCATTTTTTTGCAACTACGACGTTTGTTTGTTTTGATAGCCCCTCCCGAAAAGTGATCCTGAAGCCGCCATTGTTTCCTCATTCCTGCAGAACATCCGTGTCTCGTCGAGCCGTGCCTTGCTTGCCGCGCGCACTTCGCAAACAAACTCCTCCTCTCACTGCCTGTCAGCACGTCTGTCCCCCCCCCCCCCCCCTCACAGGGCAGACCAGGCGGCGGCGACAAGACACACCTCGTGTTTGTAGCAGCCGCGCTCGGGCGAGAGCTGCACCTGGCCGGAAACAGGGAAGCCTTCTTTCCACAAACGAGAGAGCCAAACGCCCGATCGTTAGGGACCGGAAAAATTCGCGGGTTGAATGACCTGTAGGATGAACTCCATATTTCTACGTACACTCGGTCAAATGCCACCCACTCATTGGCTGCTGTCTTGTGAGACGTCCCAACGTAGCAGCCTGTGATTGTTATAAAGCTTTGGTCGGGTGTTTCTTATTGGCCCAGAGTCATCCAGGTTAGTTTTGAGCCAATAGCAGAGGCAGCACTGAGGTATAACTGTTTGTATTTTAGCCTATCGCGAAATGAATTCGCGAATTTTTCCGGTCTCTACCGATCGTGCATCTTCTGATTATTTTTTTGTTCATTGTAGAAGGTTAGGTTAGCTACATTATAAATAGAGACCTGCAAAATTCGCGGATTCATTGGCCTCGAGGATAGACTCGCGGAAATGACACCTGTTCATTGGCTACTGGCGCGTGAGACGTCTCAACTAGGCTGTCCGTAATTCGGCACTTTCTTGGTTTAGTGTTTCCCATTGGCTCACAGTTTCTTGGATAAAATGTGGGCCAATCGCAGAAGCGGTACGAAGGTATAGTTGTTTTGATGCTAGCCAATTGCGAAAGGAATCCGCGAATTTTGCATGTCTCTAATTATAAATACTTTAAAACATTGTGGACGGTTGATCTGGTTAGGATAGCTACATTAAAGATACTGTGAAATCATGTAAACTGTTTCCTAGCCCTGGATAGCTACATATTAAAAACTTATTTGCTAAGCAACCTTCGGGGAACTTCGGGGTGTGGCTCTCTCGTCTGTGAAATGAAGGCTTCCCGCCGGAAACAAGGCTGCGGTGCATAGAACAAGGAGGGAGATAGACGTGCCACACTCACAGTGGACACGTGACGCTATCTGTTGGGTGGGTTCATAACTACATACTAACAAAAAAAACTTTTTGACGTGAAAACTTCTTTAGCCGCGTTGAGCGATTTTTGGTAGGGGCAAAACCGACAACCGACATGCTGTAGTAGCAGCAAGTGAAGTTACATTTACCGCGTGCAAAGTTTAATTTGTGTATACTGTGCACTGCCCAGTGAACACATGACCTAGGTCTGACATCACTGGTAAGTCATAAGTAGGTAATGAAACACCGCAAATATCCGCGAGTGTTCGTGAGCATTCGGCTGGATCCGGGCTGACCAGAACATTCCCGACATGTGGCGAATGCCATTAGTAGCTCGTAAACCAGCCACGGGCGTCGCACCAGTCTCCCCCCCCCCCTTTCCACTTTCCCCTCTCTCCACACGAGAGCGAGCGCACTAAAGATTTTAACGAGGCCGTTAGAAATATCGAGGTTAAGTCTGCCCCTTTGCAACGACCTCCCTTCGTGCTGAAAATAAAATAACAAATATAAAGTTTGTTTACTCCACTAGTGCCTCGACCTCGCTTAGTTCAAGAACAACTTCGCTGAGATGTGGGATTTGTAGCAGTTTGTGCTATTTTCAGATCTTTATGAAAATATATTCCTTAACTTTTACTATAAAGCTGGGTTTATAAACTTCGCAAGACATGCAACAGCGCAAGGAAGGTACACACAAAAAAAAAGGGGGGGGGGGGGAGGAGAAGCAAGAAAAATACGGTAGTTTAAAAAAAAACACGCAAGAAGCAAGACATTGCCAACGCCTACAACTTGAAACTGTAAAACTATAGAAAATATTTCTGTAATTCGCGACAGGCTAAAATACAAATAGTTATGCCTCAGTGATGCCTCTGCTATTGGCTCACAACTCACCTGAATGACTCTGAGCCAATGAGAAACGCCCGACCAAAGCTTTATCGAATCACAGGCTGCTACGTTGTAACGTCTCAAAACACAGCAGCCAATGAGTGGGTGACATTTGACCAGGTGTACGTAGAACTATGGAGTTCATCCTACAGCTCATTATACCCGCGAATTTTTCCGGTCCCTAATAATTATAGACTGGAAAAATTCTCGGGTTCAATGACCTTTATCTTCTGCTTCTCTCAAGCAAATCTACACTTTCATTGGCTGCTAACTTGTGAGACGTCTCCACTGGGTAAATTGTGATTAGTCACTCATTGGCCCAGAAAGCTCCAGTTAAAATGCGAGCAAATAGCAGAATCAGCAGAATTGTACACATACTTAAATTTCAGCCCATCACGAAAATGTGTCCGCGAATTTTTCCGGTCTGTGACCATAATGCAACTTTTTTTTTTCTACACATGAATGGTGCTTAGGGCCATGCATTTTTCGCGGAAAGATTTCCAGACCAGCTGTGTGCTAAAACTTTGTAGCATTGTCTGTGCGTCCTGGTTGGCTGGGCTTACTTCTGGTGCATGTCTATTGTCATCAAGCCATTCACAGCCATCCAGTGTGGAAGCTAATGCGTCCTGAACGGCTCGGCCGAACAGGGTAATGGCTTCTCTCGCAGACGGCCGCCAGTTACAAGGAAGCAATCGCTAACACGCATACACCTTATTGCATTCTAATCAGCGATCAGATTATTTCGAGGGTTTATTAATTGGTTGAGATTCGTCCAGATGAACAGTAAGCCAATAGAAAAATCATCTAAAAGGTATATGTATTGACTTATAGCCTATCGCCGAATGAATGCGCAAAATTTTCCGGTCTCGAGTGATTGGTGTTGTAACAATAGATATGTATCTGGGAGAAACCCAGCCAATCACGAAACACAGACGATGTTAGAGTGTTTTAACTTTCAGCTAGTCTCGAACTCTTTTCGCGATATCTGCATGCCCCTATTCAGGGTTTATTATCCGGCCTCTCGTATTATTTCAACTCCTGTAAAGGCTGTTCTACTCAAGTGTGTATTAATTTGTATTTAGCGAGGCGGGATGATAAGCTCGACGCTCGCTAGTTTTTTTAGCGTCATATATCGCCTCTAAGAGCAAGGCTCTGAACTAGAGTGCTGTATTCTTGTCATTCATGGGTAGAGACTGGAAAAAATTCGCGGATTCATTCGGCGATAGGCTAGAAGTCAAATACACATACCTTTTAGATGATTTTGCTAGTGGCTCACTGTTCATCTGTACGAATCTCAACCAATTATAAACCCTCAACCAAAGAAGGATCGAATCACAGGCAAACCAGCTGAGACGACTTACAAGTCAGCAGCCAATGAACTGGTGATATTTGCCCAAGTGTACAGGGGAATGTGCAGTCTATCCTGAAGGCTATTGAAACCGCGAATTTTCCGGTCCCTATTCATGGGGCAACTGTGATATCTAGAGGCTAGAAAAATTCGCGAATTCATTTCGCGATAAGCTAAAATACAAATAGTTATACCTCAGTGCTGCCTCTGCTATTGGCTCACAACTCACCTGGGTGACTCTGGGCCAATGAGAAACGCCCGACCAAAGCTGTATCGAATCACATGCTGCTACGTTGGGACGCCTCACAAGACAGCAGCCAATGAGTGGGTGACATTTGACCGACTGTACGTATAACTATGGAGTTCATCCTGGAGGTCATTGGAACAGTGAATTTTTCCAAGTGACTCCCCACTGCCGCAGCTGCAGCGGGCTGGCTGTGGGCATCTGGAGGCTGCGGTCTCCAGCGGGGTGACAGCAGGGCTGGCAGGGCTGGGGGAGCTGCTATGTATAGCGTCGCCCGCGATGTTTGGTTATCGGGGCGCGCCTCACAAACACTGAGCAGGCGCCGCTTGTGCGAGGCGACGGTGACCGGCCCACCAGGGCACGGAAATAACCCCTGCTTCTCCGAGCCTGCTGTCCCCCGTCTCACTCCCCTGTGGTGCTAGTCACTGCTGCGGTGCGTGCTCGCAGCTCCGCCACGTGGTCGGCCCGACCAGCACCTCGCTAGCGCACCACTCCCCTCTCCACCACCTTCACGTCGAGGCCAGACAGACACCAGCAGTCCACCACGGCCACCCCTTTGGGACGCACCACATCGCCCAAATGCCAAAATTGACCACAACGCCGACAGCTAGAAAACTGCTGTGTACCACAACGCCGAATTACCACAACGCCGAAATACACTAACGCCGAAGAATGTCATTGCAGGACTGCCGCAAAGGTTAGGTTAGGTTAGACTAGGTTAGGTTAGACTAGGTTAGGTTAGGCTAGGTTAAGTTTGGCTAGGTTAGGTTAGGTTATGCAAGGTTAGGTTTGGAATGCGGTATTCAGGCGTTGAGGTACATTGAAGAAACACACACAAATTCATTCAGTTGTTATTTCGGCGTTTTGGTACACAGCAGTTTTCTAACTGTCGGCGTTGTGGTCAATTTTGACATTCGGCGTTATGGTATTTCTGCGTTGTGGTAACGACCCCCACCCCTTCATCGCAGACTCCAGAATCATTTACACTCAAACACATAAAAAACGTACACACAGGGACATGCCAAGAGGTGATGGGTGGCAACACGCGGCCTGGGACTCTTTGCGAGCCACAGACAGGCACAGACAGGCACAGACAGGCAGGCGGGCCGGGCAATGATGACAGTATCAGTTCCGCGACGCACTGGTCGCTGACTGTGCTGTCCGCACTAGCAGCTGATCAGAGGCAACTCGACCCGGAGGACTCACGCTATCGTTCACAGACAGTCCGAAGTAAACTCCTGCTTCTTTACCTTGCAATTGGCTGAAGTTTCAAACACGCTAACAGTTGGTGCTGCTCATGCTGTCAGTTCGGTGTTCATGATGAACTGTTGCGGGCCAATGAGAAAACCCCCCCGCAACTAAAAGAATCATCGAATCACTTGGCAGGCCAGTTGAGATCTCGCACAAGTCAGCAGCCAATCAAACTGGCGTTGTTTGCCAGAGCATGCAGAGGACTGTGTAGTATCGATTTTTTTTTGCCAGTCTCGTATCTTTAACGCAACCTGACATACATACAGGAAGCCAGTAAGTAAATGACTTGAGTCTCGATTATTTAGCGGATTCACTAGGATGATGAGATGACGATTGAACTACAGTTGACGTTGACGACCCTGAGCCAGTCAGTCTCATGTAAGCCACCAAAGACTGTGATCTTGTTATTGGCTAATGACCAGGGACTGGAAAAACTAGCTGTTTCATTGACTTCCTGGATGGACTACACAATTCTCTACGTACTCGGGAAAATTAAACCTGCTCATTGGCTACCGTCTTGCAAGACCTGGCGTCTGGGTTGATTGTGATTCGATATACGTGTCGCGTTCAAGGTTTTTCATTGGCTCAGAGTCCTTCTAGCCAACTGTGGCCCAATAACCGAAGCAGGGAAAAAAGGTAAACGTGTTGAGGCCGGGCCCCATCAGAGTCCCAACTCCCACTGCAAGCATCAACTCTTGTTACCTTCCACAAGGTAAACACTTGCCCACAGATGGGGCCTAACCTGCATATTAAATTCAAACAAAGTGATGAAACCTATGCTGAAAGTGTAAGGTGACAGAACATTGACCAAACACATAAAATTAGTTCCAACGTTTATTTGTTAGGGATACCTGTATTTCGTGAATACATTTCGTGTCAAGGTAATTCACAAAATACTGTAGCTTTTCTCCTGTGGTTATTGGCTGAGGTCGGTGAGAGGTGTCGTCCCGCTCTTGACGGGGCCAATGAGAATGTGGTCACCGTACTGCTGCACCCTCACAATTTGCCATGACTCTTAGGAGAAGCTACAGTGTTTTTTGAAATACCTTGACATGAAATGAAATCGCGAAATACAGGTGTCCCTAGCTAATAAACTGTCGTTAAAATCACAGGGGTAGGAAAAAGGTAGGTTTGTTTGGCTTCAAAGCAAACGGTAAAAAAAAAATTCCCGAAATTTTTAATCCCGGTCCTTAATCGTGGCTATGCCAGTAATAAAATAAATAGCGGGAAATAAAAAATTAAAACACAAGAGTGTTGCAGTTTAGCACGCAGCCATTTCTTCCCGCTAAGTGCAGGCGTGTCTCTGGCTATAACAGAGTTTCGGCGTTCCGCAGTTAATTCAGCGGCGGTGGCACCCGGCCAGTTCACAGCTCACACTTTCGCAGACACGTTTATAAATACGATATGAGTTATCCCCGCGCGGCCCCTTTTTATGTAGTGGGGGGGGGGGGGGTAGGGGGGAGACCAGGTGTCGTGACTCGTCGACCTCCATCTCCTGTCTGTATCCCTCCTTCCCCTCCCCCACAGTGGCTGCCCTGGTGTCTGCGGGTGTTGATTTTGTCGGGCAGAATCTCCGTGAAGGGAGCTTCAGGAGAGATCTCCTGGAAATTTTTTAATAACGTATACATAGAAACCGGAAAAATTCGCGGATTCAATTCGCGATACGCTAAAATGCAAATAATTGTACCTTTACGCAACATCTGCTATTGGTTCACTGTTAACCTGTGAGGACTGCGGGCCAATTATAGACCCACTGTGAAGCAGTATGGAATCACGAGTCTCCCAATTGAGACGCCTCACGAGTCAGTAGCCAATGAACACGTGACGTTTCCCCGAGTGTGCACAAGATCGTGGAGTCTATCCTGGAGGTCATCAAACCCCCGAACTTTCCAGTCTCTAAACATATATATTTTTTCAAGTTATACATCTTTAGGCGCGTTATGAACAAAAATGGATGAGAGTAATTTTTTTTTTTACGATGCGCACGCACCATGCTCCGAAATTTTCACAAGATGAAAAAAAGGCTTAATACAAACGATTATTATATATCTGATTTTAAATATGATACTTTAGTGATTCTGATTGATTTTGAATACCAGTCCATATCATTAAATAATATCTATTATTTATTGTGAATATTAGTGATAGATATTGTTTTTATAAACTTTTTAAAGTGTATTCATGTAAGTGAGGTTATGTTCCCGTATGAAAAATTTATTTGTTTTATATATTATAAATTATGACATTTTTTAATAATTGATTAAAATTAAAAATCTATTATACTCATTCCGCATATTTATCGATTTCAGTATTAATTAAAAATTTATCTTGATTATTTTACAGAATTAAAAAAAAATAATTTTCTACACTTATTGAATACTAAGTATTTAGTTTGTTTTTTTTTAATTTGATGGATTTTATGTTCAAACCAATCGTATTTATATTTCACTCCAGTCCTTAAATTATTTTATTTTAATTAATTATTTGCATACAAAATAAAGTTAGTTTTTTATTACGCCAAGTAAGTTTAACTTCTAACGCGCGTACATAAGATCACGCACACTTTTTTTTAACTATTTTTATTTTAAGCCAACCCGTTAACTTAAATTTCTACAATGGTTTGCTAATTTATCTTAAATATTAGCTAACGCTCAAATCCGGTGAAATCGCGTCATATGAGTCAATAAAATCTTTGGAGGTTTCTCTTAACGAAACGTTTGAATTTAAAAACAAGAGTTAATGACTACAACTTAAAATTACAAACAAGCAAGGAAAATAAACTCCCCTCACTGTGCGCACAGACCGGAAAAATTCTCAAAATCATAACGCAATAGGTTATAATTCAAATACATATACATAGAAACTTATTTTTCTATTAGCTCGCAGTTCATCTGGACGACTCTGGGTCAATGAGAAAACTTCGACCAAAGAAGTATCGAATCACAGGCAAACCAGTTGAGACGACTCACTTAGTCAGCAACAGGAGAATAAAGAGGACTGTGTAGTCTATCCTGAAGGCCAACGAAACCGCAAATTTTTCCAGTCTTTACCCTTACATCATCTGGAGCTTAATGTGTCACGTAAATGTGTATGCCACATTATTTATAGATAGGGACCGAAAAAATTCGCGGGTTCAATGACCTGTAGGATGAACTCCACAGTTCTACGTACACTCGGTCAAATGCCACCCACTTATTGGCTGCTGTCTTGTGAGACGTCCCAACGTAGCAGCCTGTGATTCGATAAAGCTTTGGTCGGGTGTTTCTCATTGGCCCAGAGTCATCCAGGTGAGTTGTGAGCCGATAGCAGAGGCAGCACTGAGGTATAACTATTTGTATTTTAGCCTATCGCGAAATGAATTCGCGAATTTTTCCGGTCTCTATTTATAGAGTAAACGTAATTAGTATATGAGAGAAATCCGTGTTTCATTGACCACTAGGCTAGACTCCAAGATCTTGTATGTGGTTGAGCAAATTACATCTGCTCATTGGCTATTACTAACCCGTGTCACCTTCGTGAAATTTGAGCGGCAGCTGTAACATCATATGACTGAGAAATGAAGATAAAGGCGTAATTAAGGTCCTTTAAGTGCTTTCAAGAATCTTTACCGGTTTTTATTTATGTTTGAAAACTACTTCAAAAACCCTACTTGTAGACATTTTAACCCTTTGTTTCATAGTGGTATTGCCGAAATACCTCACGTGAGTAAGTCTTGTGCTGCTATCTGGCGATCCTAACAAGAACAAGCAACATTGGCTGCTTTAAGTTTTCTTAAAAGTTACACAATAGATTTTAATTTATTTTTAATATATTTCTGTGTGCCTCAAAGTGTTAACTCTTCTAAAAATACAATTAAAAAATTTAATCTAGAAACGAAACTACTAATCGGTAGGGACCGGAAAAATTCGCGGTTTCAATAGCCTTCAGGATAGACTGCACATTCCCCTGTACACTTGGGCAAATATCGCCAGTTCATTGGCTGCTGACTTGTGAGTCGTCTCAGCTGATTTGTCTGTGATTCGATCCTTCTTTGGTTGAGGGTTTATAATTGGTTGAGATTCGTACCGATGAACAGTAAGCCAATAGTAAAAATCATCTAAAAGGTATGTGTAATATACTTCTAGCCTATCGCCGAATGAATCCGCGAATTTTTCCGGTCTCCTCTAACCGGACCTCAGCGAACTCTTATATTCTTATCATAAACAGACCCCACTCGGATATATTGAGTATTTTTTGAAATTCGCGTTGTTTTTCCTGAAGCTCTGCGCACCGTATGTGTACCCGGGTGGGCGGGGGTCTTAAAGGGTTTTTCATTGGCCTGGAGTGTTTCAGGTTGATAGTGGCGTTCTGTCACTGAAGCAGCATGAAGCTGAACTAGTTTCAATTCCGACCCGTCTGGAAATGAACCCGCGAGTTTTCTCGCCCGGATGAAAACTTGTTGTCGGCGGCGCACGCCCGCGCTAGCGCACTGCGAAAGAGGGAAGGAAGAGGGGTGTTGCGGACCGTCAAGGTAGGAAGCTTGAAGGGGGGAGGGGGTATGGTAAAGAGAGCCCGCCCGCGCAGTGTAGAATGTCACCGGGCTGGTTCCAGTCCCCGCACAAAGGCCTGGGGCGGAGTCGCCGGCTCAATTGGAGCGACTGTACCTCGTACAGTCCGCGTCGAGCGTGCCTCGTCTCGAAGCCGACACAGCACGTGCCAATTTTAAATACACGATCTGAATCAGACCTTAAGGGGGTGCCTCCCATTTCGGGTCAAGATTTCATATTTACAGTAATTACAGATAAACTTGTAGACTTTTCAAATTAATTAACTTTAATGAAATGAAAAATATATACAGCGTATAGGCTATATTTTGCGTAATTAGCTGCCAAAGTTACATTTTTAACTTTTTTTGGTTGTACAAATAAGAACAATTGAATTTATTGCAGAACTGAATTTTTTTATGTTTAACTGCAATGCCACTGGCTACTTCAGAAATGGTTTTAATTTCTTTCAGAATATATTAATCAATTTTACGTGGCATTTAAAAATTCTCAAATTTGTTACAATTTTGACAGCGAAGAAACATGAAATGAGTATTTGGGATAGAAATGAAAACCATATCATGAAGTAACTATTTTACACTAATGTCTTACATATGAAATCCATAGATTATGACATTATGACGAAAGCTGACGATTGAAACTCAAACGAACGTCGTAGCTTCTCCGAGTCAAAAGTTATACTAGATGGAAATATCGAAAACGCAGCAAAATGAAATCGAAATGGCGGCTCTTCCCCCTCCACCGCGCGCGATGCGCCAGTCAGAGACCGGAAAAATTCGCGAATTAATTTCGCGATAGGCTAAAATACAAATAGTTATAAATCACTGCTGCCTCTGCTATTGGCACACAACTCACCTGGATGACTCTGGGCCAATGAGAAACACCCGACCAAAGCTTTATCGAATCACAGGCTGCTACGTTGGGACGTCTCACAAGACAGCAGCCAATGAGTGGGTGGCATTTTACCGAGTGTACGTAGAACTATGGAGTTCATCCTGGAGGTCATTGAACCCGCGAATTTTTCCGGTCCTTAATATTAGCGTAACGAATTCTTTGACCCTTTAGCTATCCAGTGGTGTAATTAAATGTTGGATGGAGATGATAGATATGTAGCTGCAACACCAAACTGTATGGGGGGATACAGTTGTTATCATTCATTTTTTTTTCAATTGCCTCCCAGTATGGAAACTATTTTAAAGACGTATTCACGTCAAAAATAAATGTCCCCGGTGTGTCGTGACGAGGTGGGACATCACCAACCCAGAGCGCGGCGCGAGACAGACTCGTCCTGGTGTGTTCTTCGGTGACGCCAGCGCCGGGGCGGGAGTCCCGCGACGCCGTGGTCTGTGACGTCACAGTCGTCAGCGGGACGAGCTCTTGATTGGCGGAAGTGATGCCGACCCGAGGGACGGGACAAAAAAGGTTGGCAGCCCGTGTCGGTGTATCCTCCCCGCTTCCCCGACGTCAACAGCGAGGAGACAAGACGTGTCAGACAGACAGGGCACGGTTGGAACACGGATCAACGCAATGACTCGCAGCAGTCGTAACCTGGACTCCTCGAAAAACAAAAAATCATAACTTAATAGAGACCGGAAAAATTCGCGGATTCATTTCACGATATGATAGAATCCAAACAACTGTACATTTATATTGCTTCTCTGATTGGTTCACAGTTTATCTGAAAGACTTTGAGCCAATGGAAAACCTCAACCAAAAAAGTATCAAATCGCAAGCGTCCCAGTTGAAAGGTGTCACGAGTCAGTAGCCAATGAGCAGGTGGCATTTGCCCGAGTGTGTTAAGGATTGTGGGGTCTATCCTAGAGGCCATCCAAAGCGCGAATTTTACCTGTCTCTACTTATAACTGACGTAAGTAAGAACGCGTATGACTTAGAAACACGAAACTTAAGAACATGCAACTTTGAAACGTTGTTACTTTAGAACCATCAAAACTTTACTGATACGCAATTATAGAGTACTGTCAACAGTGTTAATTATGCTTATTTACTGTTGCCGAGTTACCCGCCAGTGAACTATGTCATTGGTTTGCAAGTGTTGTAAACATTCATTTCAAACTTCGGACATGGCCCCCTCAAGGACGGGGCTGGGTGGACCCCTGGGTCCAGGGCCCGGGCCTGTTTATTGTTATCTCAGTGTGTGAAATAAATATACATACTCGCTGTGGCTAATTTAACGTGAAATAATTTTATAAACAAAGCTTAGTTTGGACTTATAAAATAGTAACCATAATTATACCAGTTAAATAACATTCTAAAAAGAGTGTAGGAAAGAAATAACCATGCAAGTATAATGTAGCACGTGACTGTAAAATTGTGGGTGGTGTGGGGGGGGGGGGGGGGAGTCTCCGATCCTGGGTCCATGGCCCCTACTCGAATGTGGAGGCCATGACTTCGGACCTTTTTTTTTTTTTGTATTTTATGGCAGAGAGGGCGATTTGTGTAATTACATAATTGGGGTTCATGCGACTATAAACGTTTTTGTGTCTTTGGCGGCTACTCTGAATGGCAACATGTGATTGGCTGCCGCCGCATTGTTTGAGATTTTGGAAGAGTCCGGCCCGTTGCATGCCGGGATTTGGAACACAGCCAGAGCGAGTCGTTAAGTCCAGACTTGTGAGAGAAGCTGCCTCACACATACCAGTGAGGCTTGACTGGCTGAAATACATGCATCGCCCAACAATAGTTAGAGACCGGAAAAATTCGCGTATTCATTCGTCGATAGGCTAGAAGTCAAATACATATACCTTTTAGATGATTTTGCTATTGGATTACTGTTCATCTGTATGAATCTCAACCAATTATAAACCTCCAACCAAAGAAGGATCGAATCACTAGAGACCGGAAAAATTCGCGGGTTCAATGACCTCCAGGATGAACTCCATAGTTCTACGTACACTCGGTCAAATTTCACCCACTCATTGGCTGCTGTGTTTTGAGACGTTACATCGTAGCAGCCTGTGATTAGATGAAGCTATGATGGGTGTTCCTCATTGGCCCAGAGTCATCCAGGTGAGTTGTGAGCCAACAGCAGAGTCAGCACTGAGGTATAACTATTTGTATTTTAGCCTATCGCGAAATGAATTCGCGGATTTTTCCGGTCTCTACGAATCACAGACTAAACCAGCTGAGACGACTCACAAGTCAGCAGCCAATGAACTGGCGTTATTTGCCCAAGTGTACAGGGGAATGTGCAGTCTATCCTGAAGGCTATTGTAACCGCGAATTTTTCCGGTCCCTAACAATAGTGCAGTAGCACTAAGATGCGTGAAACAACTGCGGTGTTATACTTGTGCTACGTTCCATTGGTTTCGAGTGCATCGGAAACTATTTATTAAACAATCACGTGTGTCAAATAATGTTCGCATGCTTTCACGGCCGTTGTCTGAAGTAGCTTGGCTTCTGGGTTGTAGCCACTTCCTTGGCGAATAATTCACCGACGTTTCGGTCGAAATTGCAGTCGCCATAATCAGGGAGCAGTTATCTACAAACGAATTACAATGATTAAATGCATGATTTGTAACGAAATAAATCAAAGTAAAGGACTGAAATATATGGAAATGTTACTACTTGGACATATTAAAGTAAATTAACTGAGTAGGTAACTGCTCCCTGATGATGGCGACTGCAATGTCGACCGAAACGTCGGTGAATTATTCGCCAAGGACGCGGCTACAAACCCAAAAGCCAAGCTACTTCACGTGTGTCAAAATTTCGTCACGAACCAGCTACTGCTAAGGTAGGCCATATTGGTTTTGTCAGTTAGCACACGATTGACACCAACACAATATAAAAAAAAGATTGTGACCTCCAGAGACACATGTGTTGGTCTTTGAAGCTCCTGAACGCACCAGTGAACATGGTTATTATTCAGTTTGAATGAATATTTATTATTTAAGCACACACTGAATAGTAACGCACAGGACTTACAAGACCACCAGAGGTCCGAGTGTCAGCTTCTCGGGCAAAAACCCAGTTCGGGTTAGTCTGGTACTGAATAATTTGAAAACAAACTTTATTTATAACCAAAATTTAAAGATAGGCCTATATATTACGGTTTTCCTGAGCTAACCTGTGGAAATAATAAACTGTTGTTTCAGAGTGCCCAGGAATCCTTCTTTTCACAGACGAGAGAGCCAAACGCCCGATCGTGCATCTTCGGTTTTTTTTTGTTCATTGTAAATAAATATGGCGGTGTTGATAAAAGGATACTAATGGTCAATTAGGTTAGGTTAGCTACTTTATAAATACTTTAAAACATTGTGGACGGTTTAATTGGTTAGGATAGCTACATAAA
This sequence comes from Bacillus rossius redtenbacheri, assembly GCF_032445375.1. Lineage (NCBI taxonomy): Eukaryota > Metazoa > Arthropoda > Insecta > Phasmatodea > Bacillidae > Bacillus > Bacillus rossius. The sequence goes on from NC_086330.1 coordinate 374,020,711, forward strand.
AGATACGGAAAAAAAAAAGCATGACCTTTGGGGAACTTCGGGTTTTGGCTCTCTCGTCTGTGAAAAGATGGCTTCCCCAGAGTGCCCACCATATCGGCAACGCTACATATCTTTACTATTTTTGTTTTGTTTGTCGGAACATAATTTACACAACGTTTGTCGGCGTTAATTTTATATTGTGGGGAATTAAAAGCTGTTTTAATACATTTGGTTGTTATTTGTACAGTTAAACTATGAACCTGCACACAATAAAAGTATGTTAGTTACTTTAAGATGATTCTCACGTAAATTATCTGACGCACAAAACCAAACGCACACCGTGTATATTCAACATATTTAATGGTTTTATTATTATCTGTACTGTTATCTCTATAGTCCAAAGTATTGCATATTACAGTAGCAAAAAAGAAACATTGGCTTATTGTAAATCCGCACAAAACTTAGAACTGTCATAACATAGAACTATCACTACCACGTAACTTAGAATAGACTTACTCTATCACGCGTGTTTCTAAGCTATGACAGAAACCCGGGGGACTAAGCTTGCTCACACTCAAGACAAGCGCAAAACAATGAAAACATTATTTTAACAATTTTGATGCATACTCTGTACAAACAATCCACTCTAAAAGAATGTGCATCAACAATTAGGTTTTAAATATTAAAAAAATAAACAGAATATTTTTAAACATAATAATCTAATATAATAATTTATTCAACAAACAGTCTTAATTCAGAATTTATGGAATTATGTATTAACAGAGTGGCGTATTGAGTATAATTGCAAATTATTATAATTTGGAATAATATTTGAGAATGTTGGCAGCAATTAAATAAGCATGGCTGCCATATGCATCTGTACAGACGTGTGCACATGTGTACTAAAAAAATTAAACTGAAGTTATGATTTTAAAATTTTTGAAACAAAAATAAAGCATCTTAACAATGGTGTTTTAGTTGCTCAGTATTGCAAATATTATTTGGTGAATATTCCCAGCCACGCACGAACACAAAAAAAAAAAACAATGTGGCCAACATTTACTTTCGAAAATTTAACGATGTCAGGAACTAAAAAAATATATATTCTGTGTTCAAATTTTTTTTAAAGGACAAGCCCCTCTTTGATTTTTTTAAATGTTGTACTTCGTAGGTTTTTTGTCAAACTTATTGTTTATATAAGTATTTTTTTTTTTTTAGTTCTTTCGACTAAAGATAAAAGAAGAAATATTTGGGCTTTGGCACTGAAAAGAGTGGATCTTTTTTCCCAGAACACTTTCCAAACTGTGTTGTTAGGTTGTTTGCGAACCGCGCAGTCATAAGAGAGGTACTTAGTTACAGTTATCTTCCTCGCTTGGCGCCAATCACGACTGCCGGTGGCCGCGGACCGCTGAAGGGAAGGGGGGTGGTGGAAGGGAGGGAGGGGAAGGGCCATTAGCGACGAGGCAGTGCAGCGGGCAGCCAGGTCACCAGGTCAGGGCGACGCCCCGCCGGAGTGACCTCCACCCACGGGGCGTGGCACGTCGACCCCCGCCTGCCCCGAGTCTAGGTCCTCCGGGCCGCACTCCCGCGGCGGTATTCCAAGACGTCCCGGCAACGTGTGTCGGGACGCAACCGTATTCCAGAACGTGTCCAAAACTGAATCCCAGTCAAGGAAAAAAAGAAATCACGTAGAGACCTAAAAAATTCGCGGATTCAATGACCTCTAGTGTAGCTTCCATTATCCTCTGCTTTTCTCAAGGAAACACGCGTGTTCATTGGGTGCTAACTTGTGAGGCGTCTCCACTGGGTGGCTTGTGATTCGACGCTTCTTTGGTAAATAGTCTGCCATTGGCCCAGAGAGCTCCAGTCAAACTGCGAGCCAATAGCAGAACCAGCAGAATTGTTCACAAGTATGAATTTTAACCCATCACGAAATGAATCCGCGAATTTTTCCGGTCTCTACTAATGAGTTTCTCTAGAAGGGTAAAGGAGGGCGTGGCCCCTCCCTGACCCCGCCGGAACTGCGGCCTTGACGCTCGAGGGCGCTGGAGCGGCTCAGAGCGTCCACCTCATTGTCTGCCCGCGGTGACGTCACGGCTCGCAGCGGAGCTGTCCCCGGGCGAGGTTACGGCAGCTGACAGCAGGGACAGCCACTCGCTCGATCGCATAGTTCACTTCGTTCCACGTGTTGCCATTCTGCTGCTTCTGTCATGGGCTCGCCGTTCAACAGCAGCTAGGGACCGGAAAAATTCGCGGGTTCAATAGCCTCCAGGATATACTGCACATTCCCCTGCACACTCAGGCAAATAACGCCAGTTCATTGGCTGCTGACTTGTGGTTCGTCTCAGCTGGTTTGTCAGTGATTCGATCCTTCTTTGGTTGAGGGTTTATAATTGGTCGAGATTCGTACAGATGAACAGTAAACCAATAGCAAAATCTTCTAAAAAGTATATGTATTTGAATTCTAGCCTATCGCCGAATGAATCCGCGTATTTTTCCGGTCTCTAATCATGACAAAATAAGTAAAACTATATATATATATATATATACATATATATATATATATATACACAAACACACATATATATATATATGTGTGTGTGTGTGTGTGTTTGTGTGTGTGTGTGTGTTTGTGTGTGTGTGTGTGTGTGTGTGTGTGTGGTCATGTATTTTTCGCGAAAATATCTCGAAACCAGCTGAGAGTTAAAACACTGTAGTCTCGTCTGTGTTTCGTGATTGGCAGAGTTTCTTTCAGCCGCATGTTCACTGATGATACACGAATCACAGTCTTTCAGTGTTGAAGAAAAAGCGTCCTGATTGGCTCGGTCAAATAAGGTAACGACGTCTCTCGCAGACGGCAGCCAATCACAAGGAAGAAACCGCTGGTGCGGGTATACTTTTTTGCAGTCTAATGGGCGTTCAGATTTTTTTCGCGAAAAATACACGCCCCTAGTTATACCTCAGTGCTGCCCAAGGCTGGTATTCGTATTTGAAGTTGTAACTTAACATTTTTATTACTAATAATCGAGAAAGTATTCAAGATGGAAAACAAAGCATCTGGATTATGTTTAATTGAATGACTTTCTACAACCACCGAAAAGTTTATCGCGACCGCATAATGATTTCATTGAAACAATTTTGAGTAGCACCTTTATTTCCCACCCATAATTATTTCAGTGAAACAATTTTGCGACAGCGGCAAAATACGTGGTGGTTATAGAAATTCATTTGATTAAACCTAATCCAGTGTACTGTTTTGAATGCTTTCTTTATCTGCAATACAAATTTTGTTCACCTCCAACTGCAACGATGTATACGAGGGTTGGCAAGCATTTTAGAACATAAGTTGAGTTGTATAGAAGTTTTCAACTTATTTTATCGTATTGAACATGCGTAGGGGCAGACATTTTTCGCGAAAAAATCTGAACGTATATTAGACTGCAACAAGGTATACCCGCAGCAGCGGTTAATTCCTTGTGATTGGCTGCCGTCTGCGAGAGAAGTCGTTGCCTTGTTTGACCTAGCCACTCAGGACGCGTTTGCTTCCGCACTGAAATACTCTGATTAATGTTGTAACACTGAACATGCACCTGAAAGAAACTCACCCAATCGCGAAACACAGACGATGCTACAGTGTTTTAACTTTAAGCTACTCTTAGAATCTTTTCGCGAAATGTGCATGGCCCTAAACATGCGGCTGAAGTTTTGTCTGTGAAATTTATACTCGCGCTGTATATAAAGGCTTTTCTAAAGTGCTCATTGCGTCCCGCCTAGTCAGGGGTGTATGTGTGTCAGTGAGGCGGGATGATAAGCGCGACGCTCGCTGGTGCTTCTAGCGCGGTGTCTCCTCTGGACTGGCGCGCTGTCTTCTCGTCGTGCATCGAGCGGTGACCGTAACATTATATGACGAAGAAATGAATGTAAAAGTGTACTGTAAGTCGCCTGAGTGCTTTCAAGAGTCAATACCAGGTGTTTCTTGTCTAAAGATAATTATTGAAAAAAAAATGTGTTTTAGTCATTTTCATTCTTCTAAAAGTACATAGTTAAAACGCATTATTAAGTGCTTTTTCGTAAACAGACACCACTCTACTAGGATATCTTGAGCAATTTTGAAATCGCGTAGGGTTTTCTTTTTTTGCCATGATAACGTCTTATAAATCGATGAACGCCGGCTGCACGCACGAAAAAGTGTCACGTTCCGCCTGAGCCGAGCGTGCAAGAACCGGTTCAACCACCCTGCGAGAAAATCTTCTATAATATCAAACAGGTTAAGGCGGGCTTTTTAACTAATTTTTCGTGATTATATTTTAACAAATTATTTAAATTAAATTTGAAAAAACTTTATAATATTTGAAAATTCAAACAGTATGAAATTTTTCATCAATGTTTTCTTATGACGTTATCACGTAAAATAATCGTCCGTAAACCGACTTTACAGACAAATCCCTCCCCCCCCCCCCCCACCCCCACAACACCTTTTTTTCCTGCAGCTCTGCGCACCGTGTGTGACTGGGTGTGGTCGTTGGGTGTGGAGTGACGGAAAGGGGGGGGGGGGGGGGGGGTAGCTAGACAGGTTACACGTGATTGCGGGTAACCACGACTGCTTCGTGTTCACAACCGGCTCAGGGTAGTTTGAGTTACTAATTTTTTTTTTTTTTTACATTTCCACACACGCCTGAGGTTACAAACATTTCAATTCATGGAGCTGCACCCTGATCCCCTGTAAAGCAGGCAATACGTTGTCTGTCGCGTATTCACTTCGTCACTTGTCGGTAAAGACCGGAAAAATTCGCGGATTAATTTCCTGATAGGTAGGGGCAGGCATTTTTCGCGAAAAGATCTGAACACTTATTAGACTGCAACAAGGTATAACCGCACCTGTGGTTTCTTCCTTGTGATTGGCGGCCGTCTGCGAGAGGAGTCGTCGCCTTATTTGACAGAGCCATTCAGGACGCGCTTACTTCCACACTGAATCACTGTGATTGGTGTTGTTACAATCAATATGCACCTGGGAGAAAACTCACCCAATCACGATACACAGACGATGCTATAGTGTTTGAACTTTCATATAGTCTTGAAATCTTTTCGCGAAATCTGCATGCCCCTAGTGATAGGCTAAAATTCAAACTTGTGAACAATTCTGCTGGTTCTGCTATTGGCTCGCAGTTTAACTGGAGCTCTCTGGGCCAATGGCAGACTATTTACCAAAGAAGTATTGAATCACAAGCCACCCAGTGGAGACGCCTCACAAGTTAGCACCCAATGAACACGCGTGTTTGCTTGAGAAATGCAGAGGATAATGGAAGCTACACTAGAGGTCATTGAATCCGCGAATTTTTCAGGTCCCTACTTGTCGGTGAGCCGCCTCGTGACCCGAACTGCCCCGGTGGCACTGCACGTAGATCTAGTTACCTTCCCTTGCGAAGGGGCGAGGCAGTCATGTGACCTAGCCGGGGGCTGAATTGTATCCCATTGGAAAGGGTACCTTTCATACGTTTGGTGGTGGTAGTGTAGTAGCTGGGTAGGAACTGGAAAGGTACCTACCCTTTCCGATTTCTTAAAATATTTTAGTTTTAATGCAAGTATGGACCGGAAAGGTTAGGTTAGGTTAGGTTAGGTTAGAGGGGATAACTTTCACGATTTTAAAGCAGAAAATAGTATGTATTTCAAGAAATCGGAAAGGGTACCTTTCCACTTGATGTAAGCTTTTGGACATACGCCATTGCTAAGCACATGTCTGTAGGAGAAAACTACAAAAATCCCAAAAGACAAAAACACAAATTAAGAAAAAAAATTGCTGTTGTCAACAGGATATAAACACCACATATGGAATATTATGTGGTGTTTATATCCTGTTGACAACAGCAATTTTTTTTCTTAATTTGTGTTTTTGTCTTTTGGGATTTTTGTAGTTTTCTTCTACGGACATACATGTGCTTAGCAATGGCGTATGTCCAAAAGCTTAAATCAAGTCATGCACTCCCGTTGCACAAATCTTTCAAAGATAATGTTATCTTTCCAGTTTATTTTCTGCGGTGTAATTGAGGAGAAAATCCTGAAAGGTACCCTTTCCGAGGGGATACCTTTCCAGTGCATATTTGCAATAAAACCGAAACATTTTAATAAATCGGAAAGAGTACGTTTCCAGTTTCTACCCAGCTACACTACTACCACCACCGAAAGTATGAAAGGTACCCTTTCCAAGGGGATACAATTCTATCGTCCTACCCAGTCGACCTGACAGTGCAGTGTCAGCTTTACAAGAATATCCATATAAAATGCTCTATGATTTTCTGTAGCAAAATTCGCATTGAGGAAGACTAGAACTTCAACGTATTTCAAATTATTACTCCGACACAACTCAAGCAAATGAAATAGAAAAGTGTTACTTCAAAAATTTCACATAAAATAAAAATACTATGCTTCAAACTCAGCTTGTCATTATCATATCTTCGCTTACCCCTCTTGTTTATTGTCAATATTACTTGCTTTTTCTCTCCACACACACATTCGCAGCTTTGTCTTGTTTGTTTCGTTTCCGAGGACGCTAAGCCCTTGGTTCATCCATGATCCATTCATAATTGAATATGCCAACAATGGAAAACAAAAATCTCGATGCAGAAATTAAAAATGTCATTATTTCAACAAACTTCATTTTTAACCGACTTCAAAAAAAAGAGGAGGTTATCAATTCGACTGTATGTTTTTTTTTTTTTTTATGTTTGTTACCTCAGTACGTTCGACTGGGTGAACCGATTTTGATGATTCTTTTTTCATTTGAAAGCTGGTGCTTCCCGTGTGGTCCCATTTAAATTTGGTCCAGTTCTGACAATGGCATCCATGTGAAAACCATATAAGTCTTAAATTTTCATTAAATGTGTGCGCGACAAAAGGACGAATAACTCAATATCACGCCAACCGATTTCGATAATTTTTTTTTATTGGAAAAGACGTACTTCAAGGGTATTTTAATGAGAGTTTGGTTAGGTTCTGATCATGGGATCCATGAAAAAGTAACGTAACTCTTCAATTCTTAGGAGCCTGCCATGGCGCTAATTAGCAATAGCAAAATTTTTGCGTTCTTCACATGTCTCTTTTGAGATTGTCCTCGATGTAGATTTCCTTTGTTTAGATAGGCGTTTCTCCCTGACTTCGTTTGTTTCCTTTAAACGGCGCTTTCTCATTTGATTAGCACGTTTAGTAGGTCTACCCATATTCAGACAAATTAGTTCGTGTACTTCAGAGTCCCTAAAAATGAAAAAAATAAACAAACATTTTAACAAAAAAAACCGACTTCAAAATAAACAATTCCAACACAAAATAATATGCACTAAAAAGTAAAAAAATAATTGTGTATTCTTCTACAACTTAATAATCAAATTACTTTTGCACCACACCTTACCTCTATTCATAAAATATTTGAGGTTATGAACAAAGGCAGGCGGATGCTGAAAGCTCGTGGACCAAGGCTCATGAAGTGTTTCGATGTGCAGAGGGGTTAGTTAGAGTATCAACAGGGCTGACTGGTCATGCACACTCACAATAAACTATAAGAGTATTATTCAATGATTAAATAAAAAGGACAATTTCAGATAAATAATTTATTTTTTATGTAAATTATTTTTTAAATCTCAACACTCTGACCATATTATATTACCATATTATATTATCACTAGTATTTTAAATTATTTCTTACATGATACTGATTTTATTATGTTTAAGTTTTATCTTATCTGGGGCCCCTTACAAAAACGAATAAAAATTTTTTTTGTTTACTATTAAAACAAATTAATAATTACATGATGAATTCCTTACAAAACAAAATTTTTTTTTTGTTTATCAAAATATCTTTAGTCCATGTTACATTGTTTCGTTGCTTGTAAATTACATATTTTAAATAAGACTTTACATTGGTTCAAAAAAAAATTCTTTAAGATAGAAGAGAAGACAAAGTTTGACGAGAAGTCCGATGAGGTTAAGTTCACGAAATTTTCACATTATGTAGAGTTGATTAAAAAAAATGTTAGTAGTTCATGCCAAAAATAATGAAATAGTCGTCGGCTTTCCTGAATTAGGTGCGGTCACATCATTTTGCTTCCGGGCTGCCGGGGACAGGCCCCCAACACCACAGCACAAGTTGGTTCAAGTGTACCGCATGACCGGTATCGTGGATTACCGCGTGGCCGGTATCGTGGAACCGCTAATTAACATAAAATAACAAAGAATATTAACACGCCCGGTGTTACAAATATTACCCTACGTTATTGAGACATAAAACAACAAAACTTACCACTTAGTGCGGTTGTAGATGCTTAATGCATCTTGAAAACTTTAAATCACACAAGAACGAATTTTTGAGTTACTACATCATGGCGTCAAAGTGCTGGAAAAGACCGTTTGTGGTCAGTAAGTGCAAGACGAAGAAGGACATTGAACATGGCACTCGTAGAGAGTACTTTTTTTTAAAACATATCGATTATTAATGGAGCATTAATTCTATTACAAAAGATTGACTTATAATGTCTTAAACATACCTTCACATATTTACCATAATAATTAAATTGTAAACACATTATTCATAATAGATTCAAAAAAATTACATTGACACAATAAAAAAACTTGATGTTCAAACATTTAAATTACACATAATTAAAATTATTACAACTTCGTTTAGAATTAACTTTGAAATATTTAAATAACATATTACCATTAACAAATACCAATATAAAACACTGAAAACGTGTGGAAACCAGTTAGCCCAAAAAAAAAGAAAAAAAAATTATAAATAAATAAGTTGAGCAAGTGCCACCAACATTACAACGGCACATACTCCCCCCCTCAAAGCAGACGCTACCGGGAGACAACAACAAACTACACCATATATCCCACAAAAATTAAAACTAAATCCTTGACCACAAAAAAAAACCCATTACATACATATCATAATAAAAAAAAGTACAAACTATTCCACATTGGAGGATGAAGCTACGGGTATTAAGATGGTTCCCGAAGGGATAGGAGGTGAGGGATTAGAAGGGGTGGTCGAGATGGACCTAAACTTGAACCATAGAGTAATACATAGGATAAAAATGCAAAGAAAAACGAAGACTGACAAAATCAAAGCAATGACATTAAAATGAGAATTAGTTTCGACATACTGGTGAGGACGTAAAAGCTTAACAATGTCGTGGAATGGAGCACCTCTAGGCTGAGAAATCAAAAGTTTGTTAATATCTTCCACAATTGAAGAATTGAAGGATACATTTGGTAACTTGGAAAATGTCAGCTGACTTAAATTGACATTAAATTTAGGTACATGTACAATAGGTAGAGACATATTGTCACGTGCACCTAGCCGGTGCCACCGCCATTTCTGTCACGATCCACCTTCAGAGGGGGGGGCGAGAATCGTAGCTCTTTACATAGAAACAACTCGCTTGGCATCAACTAGTCTTAACTTCATAAAATACTGTACTGTACCTAGGATCATAGGTTCGTCATCCCGTACAGGATGTCTGGTGAGAGCTGAACTAAGGAGATTTTGCAAAATAACATAATACTTAATTAAAATTATTTTATTCTTAAAGTCAAATACTCAACATCATTTTAAAGAACATTTAAATAGCGGGATTACAATTTAAAACAATAATCTCTTTACTTCCTTAACGATTGAACGACCTTACAAGAGAGAGAATGAGAGAACTTCACTAAACACTTCCCTAGTCCTTCCGAATACCTCAAATCATAATTAATACTTAAAATTAAAACAAAGATAAGTCCATACTCACATTTTCCGAAAAGCCTTTCTTGATCGATTACTTTAAAAAAATAACGTAGGGGCCTCTCCTGCCCTTGAAATCCCGAACGAACATTACATTTTAAAAACTATGACGCGTGACCCCTGACGAGGGCCATAGCCTCCGCCCGAAAGCTTGACGACTACATTATGACCTAACTTAAATTAAACGACTCGTGGCCTCTGGCGTCGACCATAGCTTCCGCCCGAAAGCTTGAATTCCTACATCACGAACGAACTAACAACTCGTGACCACAGGTGAGACGCATAGCCTCCGCCTGAGTGAGCCTGAATTCCTACATCACGAACGAACTAACAACTCGTGACCACAGGTGAGACGCATAGCCTCCGCCTGAGTGAGCCTGAATTCCTACATCACGAACGAACTAACAACTCGTGACCACAGGTGAGACGCATAGCCTCCGCCTGAGTGAGCCCCGAGTCACCACTCACTTGCGCTTAAATTCGCGCGCCCTGCCGCGCCTACCATAACAAAAGCTCGTTATTGAAGTCAAATTTACTAAACAACTAACTAGAACATCTGGGAAGACTACCCCCCCTCTACCCCAATGTGCAGGCCACACCGCGCGGCTTGTTACGACAGCGCGCCCCAGTAACTGCGGCCCGTGGCTGCGCCAGCGCGCGGCCAAACAAACAAACAAAATTCTGCAAGCCCGCAACGCGCCGCGCCGGCCCCGTGCCCCAATTACATGGTCACGCCACTTGCGCTGACGAGTGAACAGAGCAGCCAGCCCAGAGTCCCGTCAGTAAAGTCCCTAAATTTGATTTCAACAACCCTGCAAAATTTCAACCCGCGACATAACCCTCCCCTCACAGAGCTCGAGCCCCATCGAGCTACCTCAAAATTACAAATTGTCTTTTTCCATTAAACCATAACTATAAATTCCTCATTTCACAAAAATAATAATTTTCTTAGTTCCTTGCTGTCTGAACATACATCTAGATTCTGCATAAGATTTATTTTAAAACAACAAGTATTCATAAAATTAAATGTAAAACTTTTATCTGGTTTGTTCTCACAGGAACCTTCAGAGGCTCGAGTTCTCAATTCTAAAAAAATTGTTCTGTTAGTGAAGCTCTCTTTACAAATTAAATTACTGTTCTTAGTTTCTCAGTATTCGTTAAACAATGTGCAAATTCTTGATAATTATTATTATTTTTTTTTTTCGGTTTCTGTTTATTACCATACTTCTTTCGTTCTTCAAAAAAAATTAAGTGTCCTTACAGTGTTTCAATTAATTAAACTCTTATCTCGTGAAGGTTGGTGCAACTCCTCGAAGTCAGTGTTGTCGAGAAGAGTAGCTCCCTGGGCTGGCCATCAGCAAACACCACTCAACTCCAACAGCTACTGGACTGGCTTCCAGGGCAGCTCACAACTTCTCCCCACATCTGCTTCGGAGTTGTGCCATCCTCATCACGAACAGATTACAATTCTGAAACATCATCAACAGGCATTACCATCACGCCTGACAAATACAAAACTAACTACTAAACTGCAATCGATGGGCAAGGATGCAAACACACAAAAAAATAAAATTAATTAATTCAACTGCTAACATAAAGTATCCCACCCTTAGCATAATCTAATCAGGCAAATAATTTGATAGGAAAAACTTAAGGAAGGGAAACATGACCTCCAATGATTTTCCCTACCTCTTGAGTCTTGATCTTCTCTATACAGCAAATAGTCCCCACGAAGTAACTGGGTTGAAGGTCAGTTCACATGACCCACCCATAACCTCTTCTACTCTTCTTTTCTTCTGGGGGCAACCACAATGCCCACCACTCTCTCTCCATGGTGCCGAACCAGCTATCCCATGAGAGTAAACAACGTAGTCAATAGGAGCGCAGAGGGGAAACACCAATCTCTGGCTTGTCGAGTCATAAAACTGCTTTATCTTCTTCTTCTTCTGAGTAAAAATATCTGACTAACCTTGCTTCTATTCTTCCAAACAGTAAAAGTTCATCAGGTATCTTCATGAAAGAAACATTCTAACTAATAATTCTTCATTTTTCTTCTTCTTTATTTCTGTTAGTTGTAATAGAAGGCCATGTTAGGGAGGTTATAGGGAAAAAGAGTGGCCAATTCCCACCCCATCACCCACCTAGATCATGACTAATTAACTTTTAAACTTTCTATTTCAAACAAATAAAAAAAAAAACATTTTTTTATTCAAACTTTTAAATTATAATTACTTTTACTTCATAACCTCAAAAGCTAATCAATAATTCTAAATGAAATTGTGATTTACTGCATCCTTGTTCCATCCGATCTGTTTGTTTATAACCTTTCTTGTAAAGTATAAAATTTTCAAACATTACTAATTCAAAAAAAAATTAAATTCTGGTGTCCTTTGAGTTACAATTAACTTTACTATTTCTTAGCTTGAAATAATTTAAGTTTTCAGAACTATTTCATTGTCTAATTCACAACACTTAAAAATCAACTCAAAACAACAAATCATCAAAATCAATAAGATCATCTGACCTACCTATCAGTACTGTGAACTTGAACTGTTCGTACACATTTATAATAAGCTATTGTATTTAAATTCCAACCTAAATAAGGTTTAAAAAAAACTACTAATCCCTCTGTAAATTAAGAAAATTAACTTTAAAAATTAAACTTAAGGTATTAGTTCTTTTTGACAGCTACCACAACTCACTAGTTCCATTACATTACTATAACCTAAAAAGTTCTGTAAATAATGTTTATAACAAAAAAAACTCCAGTTACTGTCTTCCATAAAAAAAATAAAACTTTACATGACCTTATTAATCTCCACTTGTAAGTCCATGGCTGCCAGCTTTCTCTTCTCTTGAATCTTCAGTCTTGGCTCTTGTTTCAGTGATCTTGTATCTTGTCTCTCGAACTCTTGTCATCTTGTAAACTGGACTGCTGCTCAGCTCATCTTAAGGAATCTGTAACAGTTTCAAAAATACATGTTAATTTAAATTACATAATTCCTGTTCTTTGGTCCTAAAAAAAAAATTGTATTATTAGTACACATTACCCTGAAACAACATTATTATTCATTGTTTATTACTTAAAAAAAATGCTTTACCATAAAATCCTTTTTTTGTTCTTTTCATTAGGCCTATTTATTTTCCTTCTTCTTAATTAAATTCTGCTTCAAATGTTAATCTTAACTTAAGACCTACCATATATTTATTATTCATTACCTACATTATTTATGTTACCCTAAAATTCCCATAAGTTTCTAATACTTCCTATCAAAGACATTCTCTCTAAAAAAAAATTTACTTGTGACTCTTAACTTAACAAACTTAAAAAAAACTTTTACACTAGACTTAACTTATTATTCATTCTTAGTTACTAAATTTCTATATGTAAACTTTAGTACTTACAAACAAAAACTGCCTATTTCTCTCTACCTCTTAATCTCTTTCAATTATTACAATAATAATGTTACCTTGCATCTTTAAACTTTCTTCTTTTCAATTAAATTAGACATCTCATAACAATAAAAATTCTGCCTATACTCTTCTTATGGGTGTACAAACCAACAACAAAATTTCAAATTCTCAAGTTTCCTTATATTTAAATTATGCAATGCACATAACCTCTGTGGTGCCTGTACCCTTTTAGGCCTACCACCTTCTCCTCTCACAGCATGACAACTCTTATTCCTCGGGGTCTGTATTCACTGTTCCAAATCAAATATCTCAAATAAATTAAAAACAAATTTATTATTTTAAGAAAACAAAAATTTACATTGAATTTACTATGGAGCCTGGAAATCTTAATGTCTCACAGCAGCTAACATGACTAAATCCCATGGAACCCCAGGTTTACATAACCTGTGCCCAAAAATTTAAGCATACCAGGCTTTCTCTGCACTGGTTTTACAGCATCACACACTATTTAGGGCCCCTGATCTGCCATCAGTCCCAAGGAGTTTTCCCACAACCCCTCTCTACACAAGCGCCTACCGCATTCCTCTCAATTGGCTATCGGTTTTACGGCATTCTTTTGGGATCCGACCATCAAGTTAGGGCTAATCGAACACTAAACCTCCATACTTCCAAACTAATGTAAATCAATTAAATTTTCTCTGTAAATTCTAAAAATCAAAAAAAATTATTCCAACATGCCAAAGAAACTTCCAAAAAAAATTCATAATCTTATCTTCAAACCATTAAAATAAAAATAAATAGATTACTCTGTTTTCTCCTTAATAACTGTAAACTGTCAACAAATATCATGTCGTAAATTTTAACTATGCTTACTGACTCTTAATCATAAAATCTCATTTGTCCTAATTAATAAACAACCGATTTCCTTAAAATCTCACTGTATCTCTCACACTCAAACTTCACTGGCTGAATATCTCAATAAATTCAAAAACAATTATCTAAACTCTTAAAGAAATTCCTCCCCAATTATTCAAACTTCTTCACATTATTTTATTTCATTACTTAAAACACCTTACTCAAAAAAATTAATTAATTCCCTTCCATTATTATTTGACCAGAAAAAACTTTCTCATTAATTAATTTATTAAAATTCAATTTCACATTAGGCAAGTACACTAACTCTCTACAGCAATGTTTCTCATTTCCCTCCTTCCTAACTGAATCCAATCTTACTTAACCTCCAGGGAATTTACCTCACAAAATAACCAAATTCACTGTAGTGCCTATCTGCTATAGGCCCACTACACAACAAGGGATTCTAACCCCACCAACAAACTTCATTGAAATGGTACCCTATCCCATACAGGATAGCCACTTCGGTACTACCATGGGGAACTCCTGCCCCAAACTACTCACAACTCTCAGGATTCTCCTGACCCTTAATTCCATAGTCAGCCCATCTCCTATGGTCTGCGCTACAATTCCCTTTCTTCCCAGGGACACAACGCCTCACCTTAGGGTCCCTCGCCCTAATGAAAACATTAATGTTGTCTCTCTGTTCTTTTGGAGTAAATTCCCTCTACACACAAAATCTAGCCTTCCCAGTTTTCTCAATGCTTATCGATTTTATAGTGTACCTCCTTAATAATGTTTACAAATCCCAAAAAAATATTTTTAAAACCGAGGTAGAATTTAACTAACAAAAACATAAACAACTTACAACGAAACACTTCTAGCCTATACATCATACACTTCTTAAATTAAATTACTTACATACTGAAAGTTCCTCTTCTTCTAAAATACACTTAAATTTAAATTTATTTAACCAATAGTCTATTTTCTTATCGCTAAGTTACCGTACAGCTGATCAAAACAAGGTCACGGCCGTCCACGTCTCTGTACGTGCTCGTGACGTCACCGAATTCCATCAGGTGCGCCAACCCTCGCTTGCGGTTCCTCCGTTCTCCGCTAGGTCTCAGCACCTCCCCGTCACGTGTTCATTCTGCCACGTCCACTGACGTGTCGTTCTGAAACAACTCTCAACATTTTTCTAATTAAAACAAAACATCACTATAAATTCTATAACTCTCTTTTACATAAACTCTCGTTTTCTCTTTAATTCCTTTCTAACGTTTATCCTTCCCTCGACTGATTTAATTCGTACGTCTCGTCTCCTACGCGCACGACAGCAAAACAAACTTCACTTGAAAATAATTCCTATTTACGAAAAAAACTTTATTTTAAATTTTAACTCTCTTAACCTACAATCTTAAAATTAATTTCAATTAAATTAAACCACTTGCATTATCTCTAATAAGCATTTAACTTATAACGTATTCTCCTCACGTAATAATCCCCGATATAAATCTACAATAAATTCAACGACTTAAAACAACTTATCACTATAAACTTTATCCTTACAAGTATCCTCAAATAAACATCTGTTACGTCAAAAAAAAAAAACTCAAAGACTTCCTCCACTTAGATTAAATTCCGTAATCCTCTCCTCAAGTAAACTCTTAATAACCTGCTATCAGAAGCTGAAACTAACTTAATAATAAACATAAAAATCTACCTCTCTCTCTCTCCAGAAATAGAACCTATCCGGCGAACTCTACCATTTCTGTCACGTGCACCTAGCCGGTGCCACCGCCATTTCTGTCACGATCCACTTTCAGAGGGGGGAGAGAATCGTAGCTCTTTACATAGAAACAACTCGCTTGGCATCAACTAGTCTTAACTTCATAAAATACTGTACTGTACCTAGGATCATAGGTTCGTCATCCCGTACAGGATGTCTGGTGAGAGCTGAACTAAGGAGATTTTGCAAAATAACATAATACTTAATTAAAATTATTTTATTCTTAAAGTCAAATACTCAACATCATTTTAAAGAACATTTAAATAGCGGGATTACAATTTAAAACAATAATCTCTTTACTTCCTTAACGATTGAACGACCTTACAAGAGAGAGAATGAGAGAACTTCACTAAACACTTCCCTAGTCCTTCCGAATACCTCAAATCATAATTAATACTTAAAATTAAAACAAAGATAAGTCCATACTCACATTTTCCGAAAAGCCTTTCTTGATCGATTACTTTAAAAAAATAACGTAGGGGCCTCTCCTGCCCTTGAAATCCCGAACGAACATTACATTTTAAAAACTATGACGCGTGACCCCTGACGAGGGCCATAGCCTCCGCCCGAAAGCTTGACGACTACATTATGACCTAACTTAAATTAAACGACTCGTGGCCTCTGGCGTCGACCATAGCTTCCGCCCGAAAGCTTGAATTCCTACATCACGAACGAACTAACAACTCGTGACCACAGGTGAGACGCATAGCCTCCGCCTGAGTGAGCCTGAATTCCTACATCACGAACGAACTAACAACTCGTGACCACAGGTGAGACGCATAGCCTCCGCCTGAGTGAGCCTGAATTCCTACATCACGAACGAACTAACAACTCGTGACCACAGGTGAGACGCATAGCCTCCGCCTGAGTGAGCCCCGAGTCACCACTCACTTGCGCTTAAATTCGCGCGCCCTGCCGCGCCTACCATAACAAAAGCTCGTTATTGAAGTCAAATTTACTAAACAACTAACTAGAACATCTGGGAAGACTACCCCCCCTCTACCCCAATGTGCAGGCCACACCGCGCGGCTTGTTACGACAGCGCGCCCCAGTAACTGCGGCCCGTGGCTGCGCCAGCGCGCGGCCAAACAAACAAACAAAATTCTGCAAGCCCGCAGCGCGCCGCGCCGGCCCCGTGCCCCAATTACATGGTCACGCCACTTGCGCTGACGAGTGAACAGAGCAGCCAGCCCAGAGTCCCGTCAGTAAAGTCCCTAAATTTGATTTCAACAACCCTGCAAAATTTCAACCCGCGACAATATTAAAAGTGATAGAGGAACTGACTGAACCAAAGGTTTTAAAGAAAGGACTAACAATGTCACAATGAGATGCATTTCTGATGTAACCACTACCAGTTATTGAAATAGTGAAAGGTACAAAAGTCTCCTTAGTAGATTTACATAAAAAGGTTACATCAATGGAAAAATTCGTTGCAAACAACCAGAGTGTATTGGTCTTCTGAAAAAAAGGCAGATTTAAAGGTACAACTGATTTGTCACAAAACTCAAAATAAGGTTTTCCAAGAAAAATATTAAACTCACAACTGTTTATATGAGAATCAAAGAAAGGAAAGCTGGATGGACACAAAGTGATACTGTGTTTAACACAACCAGATAATAGGTTAGAATTAATAGATGCAAAAAGTTTTCTGTCTGGACTAATCAACAACACATCGTGAATCTTGAGTAATAGATAATGTTGCAATTTAGGGAAGAAGAAAGGAATAGCAAAAACTTTGTATGATTCGAAAGTACTATCCTTATTAGATAACGGCACATTGACAATGACTTTTAGTGAACAATTATAAATGACTGCCTGTACTGTGCTCAGACCATAAAACATATGAAGGTTTTCAAAAGTGACTGGTGCTAACATGTATAATGGTAATGAAATTAAATGTTGAATATTGTCCAACAAGGTAAGGAAAGTGTTAGGTGGTAACAAGATTGAACTTAATCTGCCGTGAACACTATTTTCGATAGACTGTCTCAAATCAGATAATTCTAAGCGGGCACTGGATAAAGATTCACTTATTCTAAACAAAAGTGTATTCAAATCAATTCTCAAATTCATTAGCATCATTTTGTCCCAAATCTCATGTAGTGAACTATTCAAAAGTTTATAAAATTCATTATGACTGGCCAAATAGTGTTTTGCTAGGTTACTCATCAATTTAGTGTTATTGAGAACTCTTTCTTCCAAACTGTTAACCACAAGAATATGGTGTAGGACATTGCCAGAAATTTCATCTTGGTTTTCTTCCACGGATTTTAAACGTCTTTCCAAAATGTCTAAATCATCACTGTCCAGAGTACCGAAAACAGTTTTCAAAATCTTGCCACCAAAATTAAAAATACCACGTTTTATTCTCCTTGAAGATTCTTGAGGTAACAATGAAGTTAAAGCAATTGTCTCTGATCTATAGGCCACAAAATTTTCCTTGAGTTGATGAATTACGAAGGCGAAGTTTTGATTCCAAGAGCTGTTTTCACTGAGAATGACATTGTTGACCTGAATTACCTTATTTAAATCTGATTCTAAGTCCTTGTTTGCATGTTCCAACTGAAGCAAATTGAAATTCAATACAATAGAATAAAAATTGTCTGAAAACAGAAGATCATCTTCCTTTTCAAAGAGAACACCAGTATGAGTTGTTGTTACCGTAATGTTAGCTGAAGTTAAGGTGAAGACACAGAGAAGAATACCAAGTGGTCCAAACATGGCGTACAGACATCAATCAACGGAGTGGACCAAGAGAGCGGACCGCTGCACTAAAACATAAAACATAAAGAACAAGTGCGGATAGCATTGCATTAGGACAAAAAATTCTAACATCCTCCTCTACCAATGATTCAAAATAGAAACCTATAAACAAATGAATACTTGAACATAACACTTCAAACTAGGAAAACCCTACAACCAAACTTATTCCCCCAAAACTAACATACAAATAATTAAGACTTGTCGCGCGACAACTTAAAACTAGGTACCATGGTTTTTTATATTTTTATTTTTATGTGCACATACATGTTATTACATTACTTTTACCTTTCTTTTCTTAACTTTATTCATTTTCTTGTGTAGTTATGTATATTATGTATATAGATATAGTGATATAGTAATATAGGCCTATATTGATTTATTAAAAAAAAGTTTCTTGGGACTCAAAGACTAGGATCGGTGGGTGATCAGGCCACGATCGACTGAGCCAAAGGCCCAAACAAAACTGGGGTGCAATTTCCCCTAACTTACTGAAGACGATGAATGATATTTCTTTAAATGAGAAATGTGGGCTCTGGTAACATAGGATCCAGTGTCTGGATCGCACAAACTTGCCGTAACTGGGGTTAGAAAACGCTGTATCTGGTAAGGACCTGACCAGCGAAACGATAACTTTGCCATTCTTTTATCTACTTTTTTACTGATTGGGTGTGCTCTGCACAAGACGAGATCACCTCGTCGAAAAGGATTATCAATTCTGTTCCTGTTATATTTGACTCTATATCTCTCATGAGAGCGCTTGAGATTTCTAAGGGCGGCTGCCCAAACTTCCTTTATGTTTTTTGGGTCATCTGGTAACAATTCATTTAAAGACCAAAGATTTGCTAATGGATTATTAGGAGTGAAAGTGAACATCAAATTATATGGTGTAGACTTATGTGATTCATGTCGTGAGTAATTAAAAGCCATCTGAAGCCAAACTAAATGTTTGTCCCAACTATTCTGATCTTCGGCATGAAAAGCGATTAACGCTGATCGGAGGTTTCGATTGAACCTTTCCGCATGCGAAGGTGGCGGATAGTACGGAGACAGACAAATGTGACGTATACCATGGGTGAAACACATATTCTTAAATGCTTTAGAAGTGAATTGAGATCCGTTATCTGAAACAATTGAAACAGGTATACCAAAATTTTGAAAGATATTGGTTTGAAGAGCTTGTATTGTTGAGGGTGCATCAGCTTTCTTTAACGGGATCAGCCAAACAAATTTCGAAAATGCATCTACACAAACTAGCAACATATTATTTCCTTTTCTACTTCTTGGTAATGGTCCCACAAAATCAATGAATAATTTCTGCATTGGTTTATCCGAAACTTCTGAAGACAACAAACCTAAATGTGTATTTTGAGCTGGCTTACTAAGGGCACAAAGTTGGCACTGCTTAACTCTCTCTGCAATTTCACCATACATGCCTTTCCAAACAAATTTTCTTCTGATAGCCTCAATTGTTTTATAGGTACCCAAATGTGCACCAATGGGTGATGAATGAAAATACTGGAAAACAACAGGTTTCAAGACTTGAGGTAACACAATACGTTTCTGATGATTTCGAATTCTAGAATATAAGACACCATTAGATAAAAAATAAGATTTTTGGGGTATTCCAGATTTTAAATTTTTAACAATCTTCCGTAATTCTTGATCCTCTTCTTGATGCAATTGAATGTTTTTGAATGTTAAAGGAAAATCTGTTAGAAGAACTTTACATTTGTTTTCCTCCAATGAGGGATTATGTTGTGTCTTATCAAACATACGTGAAAGAGCATCTGCAACAACATTTTGAGATCCTCGGATATGTTGAACTTTAAATTTTAGTGAAGAAATTCTCATTACCCAACGACCAATTTTGCCTAACTGGCGGGGATGTGCAAGAAGCCATGATAATGCCTGATTGTCCGTTTCTAAAAGAAATTCAGCATGTTCTAGATAGGGCCTAAACTTGTCAATACCGAAAACTACTGCCAAACATTCTAATTCATAAATTGATGATTTCTGTTCTTGCTGAGTGAGAGTTCTAGATGCGAAGGCTATAGGTTGTCTAACACCGTCAAATTCCTGGGCCAAAACGGCTCCTATTGCTGAACCAGATGCATCTGTTTGCAAAATGAAAGTTTTAGAAAAATCCGCCATACGAAGAACTGGTGGACTTATTATGTCTTGTTTTAATGATTCAAAAGCCTTTTGTTGGTCATCACCCCATTCAAACTTTGTGTTTTTCTTACGTAGCTTATTAAGTGGAATTGCCTTTTCCGCTAGGTTGGGAATGAATTTGCCAAAAAATTGTATCATACCAATAAATCGTGCAACACCTTTTACATCTCGTGGAGGAGGAAACTCTCTAATAGCTTTTGTTCGTTCAGGATCAATGGATATTCCACGTGAAGAAATTTTATGTCCTAAAAATGAGATTTCTTGTACTGCAAACTTAACTTTCTGTGGATTAACAGTAAGACCAGCTTTTTCAAGTCGAGACAGAACTTCCTTTATGTGTTGGAGATGGTCATCAAAATTTTCAGAGTAGATGACGAGATCGTCTAGATAATTATATACGAACTTGAATTTAACGTCATGAAAAATTTGGTCGAGTAAACGGGTGAGAACTTGTGCGCCTGTTGCAAGACCAAAGGGCACACGAGTGAACTGATATAGGTTCCATGGTACACAGAAACTTGTAATAGGTTTAGATTCATGTTTTAGAGGTATTTGGTGATAAGCTGAATTTAAGTCTATAGTAGTGAAGAATTTGGCCTTGGAAAACCAGTGAAAGGCTGAATGTAAATCTGGTAATGGAACTGATTCAATTTCGATTTTTTGATTCACACGGCGGAAATCAACTACCATGCGTTGTTTACCATTGGGTTTTGGTACTAAAAATGCAGGACTTGCATACTGAGATGTAGATTGTTCAATTACTCCTTTATCTAACAATTGTTGTACCTCTTTTCGTAGAAGATTCATCTGGGGTGGTGCTAAACGATAAGGATGACTTTTAACGTATCCATTGTCATGGAGTTTAATTTCATACTCGAGAAGATTTGTAAGTCCTAAATCAGAAGTGAGAACTTTAGGAAATTTTTCACACAAATTTTTGATTGCATTACGTTGATGCTCAGGTAGATGACTCAAAGAATCAGAATTTTCATCAGAACTTTGTTTAACACTAATTTCAGCAAGGCTATTATCCAACTGGGATACACCTACAAAAGGAACTTTGAGGTTAGGTTGAAATTTAAAGAAAATATGTTTCTCCTGCATATCAAGAATAAGACCGGATTTTGTCATGAAGTCAGCGCCGAGGATGAAGTCTAAACCAACATTTTTTGAAACTAAACAAGGGAACATCCACGTGAAATGTGCTATTTTCAACTTTATGACAGCACAACAAACGATAGGCAAAATTTCATTAGATGCAGTGTAACACTTAAATTGACCATTATCAATAGATTTAACAAGATTAGCTTCTTTCAGTTTATTGAACAATTGATAAGAGATAATAGACCGTGTGGAACCTGAATCCACAAGAGCTTGTTCTACAAACGTACCAAAAGAAACACTGACACGAGGAACTGGAACAACATTGGATCCTACTAAATTAGGTGAACTAGAATGATTAACCTGATCTGGAACTTTTCTCCTTTTTATCGGTGTACCAAAATACTTTTGAAAACAACGTGCTACTTTCATCTGCTGAAAAATGTGAGCATTATATTGAGAATTTTTGGGCTGGCCCAATTTGCAGGGGGAACCGCTCACCTTGAATCCCTGCTCCAGGCGTTTTTTTGTTGCAAAAATCTACAATTACTAACAACATGATTATTTCTTTTGCAATTTGTGCAAAACAAGTTCTGAGGTGAACCTCTTGAGTTTGCTGGCCACTGAGCTCTGTTATGTGAATTCACATTACTGTTAGGGTAGTATCGGTTAGGTTGTGTGGTGTTGCAGGTATTAGTGAAATGTCTAGCTGGATTGTAACCTGAAAAATGGGGAGATTGCTTATCTCTGTTTCTGTCAGCAAATCTTATGTTCTGTGAGTGAATACACATCCTGTCAAGTTCAGCGAAAGAACATGGCTTATTCAAAAAAACTAAACGTGATCTTTCTTCAGGAGAAATACCATCAAGGATATTGTTTACTATTTCTTGTTCAGTGACTTTAAGGCGAAAAATAGCTGCGGCTTCCTTAACATCATTAACATAAACCGAAAGAGTTTCACCAGGCTTCTGTAGACGACTGAAGTGTGTTTGTTGAAGTTGTGTGAGCAATCGTGATGGAATGAAGAATGTAAGAATGTCATCATGATAACTATCAAACGAAAGATTTTGAGAAATAGCCGCTCGAGTTCGTTCGGCCAAGGGACCCAAAGTAAAAGGGTAAATTACCTCCAAAAGTTGTGTTTCGTGCACACAATGACTCTGTCGCAACCTGACAAGGTTCTTTAAAAAATTTAACAGGGGTGGAACATTAAGACCATCTGTGACTGGTAGTTCCTTCAACATATTTTCAAGAGGGTGAGTAATCTTTCCAAAAACATTAGGAAGAGAAAAGCTACTTGTTGTCGTTACCGGCTGTGACGTTCCAGGTGCTGTACAAACTACTACACGAGAATTAGAGCTCGTGGGTGGTAATGATGTTGTGTTGGTTAGGTTCGTGAAATCTACAACTTGTTTAGTGGTACTTGGAACAGGATCCACATTCAACATGGAAGGCCCTGGGATGGGTTTGTAAGGAAGGTTTTCATTACTGGGAGTGGGCAATGCTAAACCCGCGAATTGGTCACAAACTTGTGCCATAGTGGCTGAAGGGGTAAGATCTCGCAATAGTGAAAATTCTGTTTCTGACTTGTTTACAATATCTAACAGTCTCTTAACCTCAATTATAACATTTTGTAAGGAGGCAACTTGGACCTCAGACAATACAGAGGCATGAACCTCTAAAAGCAATTGAACACGTCTGTGCAAATGAGATAAACGATTTCTGACTCTGGGCAAGGTTAGGGCAAAGTTTTCATCATCAGTCAAATTAGTGACTATCTCCTGTAAAACTAGAATTTTACTCGAGCACATATTGAATTCATGATTGGGGTCAATACTCTTTAAATTGTCTTGAACAATAGGTACATCATTATTGATTGCTGTGCGAAGTTTCTTACGCAAAACAGCTGCTGTGGCTTCTTGGTGCTGAACACCACGCAACTGACATTCAAATGTCAACTCATCCTTTAAAAGGAATTCTGGTACTACTGTCGAAGGCATGATTAAAAATACAAAATATAAACAAACAACAAAATAAAACAAATTAACCCAAAAGTGTTGTCACCTCCAGAATAGCACCGCTGTTGAGGTAGGGGCACATGCAAGACAAAATCTACACATGCACAAATGCACATCAAAACAACTTCAGAACCACGCTCTGCTACCATTACTGCACCACACCTTACCTCTATTCATAAAATATTTGAGGTTATGAACAAAGGCAGGCGGATGCTGAAAGCTCGTGGACCAAGGCTCATGAAGTGTTTCGATGTGCAGAGGGGTTAGTTAGAGTATCAACAGGGCTGACTGGTCATGCACACTCACAATAAACTATAAGAGTATTATTCAATGATTAAATAAAAAGGACAATTTCAGATAAATAATTTATTTTTTATGTAAATTATTTTTTAAATCTCAACACTCTGACCATATTATATTACCATATTATATTATCACTAGTATTTTAAATTATTTCTTACATGATACTGATTTTATTATGTTTAAGTTTTATCTTATCTGGGGCCCCTTACAAAAACGAATAAAAATTTTTTTTGTTTACTATTAAAACAAATTAATAATTACATGATGAATTCCTTACAAAACAAAAAATTTTTTTTGTTTATCAAAATATCTTTAGTCCATGTTACATTGTTTCGTTGCTTGTAAATTACATATTTTAAATAAGACTTTACATTGGTTCAAAAAAAAATTCTTTAAGATAGAAGAGAAGACAAAGTTTGAAGAGAAGTCCGATGAGGTTAAGTTCACGAAATTTTCACATTATGTAGAGTTGATTAAAAAAAATGTTAGTAGTTCATGCCAAAAATAATGAAATAGTCGTCGGCTTTCCTGAATTAGGTGCGGTCACATCATTTTGCTTCCGGGCTGCCGGGGACAGGCCCCCAACACCACAGCACAAGTTGGTTCAAGTGTACCACATGACCGGTATCGTGGATTACCGCGTGGCCGGTATCGTGGAACCGCTAATTAACATAAAATAACAAAGAATATTAACACGCCCGGTGTTACAAATATTACCCTACGTTATTGAGACATAAAACAACAAAACTTACCACTTAGTGCGGTTGTAGATGCTTAATGCATCTTGAAAACTTTAAATCACACAAGAACGAATTTTTGAGTTACTACATCATGGCGTCAAAGTGCTGGAAAAGACCGTTTG
This sequence comes from Bacillus rossius redtenbacheri, assembly GCF_032445375.1. Taxonomy (NCBI): domain Eukaryota; kingdom Metazoa; phylum Arthropoda; class Insecta; order Phasmatodea; family Bacillidae; genus Bacillus; species Bacillus rossius. The sequence goes on from NC_086330.1 coordinate 374,045,745, forward strand.
TGGTCAGTAAGTGCAAGACGAAGAAGGACATTGAACATGGCACTCGTAGAGAGTACTTTTTTTTAAAACATATCGATTATTAATGGAGCATTAATTCTATTACAAAAGATTGACTTATAATGTCTTAAACATACCTTCACATATTTACCATAATAATTAAATTGTAAACACATTATTCATAATAGATTCAAAAAAATTACATTGACACAATAAAAAAACTTGATGTTCAAACATTTAAATTACACATAATTAAAATTATTACAACTTCGTTTAGAATTAACTTTGAAATATTTAAATAACATATTACCATTAACAAATACCAATATAAAACACTGAAAACGTGTGGAAACCAGTTAGCCCAAAAAAAAAAAGAAAAAAAATTATAAATAAATAAGTTGAGCAAGTGCCACCAACATTACAACGGCACACTTTTTCTACTCATCAATATGTATGTACGATCTATGTGTTTACCACGCAAGAAGGTAGGTAGGTACCAACCCACTTCAAATATAACTCAACACATACCTATGAATAACAAACAATGATCAAAATGTTTTATAGAGTTCTCCTAAGTAAAATGAAATGAAAAATATTAGACTACTTAAAAGTCAATCAAATTATTACGATAATATAATGTAGTTACAATTATTGTTATTTTTGGAGTCGGTGTAAGACAAGGAAACACTACAATATACCTAACAATAACAATAAGATAATATTTTAAGAAATAGCATACTTGGCTGACACCGACTCCAAAAATAACAATAATTGTAACTACATTATATTATCGTAATAATTTGATTGACTTTTAAGTAGTCTAATATTTTTCATTTCATTTTACTTAGGAGAACTCTATAAAACATTTTGATCATTGTTTGTTATTCATAGGTATGTGTTGAGTTATATTTGAAGTGGGTTGGTACCTACCTACCTTCTTGCGTGGTAAACACATAGATCGTACATACATATTGATGAGTAGAAAAAGTAATTTGATTATTAAGTTGTAGAAGAATACACAATTATTTTTTTACTTTTTAGTGCATATTATTTTGTGTTGGAGTTGTTTATTTTGAAGTCGGTTTTTTTTGTTAAAATGTTTGTTTATTTCACCTTACTTCTTCCTACCGATGTTCACTGTCCTTTGTACCTCGAGAATTTTTTGTTGCTAATCTTCAAGGTAAGACCCAGCCAACTGCCAGAGGGAGAAACACAATTCCGCGCGGCCTAAGAGTGAATGCGCGCTACTCATGTACAGTTCAGAGAAGAGTGTTGTAGACAAGTGTAATAAAAGAAATTCATTGTTGCAGAACTGGATGGATATGTTTCGGGTGTGGCAAATTATTGAAACTATCAAATTATATTTTATTTTACAGATTAAGTTTCAAACCATCAGCTAACAAAATCTGAAAATTTTCAGTTTGAGAATTTAATTGTGGTTTTACTAAAATATTAACGCCAAATTCAAGCAACACTCAGGGCTAAAACACACATTTGCAGGGACCGGAAAAATTCGCGGTTTCAATAGCCTTCAGGATAGACTGCACATTCCCCTGTACACTCGGGAAAATAACGCCAGTTCATTGGCTGCTGACTTGTGAGTCGTCTCAGCTGGTTTGTCTGTGATTCGATCCTTCTTTGGTTGAGGGTTTATAATTGGTTGAGATTCGTACAGATGAACAGTAAGCCAATAGAAAAATCATCTAAAAGGTATATGTATTTGACTTCTAGCCTATCGCCGAATGAATCCGTGAATTATTCCGGTCAGTACAAATTTGGCATTTGATTTATCCCTTTCATAAGCAGATCACGTCAAATACAAATGAAGAGATAATTATAAACCTTAAACAAGGTATTATCAAATTTCAAGCGTAATATTTTGAACAAGTTTTTTTTTAAACTGCAAACAACTAAAATTTAAAAGCAACTCTTTTACATATAGCAAAATAAAAATATCTGTGAAATATGGTCTTAAAACCTGTGTTACTTTTAAGGCTGAACTCTGGCCTTTACGATTTTTTTTGTTTCCATTTTCTTTTAACCGCCAGCCAACATGAAAGACGCTTCTTTCACTGGGAAATAGCGCGTGTGTTGTTGGTCGCCCTGATTTACGGAAGATGGCGCGCGGTGCCCGGCCGAGTGTTAGGAGGAGATAAGTGTGTTCCCGTTGCCCGAGGACCTACGTCATTGCCCTGTGGTGGTGGAGTGGGGGGTTTGCTGTTCCCGGTGCCAGCGAGCCGTGCATCAGGGAGCGCCGCGGGGGAGGGGATTATATTCCCGTCGAGTTGGCTGCAGTGAGAGAGCTTGTGGGTTGATGAAGGGGGGAAGGAGGGGGATGTTATTCCTGGCGATCAATCCCGCGATTGTGCGGCGTCTTGCCCGCCCGAAGGCGCCCCTGTGATTCACGCGCCCCAATAACACAGCGGCTCCCCGGGTGGCGGCCCGCCTCAGCGCAACCCACGCCAGCGACCACTAATATCACACGCGTGTTTGTCCGCGCCCAGCGGTCGAGGCGCTGACGTGTCAGCCAGAGCTGCCCCGCATTAGCGCGGTCCAGGCGAGGGAGACGACTCGTGCAGTCGTGTTTGTCCGCGCCCAGTGGTCGAGGTGCTGACATGTCAGCCAGAACTGCCCGCATTAGCGCGGTCCAGGCGAGGGAGACGACTCGTGCAGTCGTGTTTGTCCGCGCCCAGCGGTCGAGGCGCTGACGTGTCAGCTGAGCTTACCGCATAAGCGCGGTCCAAGCGAGTAAGCAGGACTCGTATAATTGCGTTATGTCCTTGCTTACAGTACAACAAAAGCACTGATGGGTAAAGAAAACTACCCGTCTTGGCGCAGTCCTCGTAAGAGAACACATGCAATGCACGAATGTCTGTCCGCACCTGGCGTCAGGATAGTACATATTTCAAAAAAGAAACCCAACTTAGCTCTGTGTCGGGACCTAGCTTGAAAACCGCTGGAGTTAAAGGAATTGAGTTGTGGATGAAAGAACATTTAAACAGGTATTCGCATCAAGTTGTGAGAAATATTAACAATCAAATTTTCCATTTTCACACCTATCAGAGCCTATAGTAAAAAAAAAATTCCGAACGCACTCGGCGTGTAATGAAGCTTAACGAACAGTATAATATTCCGCGATCAATCAGTATCTCGGTATCTTAATGCATTACAGCTAATAAGAAGACATTTGAATTCATGCTAGGTATTTTCTTACAACCAGGAAGGTTTTGTGAAATACACCTTTGACCGGTTCTGTTTCCGTTCTGATGATGACAAAGATCTTTCTCTCTCTCGCTCTCTCTCATGTAACTTTATCGTTATGAAAACAACAGACTGATTTCCACAGCATTACCACCATATAGTAATAGCGATAAAAATTATATTTGTCAATTTCATTACAAAACGGAAATTTTCATTGAACCACAACACATGGGCATTTTTCTGATCGCTATTGCAATAGCTAAGTATTGCGGCCGTATTACCGTGCTTAGTGACTATCCAACATGTATAAACATAGATCATCATATTTTTTTAATGTTTACTCAACTTTAAGCAGTCATTTTTTTTAGCTACAAACATTGCTATATCATACGGACTTTTTTTAAAAAGTACTGTAGCTTTATAACAGTAAAAACTTTTTTTTAAACTTTTTTTTAAGTGGATACATTAGTGTTCGAGATTACATCTTACAAGCAAAAAAAATAGAAGAAGAAGAAAACAAACGAAGTCACTTTACCCATCTCTCTCTTTGCAAGATTAATGAAGATGCAACGGCTTGTTATATGGAGCTGGTGAAGAAGAGCTAGTGTATTGTTGCCCTGGAGGTGGAGGTTTTTTGAGGTCTGTTGAGGGAGAAGTTTCCAGTCATCCGAGAAGCACCGCATTGTTATAGAAGTCCCTCTCGAGACTTCCACTTTGGTTCGGTGTGTTGAGTGGTGTGTGAGGGGGTGTGTGGCGGTGGGGGATGGGGAGGGGATGACGCCCCGTGACGTCAAGAACCGTCCACGGACAGGGTGGAGTGAGGAGGAGGAAGGGCGGCGGAATGCCTTCATCGCGGTGATGGATGTTCGAATAGTCCTCCCCTGCGTCGATCCACGCCGAGGGGTCGTCAGCGCCGCGACTGTCGCTTCCCACGACCAACGGCGAATCCGTCAACACCGCGACGCTGCGACCACGGGGGGAGAAACTCTAGTTACCGAGACTGAGACCTAGTTTTTTTGAAGTAGTTATGGGCCCGTCCGCTAGATGGTAGTTTTCATAATATATTGCTGACATAACTACATTAATTTATTAGGAGAAGTAATGTATAAGCTATTATCAGGCAAACAAACTCGGTGATAATTCACTCTATTTAGGTAGCCACTAATTTTAATATAATTTTAATACAATGAGCTTTTGCACCTCCTACTCCTTTATTTATTACATGACGGTTTATTACAAAACAGCATTAAGTATATATTCGCATCGATTAGTTTTGCGCCGCCAAGGGGATAACTTAATATAACAAAAAAAAACTTTGTATGAGAACCTCTATTCAGATTTTTTTATTTGCTGGTATTTCTGGGCCCGCCCAACAGATAGCGACACATGTCGCGTGAAACATGGTTTCAGTTTCCACAGTAAGAGTCGCACTTCTTTATTTCCCTCCTTGTTCTGTGGCTGCGACGAACTGGGTGTCACCGTCTCTTCCACATCCGCGTCGTTCCTACTTTGGCCAAGTCAGATTACTTTTTTTTTTTAAGTAGATTTTGTACTGGACTCGAAGCGCTAGAAACAAAATTCTTACTTTCTCATTAAATAAATTAATAACAATTCTAATAATGTTCGCAGGCTTTCACGGCCATTGTCTGAAGTAGCTTGGTTCTGGGTTGTAGCCGCGTCCTTGGCGAATAATTCACCGACGTTTCGGTCGACATTGCAGTCGCCATCATCCGGGAGCAGTTACCTACTGTAGAAAACTTGAAAAAAAAAAGTACAAAATTTTCCCTTTACCTAAAAATGTGGCTCTATCTAGGATATAACAGATGGAGATCCGACGAAATGTAATGGGGTTTAAATTGCAAACCTAGCGAAATTTGACGAGGTGTAGTCAGTATTTCGATAGTTATTACATACCTACTGTTCAACCACAGAAGACCCTTAAAAAAAGGTTTGAATTGACTTAAAAAGTGCATAGCAATTTTGAATTTTTTTTCGTGGGTTAAAATTTTAAAATGTTGATATTTTTCTATAACAATCTACCAATTTTTATTATGTGAGATCGGCATAATTAAAAGTGTAATCCGAAAACAATTATCCGACCCTGCCAGGATTCGAACCTGGAATCTTCTGATCCGTAGACAGACACGTTATCCATTGCGCCACAGGGCCAGTTGTACGTCATTGAGGACTAATTGATTTAAATATTTTAAAACCGCCATCAGATTTCATACCAACTACTAACATTATATTTATATCTTCATAAACTTAATCTTCTTGGTTTTTGCTCTCTGCCATTTACGTTGACACTTGACACGTACATCAATCATCCAAGCAAACAACTGTTGCTCTTTTCCGATTGCATCTATTCTTCGTGAATTAACAGAACATTTAGTTTTTAAGATGACTTCTGTCCAACCTCTCTCTACTGGTGTCGTGCGATCTTAACTTTAAAATATTGTAAATCAAAAACAAGTTTTTTTTTAAATTTATTTTTTTATTTTATTTTTATTTAAAGAGAATGTAATCTCTCGTGTCAAACGCATAGAGGAACAAGGGGTGATGTGGTAGACAGAGGTGTGCTAAGTGTTAGATATCAACTTTTTATTCTTCAAATACACATACCCTTCGTCACAAACAAATATTAACTTCAAGGTATAAAAAAATCACATTTGTTTAGGACAGCCCTTACTTAAGTGAAAGCGCCTTAACAAAAACACTGCGCTTGGGGCTACTCAACTAGTACATAATGCCCGCGGCAATGCGTCGGGTTACACTGTCAAATCAAATTACGTGAATTTACATCAAAATACATGAAGCGACAATAAACCATACTGTAATGCTGAAGGCAGAACATTGATGCACGTTAACGAAATAAATTACAAGAATAAGGATATCTGCAGTTCGTTGGCTGTACCTTTGAATATATATATTCAAAGACTGTACTGACTGTTTGTTGACTACGTCCTGCCGTGCACCGCGTCAACTGGTGTTGAACATGTTGCATCGAGCGCGCGGTTAGGCCCCGCGCTGGCGTCATCAATGTACGTATGCCGGGCATACGTAACAAGAACCTTTAGCTAAATTGTCTTCATGGCCCCAAAGTGACATCATCGTGAATTTGTTGTTTGTGTTGGACAAAAGAACCATCTCGTCTGCAGCGCCACGCCTCCATTGTGGCGGTGATCTGAACTATTAGCTACAATACGCTCTGAGTAACAGAGCAGGTATAAGAAAATCATTGTATGCAGATGCGAGACTGCAAAATTGGGGCCACCATTTGCAGACTGTGCGGAGATATTTGATTCTGGGTAAGGGAAAGGGGAAGCCTTCATTTCACAGACGAGAGAGCCACACCCGAAGTTCCCCGAAGTTCATGCTCGCTTTTTTTTTTCGTTCTATCTCATTGTATAAACCGGCGTGGCTTTAAATTTTGCGGTCGATTAGGACAGGTTAGCTACATTATAAATACTTTAAAACATTGTGCATGGTTGGTTATATTAGGTAAGTATAGCTACATTAAAAATACTGTAAAATCATTTTATGGTTGCTTAGCAAATTACTTTTTAATATGTAGCTATCCAGGGCTAGGAAACCGTTTACATGATTTTACAGTATCTTTAATGTAGCTATCCTAACCAAATCAAACGTTCACAATGTTTTAAAGTATTTATAATGTAGCTAACCTAACCTTTTACAATGAACAAAAAAAAACCAAAGATGAACGATCGGGAGTTTGGCTCTCTCGTCTGTGAAAAGAAGGCTTCCCAAGGTAAAGGCAGTCAGAATGTGTCCGCATTATGGTCGTTGTTTCGTTGATTGTGCAAAACTGCAGCAGGAGTTCGAAAAAAATTATATATATATACATACACCCACATATATAACAAATATTACTTAAAGACTTCTCCCAAACAATTTGCAATTTTATTTTACCTAAGATTAGATTATTTGAAGTAATAGTTAGAAATTATTTAATTACTATAAATTTGTAGTTCGTAATGTAGGTATTATTATTTTCATTTGTGACTTGTTTCAGTTACATATATTTTTTAACATTATTATATCTGAATCCAGAAAGCAGAAAGGAAAAACATTTTTCATTATTTTCTTTTTTTTAAATTATTAATAAACATATTTTGATATCGAATAAAAAAAAACTTTTCAGAAGTTTAGTATTTCGATGGGATTTTTTTAAAAATAAAATAACACTTAGAATGTTTTAATAATTATAGTACATAATTATTTACAAATCTGTTTTAATGATTTTTTTTTATTTAGAACAAAATAAATTAGGCTAAAGAAACACCACAATATTCACGTTACAAGTAAAATAAATACAGTATTTTGTAAAAAAAATTAAATTTATAAATGAATTTCCCTTTTTGAATTAATGTAAATTATTTTTATGCTTGTAGATCAAGAACATAAGAAAAATGTCGCAATGTGGCATTGGGGATAAAAATAAGTACAAAACTCAGAAACTGCGCAGTCAAAAGACCAAGATGTCAAGAAGTATATATTGAGAACCTAGATACGCTAATTATGATGATACGTAGCCTTGATTGCATTAATAGACTTGTCAGTCTAACTGTTGATATGGCGAGATTTATGTCTTCTTCTCTGTGTAGACGTCTTTGTGCTTTGTTTATAACAAGATCTGAGAGCATGACACGCCAAATCATATAAATCATGTGCAAAGCATTAGATATAGTGCATTGTAAAAAAGAACAAAAAAACAATCCTCCCATGTAAAAATAGTTTGGTGATTGCCACATATTTTTCACCCTCCAAACATCTGAAACACTCGCTCACTTTTTTTTTTTTTTTTTTTAAGTGAAACTTCTTTGGGCCCGAAGAAAGTAAAATTACAATTTCAAGGCCAAATTTTAGGGAAGCCTACGATTCACTCGTCCTTCTGGACATACCCGAATGAATACTCACGTTGAACAAGCCTTCTTTCAACAGACGAGAGAGCCAAACGCCCAATCGTGCATTTTCGTTTTTTTTTGTTCATTGTAAATAAATATACAACTCATGATAACTAATGGTCAATTAGGTTAGGTTAGCTACATTATCAATACTTTAAAACACTGTGGACGGTTGATTTGGTTAGGATAGCTACATTAAAGATACTGTGAAATCATGTAAACGGTTTCCCCCAAATAACTACACCTGTTGTGGTACGGGGAAAAAAAGCGAGCATGAACTTCGTGTTTAGCTCTCTCGTCTGTGAAAAGAAGGCTTGCCAACGTGAGTATTCGGGGTATGTCCAGAAGGACGAGTGAATCGTAGGCTTCCCCAAATTTTAATGCAATGTTTTCCGTGCAACAATGATTTGAAAACGTTTCTGACGCCAAAGAGAAATAAATATAGAGAGCACTTATGTGGCCCGAGTTACACGCGCTTATTTTTTTTTATGTCAACCGAGCGGATATATTTCCAACTTAAAACATAACGTGGCATAACATTTACTGACTTTATGTAAGCTTTTGGACATATGCCATTGCTAAGCACATGTACTTATGTCTGTAGAAGAAAACTACATAAAACCCAAAAGACAAAAACAGAAATTAAGCAAAAAAAATTGCTATTGTCAACTGTGGTTGTTTGCTTGATTTGACTTTTTGTCTTTTGGTTTTTTTTTTAGTTTTCTTCTACACATACATGTGCTTAGCAATGGCGTATGTCCAAAAGCTTACATCAAGTCATGCACTCCCATTGCACAAATCTTTCAAAGATAATATAACATTTACTGTATTTTAATGGAGGCTCATGAATGATTTTGAAAACGTTTGTAATTGCACGCAAATCGCCACCAGCGCCGCGCGGATCTCCGCAGTTGGACCAGACTTGCGCGGCCATCAAAGGCCGCTGAGGAGGCTCGTGGGACATTGTTGACTCCGGCTGCAGACTACCAGCGTCCGGCCTCGGCAAGCAAACACGTGCGAACTCTCGCGGCGAGCGAAAAAAAACAAACACCGCGAGTACCTACCTAGTCCACTCTTCCTAAGGGAAACCTTCATTTCACAGACGAGAGAGCCACACCCGAAGTCCCCCGAAGTCCATGCTCGCTCTTTTTTTCCCGTTCTATCTCATTGTATAAACCGGCGTGGCATTAAATTTTGCGGTCGATTAGGGTAGGTTAGCTACATTATAAATATCTACTTTAAAACATTGTGGATGGTTGGTTATATTAGTTAATTATAGCTACATTAAAAATACTGTAAAATCATTTTATGGTTGCTTAGCAAATAACTTTTTAATATGTAGCTATCCAGGGATAGGAAACTGTTTACATGATTTCACAGTATCTTTAATGTAGCTAATCTAACCAAATCAACCATCCACAATGTTTTAAAGTATTTATAATGTAGCTAACCTAACCTAATTGACCATTAGTTATCATGAGTTACAATGAACAAAAAAAAAACGTTTGGCTCTCTCGTCTGTGAAAAGAAGGCTTCCCGGAGCCCACGGGCTATATAGCCTGTGCCACGCAACTTGTCCCGAAATGTAAGGCTCTCATTAAGTAGAGCATTGAGAAGTCTTCATGGCCCCGCCTTACCCGGTGAAAAAAACAACACGATTTCAAAAAAAACTTCTCAACATATCCGCGTGAGGCCTGTCTACGAAAAGCATTTAAGAATTCGCTGTGGGACCGAAAAGTAATTTGGTTTCCGGGATAAGTTTTTAAAATGTTTTTTTTTTTTTTATAATTATATATAGAGGAGTGAACATGGCTAAAAGGCGTGTTTCTTTACAGAGTAATTTTTAGGTGTCAAACATCTGACACACTCAAGGAACTTACAGTTGTTTTCATGTAAATGTACAAATATCTGTCATTCAGTATGGATATCTCTTGTCCATTATTTAAAAAAAAAATCTATACACGCTGGCATGCAATAAGGATTGCAGGCTATCGCGCCCACGGTCTGAATAGCAGGCGAAGAATTCACCCTGATGATGGTGACTGCGAGGTCGACCGAAACATCGGTGAAATCTTCGCCTTCCGGGCAGCCACAGCCCTGTTCACAAGTGCGACTGCGAAACGTCCTCCAGTTCTGGTGGCGTGTTCGTCAAGTTTGCGCAGAACTGTACAGTACGAAGACAGCGGTGGCTGGAGCTATGGGCAACACGTGTTTTTTTTTTTTTAAACTCACCAAGCAAAACGGTAACTATATCTACGGCAATCCTCCATCCGCTCTGCAGAAATTAAAAGTGCGCGATATGATCTGGCGCAAGAACTGCCGAAGAGGTCGGGCAGCGCGCCGCGAAGGCTTCTGGGAACAGCGGCGAGGTCTGTTTGGCGCAGAGATAAGTAAATGGACCAGATGGAACATAAACACATCGTTTAGATGAGGGGTTTGAAGTCAGGAGGGGAAAGGTGAGGGGGAAGGTCCGCCATATTGCTTAGTGAATAACATCGTTGATTTCGCCATTTGATTACATTGCAAGTAGTTGAAAGTTTGTTAATTTATGTAACGTTAATTTGGTTTTTGGATGTAGTAGATGAATCTGTTGTAATTTCTCAAATGTTTGGTTGTTTTAGAAGTAGAATGTGTGATTTTGAACCAGTGTGACAATCTATAAAGCATAATATATTAATATATTATGGCATCGTGTGTTGCGTATTGTTGTGTGAACAGAAGTTCTAGGAAAACTGAGAGCCATTTACTGAACGAAAAGCATAAGAAGATAACCTTTCACAGGTAAATTGTGTTTGATTATTTTAGTGAAATACTATTTTTATCGGCTCTATTAGTTGCTATCTATATTATATTTAAGATGCAATAGTTAGGGACACCTGTATTTCGCGATTTCATTTCATGTCAAGGTATTTCACAAAACACTGTATCTTGTTCTAAGAGCCATGGCAAATTGTGAGGGTGCAGCAGTACGGTGACCACATTCTCATTGGCCCCCGTCAAGAGCGGGACGACACCTCTCACCGACCTCAGCCAATAACCACTGGAGAAAAGCTACAGTATTTTGTGAAATACCTTGACACGAAATGTATTCGCGAAATACAGGTGTCCCTAAGACAATGTCGCAATTCCGTAGGACCAAATGTAGTCAGACGGTATTGAAAAAGCAGTGTTAGGCATCAAATGTTAATAACTGTTGAATGGATTCATTGTTTTATTTATTGCTATTCTGTGTAGTTAGGTAAGTGTTATACGACATACTTTTCAATTATGCTAACGTTTTTTAATTTAGAGTAACAACAAATTACTTAATTTTGCAGCTTGTATTTACATTATTATTATTATTATTATTATTATTATTATTATTATTACTATGTTTGTTTTCACTAAAATCATAAACAGAAACTAAAATGGTGTTTACAAAATAAATATCTAGATTGTAAAAGTTTTAAATAACTTTTTGCTTAAGTTTATTACCCATGCAATTATCTAGATTATTCAAAATTATAATTTTTTTTACAAATTTTAGAGCTACTATGTAATGGTTTTAAAAGTGTCACTAATTCTATAATTGCAAGTTTATATTCTTAATCCAAACCGAGATATTATTCTGAAGCATCAAAAATTGTAATAAAACTTATATAATAAAATGTGAATCACTGATTGAACATCTAGTAAATAGAAAATGAAAATTAAATTTATATAGGAATGTAGCATATTTAAAAGGAATTTAAAAGCCTGAAATTTTAAAATTGAAAAAAAAAATCAAAATTAGTTATTTAATTCCAAACTACGACACAATATTCTACGTTTTAGCTAATCAATTTGAAGAACAAAGTATACAATCAGGTATTGATGCAGAGAAAGTTATAAATTGAATAAGACCTAAGATATTCAAGTGCATGATGGTGAAAAATAAAAACTTGGCATCCACTATAACTCGAAGGTATTAAAAGTGGTCACCACGTTTCGTGTCATTTCTTACCATGTCATAATTCTAATTAATTGAATAAGTTTTATTTCACGAAATGTTATACAATAAAGGCTATCGTAATTCAGAGACGTTTGTAAACTTGAAAACCATATCTGGACAGCTGCAATATCTTACTGAATAGTTTTACAAACATCTTTCCCTATTATATTATCATCACCATCTTTTCTTCATAAATTCTAATTACAGTTATAAGATCATTTATTAAATATTACAGAGTAGTTGAGATAAACTACTACTTTGCGGAACACCTAAAAACACGAAATTGCATTTGCAAATTTGCCTGCAAGGCGTCTATTTGTAGGACAATTAAAACAAATATATACCACGCATTGCTTGACGTGGCCTAAAAGTGATAATTTTTTAATAATAATATAGGGCTGGAAAGTATCAAAGCTTTGCTAATGTTGAAATAAATAGAATATTGTATTTATATCTGGATGTTATACTGGCGCGCGCACACACACACACACTCATAATACTGTGTGTGTTAAAGATGATCATCCTGATTGAAAACTGTTTGGTTTATCAGAAATAATATTTTTAGGAATAAAATTCATGTGCCTATAAATATTTTTTTCGTCAAAAAGTCTAAAATACTACATAACCAAGGTATTGGTCAATAGTTTGTGACTAAAATTTAACTGTCAATAATACTTCAAGAAAATATATACCGATAAATGGTTGAACACACAAAAACTCACTGACTGATACTTAATACAAAAATTTGATGTACGAAAGCAAATTTTTTAGAAATGTTACTTTGAGCGATTGTACAACATGTTGGAATGATAATGCTACAGTTACTGAAAACTAAAAAAAATATTTTTGCAAAACTCCGTTCCCCCGGAGAAACCCCCGGAATGGCCACCGCATGGGGAGCCCAAGAAAAGAAACTGGCTCCCCATTTGGAAGCCACCTGGAAGGTTTTTTTCTGTTCCACCCACCGTTTCTTTGGTAGCCTGACTTGTTACAAGGGATTGTATTCCTACCAGAGAAAATGCCACCATTTTGTCTGGGCAATCCGCCTTGGAGGAGCCGGGGCGCGAACCCGGGTCCTACAAGTCACAAGGCAGGCGCTCTACCCCAGAACCAGAGTGGTAGAGCGGACACTTGCTGTCTTCTTAACACTGACATGATGTTATTCCACTAGTTTACTGTAGTTTCGTGTGTCATTAACACGTGCAGTACGTGCTTTAACAACAATTAACGAACAAATTTATGTATTATTATGTTCTTCGTTCCGCATGAATTAGGTATGTAATTTCAAAACAGTAAAATTTAATTTGTATAACTAGTCTGGCAATTGTTTAGTTGATTTTCTGCAAACAAACTTACAGTCCCGCTGTACAATAATTATATAGAACTATAGACTAGTAAAAAAATATGTAAAGAGCTTGCACTGTCGATGGTAAAGTTATTTTAAAATAAAATAAAAGAGTGTGTTTAGTTAAAATATGTGTGTGCTTACAAGCATGAAGTTCTTATATAACATTTTATTTATTTGGTTTTAAAGCCACAGAAATGTTAACCTTGGTGTTATTTCACTTTTAACTTTTATTTTTGTTTTTTACCGTTCTTAATATGCGCAGCTAATACTGGAAAGCTATTCAAACAACTGTTTGCAAATAGGCATTTTCAAAATCTTAAATTAAGTACTAAATCAATGATAGTGTTGGAGATGTCAAATTAAAAGATACATTTCATACTGACATCGCCGGAATTTTAGGTAATGATAGTATTGAACTTAAATCTATCAGTTTCTGAAGACTAAGAATTTAAATGACACTAGTTTTGTTATATTTGCTTACTTATTTATAAAATTCATATTATTTGAATACAACTATATTTTGATGTAACTTGCAGTACTTCTGAGTACAGAATTCTTGGTAATAGCTTACCTCAGAAACTTAATTAAATCATCGGGATTATTAAACGTGAACATCTTTGAGTACTCAACTACAGAAAGTTTTTATTTAATATTTTTGCACATCGCAGTGATCGCTATTTATATTATTTGTAACTTTAATTGTAACAGAAATTGGATTTCGGTGTTTTTATTTTGGATGTGTGATATTTATACGTGTAATAGTAAAAAACATGTATTATGTTTTTACTGTTACAGCATCGAAAGTTCATTTAATGTTTGTGTATGTTTATTTTCGTCCTATATATATATATATATATATATATATATATATATATATTTTGTACAAAAAAAAATTTCTACAAGAGATTTCACTTTTCTTATAATTTTGTTGTTTTAAATTATTATGTTCGTACCTTTCCATCAGTTCAAAAACTAAAGTAGATATAATAATTTCGTTATGAAGTTAAATTCTCCATACATACTACACTTGATATTTTGAGATTATTACGAAATAAAATATAGGTAAGTTTATTTAAAATACATTTTTTTTGTGAACGTACGGGTTTCAAATACCAAATAAATACTTTAATTTTTCTTTTTTTTATGGTTCTTGCAATTGGGGAGATTGATTATACATATAATTTAGGACATAGGTACACCATTGCTGATTATAATGTATGTCATAAGAAACCTCAATAACAGACAAGAAAGATAAATGTGCAAACATACAGAAAATAAGCTAAACTCAGGGAACATCAAAACATAGAAAATCACGTAGAAAGAATTGGTAAAAAGGTTATTTCAGCACAGGCGGACACAGTGGGCTAACAACGATGACACATAAGCAACAAGAACAGTAAATAAAGAAGAAAAATACTTTGGACAACTCACAGAATTGATTTTTCAGTACTTTGCAAAATATTCTATTGGAAAACAGTTGACAAGGAATAGTTTGCAATATGTACTAAAAGAAAGATATTATAACTTTGTACACCACATAACTGGTTATTTTTGCACATCTGTAATACGGTTTATCGAGGTATAACTGATAATTGTCCATTCGGCAATTTTTTTTTAAAACCATGGAAAAGATAATCGATCATATATTCAACAATTTGGCTTTTTTTGTTGTTTTACAGTTGATTATGTTCTGTCTGATATCGTCAAGAAAATTAAAAATGTATTTTGACTCACTAAAAGTATTTAAATAATAGTAGTCTTTCAATGTTTCACGAAATGCAGACTGCGCCAAGTAGAAGCCATCTGTAGAGCACCGATAACAGTCTTAGGTTTAGTTTCATGTCCAGACGTCATATACCAATCGGTTGCTGCTCATCTGTTTTTTTGCCTGTACGCTCACGAGTCTTCAACCTAATCCGAAGAGTCTAAATTTCTGCAGGTAGTTCATCAGTAGACACACGGACTTTACCGTTGCATTTTTTCGCATGTCGTCGCAAACTATCAATACGTGTAAACCAAACATGACACTCATCGCAGCGACAAATTATACGAGAAGGATTCTTCTTGCATTTACTCCGTTCATGTCTTCGTGCATCATGGGAAAATGCGAACGACAGTAGCTGCAAGGATACCGTGGTGATGAAGACGAGCCTTTCAGACCCGATCCAGATGTCGATGTTACTGCAATTGTATCATTTCCAGGCATACTCTTATGCACATCGATGCATCGTTGTTGCATCGAAACCTTTACTTTCTGCCGCGCAGCAGGACCTTTGCGTGTCTTCATGTGCGTTTTCATATTATCTTTTCTGGCAAACAACTTGTGGCATTTCTCACAAACAATCATTTTACGATAAAGGTTCTTGGCACATTCTCTCTTCTCATGCCGTCGAGCATTGCTGTTGTTTGAGAAAATCTTGTCGCAGTAACAGCACCGATTTTCGTTAGTTGTTGTCGAATAAGCAGCCATTGAAGTCTCCATCGAGGGCAAAACGAAGTTCACCGAGTTTTCCTGTGCAGCCAGCACTACAGGAATTAAAGTCTCTTCTGCTGGTGGTACCGCGACTGTTGAAGTCTCATCCAATGTTGACGTCGTAGTTGCCGACGGTATCTACTCCTTCTTCGTCCTTGCTGACGTCAGGGTTCCCGTAGACGATGGTACAATGCCCATCAAGTTCGTCGTTAAAGTCGGTAAAGATGCCATCGAGTTCGCAAGAACAAGTAATTACGCAACTTATGCGCCAGATGAAACAAACTAGGTGATCCTTACACCGTCGTCGTCAGTAACAAACTGAGCGGTCTGATTTTTTTTTTTTTTTTTCCTAACCTAACTAAAACTAAGTGTATTTGGGAGGGGTCCGGGTTAGGGAGGGACCTAAGTGCGTCTCAGGCCGAAGCCTATACGCCTTAGTCATGCTGGGATTAGCCATGCAGGGAGAGGGTCGCATGCATCGTGTGCTAGGAGGGGATTGGCCAGCCATGGCAGCGATTGGCGCCATGACTAACTCCCCTCACTCTTAACTCTAGACTAAACTACTAGATAAGTTGGGCCCAGGTAAAACCTGCATAGACACAGGGAAA
Source organism: Bacillus rossius redtenbacheri (assembly GCF_032445375.1). Lineage (NCBI taxonomy): Eukaryota > Metazoa > Arthropoda > Insecta > Phasmatodea > Bacillidae > Bacillus > Bacillus rossius. The sequence continues at coordinate 374,062,267 of NC_086330.1, forward strand.
ACCCTGGGCACTTTCATGCGGGATGCCAAATTTCATGCATTAATTTCAGGCAGGTTCAATACGGGAGAAAGAAGGATGGTTCAGGAAGAAGAGTTGGTCAGAGCAGAAAGAATCTACCATGCGGGGTTTGGGCGCTTGGACTTAAATGTCCGCATTGTTTGTTGTTCTGCAGTTCTGGATCTTCTGACCAGGGACGCGAGCGCCCCTGGTGGTGGCTGGCCACACCGGGCCACCCACTCCGCCTCCAGTAGCACCTAAACTAAAAGAAGAAAATTAGAACAACTTACTTACTAAACATACACAAGCAGAACATATTTCACTATGTGTACGCTCTGCTAGTGCGGAGCGTAGGCTACATTATTTAAGATATCTTAAAGCTAATAACTTAATATGAATTAAACTATTATATTTTTGGTATTTTATTTGATTTTTTTTTGTTTTTATTATTTTTAATTTTTCTCTCTTAGCCTAATATATTATATTACTTTATTTAGTATCTTAATATCTACGCACTTAAATATAGTGGTAGAACTGCCAACATATAAAGTCACAGGCGAATGGGAACAGAGCACTCGTATTTTTGTTTTAAATATTCAAAATTTTAAGTAGCCATGCCCTGCAGCAGTGGTACCCATCGGAAAGCAGCATGCCACTCGTATCGGCAACCCCAGCTCGATCGGTGTTTATTTGCACTAACTATCCGGGCAAACACGTATCACAGGACACGACTTCTACCACTAATTTTAAATTATATCGTCGTGACGCACCACAGGCCTACCATGCCCGGCAGCAAGCAGCATGCCACTCGTATCGGCATCCCCAGCTCGATCGGTGTTTACTTTCACTGAATGCGAGGGCAGAGGGCAGGTTTAATGCAGTACGACACTCTTTGTCGCTACGTTTGGTAGCCTAACTATTTATTATTGTAATTAAGTATAAATTAACTTGAAGTTTCATTTTAATTCACGAGTAGTATTTTCATTGGCCGGACGAGTCGGCCAACCACAGCGCAGCTACGGGGGCCTGTGAGCCAGGATTGAAACCGGCATTTTATATTTCCGATGCAAATCCGGATCTTTGTCGCCAAGGGAGGAAATAAACGGATTTTCACTTAATTTACATTTATCATAGAATTTCTGAGTAGTCCTAACATAATAGTCCTTTAATAATTCGAGTTTTAGCTCCCTATGCATGGCCCTGACGGGACAATACACAGGTGCTTCAGTCGCGATACGAATGCTTTTGTTCTGTATTCTCTGTAGCTTTTTCAGATGGGATTCTGCTGCTGTTGCCCACACTGGTGCCGCATAGGTAATAATGGGTTTAATTAGCGCGTTATATATGGTTAATCCGTTTTTAACTGAGCTACCTCGTCGTCGACTCATGACTGGATAGAGTGTCATTAATCTCGTGAATGCCGCCTTTCTTTTTGCTTCTATATGGTCGCGCCATAGTAATTTACGATCCATATGTACGCCTAAATATTTTACTACGTTTTTGTGCGGTATTTCTGCATTGAATAGCGTTAATTGCGGTCTATTTTCTAGTGGCGGGAGATGTTTCCGCGTAAAAACAATGGCTTCGGACTTTGTAGGATTAACTTTAATTCGCCATTTCGTGCACCAATTTTCTAGTGAGTTTAACGCAGTTTGAAGCCTTTCTGTTGCAAGATTTAAGTTGCGTGACCTACTAAACAATACTGTATCGTCGGCGTATAGGCCGAACTGTACTAGGCGATGCTCAGGTTTAGGCATGTCGTGTATGTAAATGTTAAATAAAACGGGCCCCAGTATGCTACCTTGCGGAACGCCTGCTCTGATTCGTTTCTCGTCTGACAGTGCCCCCTCTGTAGTGACTCTGAACGAGCGATTGGCTAAATACGAGGCTAATAATTTTATATAGCAGTCGGGGAAATCGGCTTGGTATAGTTTATAGATTAAGCCTGCGTGGAAGACTCTATCAAAAGCTTTCTCTACATCTAGAAACGTTGCTACATTATAGCTGTTCCATGTAAACGCTGTTACTATTTCTTCTGTCAAGGACTTGCTTATATACATTCACCCGATAGAATAATACGCTAGTCAAATCAAGATCCTTTACTAAACAGATTCTGTTAGCTTGTGAACTATACATTGTTGAGCAAAGATAGAGTTCTAGTACACCCTTGTTTGAATATTATGAACGGTAAAACAAAAAAAAGTTAAGTGAAATAACAAGGTTAACTTTTCTGTGGCTTTAAAACCAAATAAATAAAATGTTATACAAGAACTTCATGTTTGTAAGCAAACACATATTTTAACTAAACACACTCTTTTATTTTATTTTAAAATAAGTTTACCATCGACAGTGCAAGCTCTTTACATATTTTTTTACTAGTCTATAGTTCTATATAATTATTGTACAGCGGGACTGTAAGTTTGTTTGCAGAAAATCAACTAAACAATTGCCAGACTAGTTATACAAATTAAATTTTACTGTTTTGAAATTACATACCTAATTCATGCGGAACGAAGAACATAATCTTTATATATATATTTCTTGTGTGCGTATGTATGTCACTGAACTCCTCCTAGACGGCTGGACCGATTTTGATGAAATTTTGTGTGTGAGTTCACGGGGATTCGAGGATGGTTTAGATTCACAATTGGATATTTTATCTCGATTCTGAGTTAAGAAAAACTAAAAAAACACGCTTTGAAAGCAAAAATTGCAACGCATTATTAGAAGCCATTAAGTTTTGCTATTGTAAGGAACTAAGTAGAGAGTAAGAAAAAAATAAAGATCCTGACAGTTTATAGTGTCGCCATATTTGTTTCAATTTTCAATACCCTTTTTGTATATTACAATTTAAATTGCAGAAAAAAAATCATTTTTCATAGCCACACAAATAGTGAGGATGGTTTGGATTCACAATTGGATATTTTATCTCGATTCTGAGTTAAGAAAAACTAAAAAAAACACGCTTTAAAAGCAAAAATTGCAACGCATTATTAGAAGCCATTAAGTTTTGCTATTCTAAGGAACTAAGTAGAGAGTAAGAAAAAAATAAAGATCCTGACAGTTTATAGTGTCGCCATATTTGTTTCAATTTTCAATACCCTTTTTGTATACCTATTACATTTTAAATTGCAGAAAAAAATCATGTTTCATAGCCACACAAATAGTGAGTGTGTGTCATTTCTCTATGTCCACGAGGTCTCGCCGCGTCAATTTTCTCCTTGGGGCGAACCCGTCCACTTAGTTAAATAAACAGCTTTTATCGTTGAATGATTTCATGATTTATTTAATGAAAATATGCTCTCATAAAAAAATTAGTTAGATAGACATTCAATAGGTGTCTTTCTCTCACTCTCTCTCTCTCTCTGAAATGTATGTAGCTTGCTCGCGGGTCAGTAATGCAGACAATCTTTACATTCTAGCTCAAGACGGAAAAAACAGTAAATGTGGTTTACAAAGACATTTTATGAAGTGTCTTCCCGTCATTACATTTGAAAGTAGAAACATATTTACTCAAAATTTAGGTAGTAACATATTTTTATTGCAAAGACTGAAATAGAGATGAGAAAAATTATCATTTTTGAACATAAGAAAACTACTACAACTGTATCAACTGTTATGTTATAATGTTTAAATTTCTAAATGGTGCAAGATAATACAAAATTCCATGCGGAAAAAGTCGTGGGCAGCAGATACGTATAGTTATAGGTGTGGGGCTATGCATGCTGATTTTTCATATACTGCATGGATGCGAACATGTAAGAATAATCTATCTATCTTACTATAATAAAACAGTACTTTTACTGTCTGTCTGTTTGTACGCGATTTTGATGAAATTTTGTGTGTGAGTTCACGGGGATTCGAGGATGGTTTGGATTCACAATTGGATATTTGATCTCGATTCTGAGTTAAGAAAAACTAAAAAATAACACGCTTTAAAAGCAAAAAAAACTAAGCATTGTTGATAATTAGCCTCCATGGCAATGGGCTTTTGCATTGTTGTTGCCTTCTGCGTAACCATGGGAAAGGTTTTTGGTAACGGCAGTGGCGTGCCCAAGAGAAGGGCATAATGAGAAAATACAAAATGTCCAGCGTAGAAATACTTACCGCCATATCCATATCTCACAAAAAGTACATTTGGGCAGGACAATGTCTATCGGGTCCGCTAGAAAGATATATATATAGAGATAGAGATATAAATAGAAAGATAGAGAGAGTTATAGAGATATACATAGAGAGATAGAGAATTAGAGAGATGAAGAGAGATGCTTAGTATACGTTTAAAAAATTACAAAAAAAATTGATTGAGGCATTGCAACGCATGCCGGGCATTATCTAGTAATACATAAATTTGTTCGTTAATTGTTGTTAAAGCACGTACTGCACGTGTTAATGACACACGAAACTACAGTAAACTAGTGGAATAACATCATGTCAGTGTTAAGAAGACAGCAAGTGTCCGCTCTACCACTCTGGTTCTGGGGTAGAGCGCCTGCCTTGTGACTTGTAGGACCCGGGTTCGCGCCCCGGCTCCTCCAAGGCGGATTGCCCAGACAAAATGGTGGCATTTTCTCTGGTAGGAATACAATCCCTTGTAACAAGTCAGGCTACCAAAGAAACGGTGGGTGGAACAGAAAAAAACCTTCCAGGTGGCTTCCAAATGGGGAGCCCGTTTCTTTTCTTGGGCTCCCCATGCGGTGGCCATTCCGGGGGTTTCTCCGGGGGAACGGAGTTTTGCAAAAATATTTTTTTTAGTTTTCAGTAACTGTAGCATTATCATTCCAACATGTTGTACAATCGCTCAAAGTAACATTTCTAAAAAATTTGCTTTCGTACATCAAATTTTTGTATTAAGTATCAGTCAGTGAGTTTTTGTGTGTTCAACCATTTATCGGTATATATTTTCTTGAAGTATTATTGACAGTTAAATTTTAGTCACAAACTATTGACCAATACCTTGGTTATGTAGTATTTTAGACTTTTTGACGAAAAAAATATTTATAGGCACATGAATTTTATTCCTAAAAATATTATTTCTGATAAACCAAACAGTTTTCAATCAGGATGATCATCTTTAACACACACAGTATTATGAGTGTGTGTGTGTGTGCGCGCGCCAGTATAACATCCAGATATAAATACAATATTCTATTTATTTCAACATTAGCAAAGCTTTGATACTTTCCAGCCCTATATTATTATTAAAAAATTATCACTTTTAGGCCACGTCAAGCAATGCGTGGTATATATTTGTTTTAATTGTCCTACAAATAGACGCCTTGCAGGCAAATTTGCAAATGCAATTTCGTGTTTTTAGGTGTTCCGCAAAGTAGTAGTTTATCTCAACTACTCTGTAATATTTCATAAATGATCTTATAACTGTAATTAGAATTTATGAAGAAAAGATGGTGATGATAATATAATAGGGAAAGATGTTTGTAAAACTATTCAGTAAGATATTGCAGCTGTCCAGATATGGTTTTCAAGTTTACAAACGTCTCTGAATTACGATAGCCTTTATTGTATAACATTTCGTGAAATAAAATTTATTCAATTAATTAGAATTATGAAATGACATGAAACGTGGTGACCACTTTTAATACCTTCTAGTTATAGTGGATGCCAAGTTTTTATTTTTCACCATCATGCACTTGAATATCTTAGGTCTTATTCAATTTATAACTTTCTCTGCATCAATACCTGATTGTATACTTTGTTCTTCTAATTGATTAGCTAAGAAGTAGAATATTGTGTCGGTGTTTGGAATTAAATAACTAATTTTGATTGTAATAGAATTGAAAGTAAGCAAAAAAATATTCTTATTTTAAAATTTCAGGCTTTTAAATTCCTTTTAAATATGCTACATTCCTATATAAATTTAATTTTTATTAACTATTTACTGGACGTTCAATCAGTGATTCATATTTTATTATGTACGTTTTATTACAATTTTAATGCTTCAAAATAATATCTCTGGATTAAGAATTTCAACTTGCAATTATACAATTAGTGACACTTTTAAAACCATTAGTAGGCTAACTCTAAAATTTGTAAAAAATTATAACTATTTTGAATAATCTAGAAACATGCATGGGTAAAAAATTTAAGAAAAAAGTTATTTAAAACTTTTGTAATCTACATACTTATTTTGTAAACACCATTTTAGTTTCTGTTTAGATTTTTGTGAAAACCAAAGTAACCAATTATAACAAATTTGTTACTATGAAGTTTATCAATCTTTATATTTCTGTGTGTTGTGTTGTTTCGTGTTTTGTCGTAAAGTTATTGATATGTATCAATGTACGTATGTCTTGTGTTTTTGGTTGTTATTTTATGTGCTTATATGGTACCTATTTTTTTAATGTATGTATCATATTTCGTTTATAAGTGTCGTAAGGCACAACAAAACTGAATTTTAATTTGATCTGACAGTTTTAAAGAAGCAGAATAATATGCTACGCATAGTAACAATTTTTATTTCGTATTTTACGCAAACGTGTGTAAAGCCCACCAAAATTCGATGTACGAGCCTATGTCTCCCAACAAACTACACTACACAAAAACATCTCCCTCGAATTTCAGCATATTAAATATACATTTTGCAGACTTTAATTTAATATGGACATTGAAAACCTTTATATCTTAGATTTTTGTGTTCTATCACCCTAATAATGACTACATTACATTAGAAAATCATTGAATATTTGCGTTGGATTTGCACTCATTAAATAATGATCTACAATTACTTCAATTATTCCAGTGTGCAAAAATGTAAATTCTATAAAGCTAGTTACATTACGATTTTATGAGTAAGGCCATTTTACTCATTCTGTGGAATGTATAAGAAATGTTGGCAGAATTCCCCTTCGTTCATTTTTGTAATGACAGTTTTCCATTATGGTACTTTTCCTCCTGTTTTGACTAAGGCGACGGAAAAGTACCATAAGGGAAAACTACCATTTGTATTTTTTTTTATCATCCTAATAAGAATACAGTGCTGCTCCCTATAATACATTTTTGGAAATATTTCTATCTTCTCTTCCGCGATCTGGAAATGATTTGTTATGTCAACTATCATGGTCAGAAGCGCTATCTGTAAGTTTTAAAGTTAACCTGAGAAACAGCTAGAGGATTGACAGCGCTATCTACCGAGTATTCTATACACTACTTCGAGAGCAATGCCACTGTACTCTTTCCATGGAGTGTATAAGAAAGTATGGCAGAATTCCGCCTCGTCCTTTCAAATTTTGGCAGTTTTCCGTTATGGTACTTTTCCGCCTTTTCGAAGAGGCCAGGCGGAATACTACCATTATGGTAGACTTCCAGCATGGCAGTCTTCCGCGCCCCATAGCGTTCTTTAAATGATTCATGCATTGAGGAATTTTCATTTAATACAATTCCTTGGTCATACACCATTGCAGTTTTGCACTGTTTGCCATGGGAAAAATTCATAATTGCAAAATAAGGAAAAAAAAAAAAGGAACCCTAGAAAACAAGACTGGTGTCTGATGACGGGAACAGACGCCAGTTCCCGAAACGTCGCAACTATTTCATCATAGGAATCTTACTGTGGTCGTCGTTGTGTTGTCCATAATATCTGTTTATTTTCACCGTTGTGTTTATATATTTGCTGCGTTTTCCAGGTTTTGTTGTCTGCCTGCAAATAATGTCACCATTTTTATTTTGCCCTCACCGTGTTCGAACCAAGGACTCCGCGCTCCGTGTCGTAAATGTATGTTTTTTTTAACTTTTTATTGAAAATTTTATTAATTGAATTTTTTTATAAATTTAAATTTTTTTTCATTAAAATCGGATAATAAATAAAGATTTTCATGATGGCGGACGAACGGAAATTGCAACGGTGACGACATAATTCAAAATGCTGGAATGTTCGAGAAAACAAAATGACGTCATCCAAGATGACGGATCCAATATGGCCGCCGGGGTCAAGGTCACAGGTTAAGGCCACACTCATCCAAGATGGCCGCTGTGACGTCACACGTCGTTGTTAGCCCACTGTGTTCGTCTGTGATGTTATGTTTTTTATGACTAAATTCTAAATTCCATTGTGCTGTCTGATATCTAAGTTCGAGTGTGTCACTTGTTTTCTATGGGTTTATTATTTCATTTTTATTTCTGGTTTTGCATTTATGAATTTTTTCCCGTGACAAACGGTGCAAAACTGCAATGGCGTATGTCCAAGAAATTTTATAAATGTAGAGTGTAGCGTCGGGCCAGCTCGAACTGTTTCGGAACAAGCTGTGTCAGCGGACATCAAAGCACCAAGGGAGCGACACTCGAAGGCGCTGCTGAACGGCTCGTCCGAGCTGCGAGGTGGGGCGCCATCACAGACGTGGTTGAAAGCCCCGCTCTCTTGCCTTCAAGTGGTTCCTCGGGGGAAGATATCGCCAGCGCGGCACGCTCATGATCCATAGGCATTCCTCAGAAGCACTGATCCTGTGCCCAAGTGGTTCCAAACCAATCATTTATGGTAGGTATTTCAAACACAGTAGCCTTTGGGTTTACAAACTACGCAAGAAACGCCAAGACGCAAAATGTTCTATAACTATTTTTTTCAAATACTCGTTCACAAACCAGGGAAGCCTTCTTTTCACAGACGAGAGAGCCAAAACCCGAAGTTCCCCGAAGTTCATGTTTTTTTTTCCGTATCTTTAATGTAGCTATCCTAACCAAATCAACCGTCCACAATGTTTTAAAGTATTTATAATGTAGCTAACCTAACCTAATTGACCATTAGTATCCTTTTATCAACACCACCATATTTATTTACAATGAACAAAAAAAAAACCGAAGATGCACGAGCGGATGTTTGGCTCTCTAGTCTGTGAAAAGAAGGCTTCCCCACAAACCACGCGAGACACAAACCACAACGCAAACATCAGCCAACTTTCAACTGCTTGCATTCAGGCTTGCGTTTCCACCTTCCGTATTTGACGTGGAGTTTTCCGATAACTTTTGAAGATACAGTCGTTATATACATAGAAGGGCACGATGTTGTTTTTTTTATTTAATAAATGAATTTTTCTTTCACTTGTTACATGTTAAACTTTCGCACAGTGAAAGAGAATTACTTAATAACAATTAATTGAGTGTTTAATATATTTACGTGATAAAATATGTAAAATATGTATGTATTAAAAATAAAGCCTGGCGAAAAAAAAAAATATTAGTTTACAACTGTTTTACAATTTTAAGCTGTAAGGTTGGCGACGTCTTCGACTTCCGTGCCTTATAAACGACCGTGATTTTCTTGCATTGGAAACAATTCCGGAGTTAACCAGAGTAAAAGTTTATTTTATATTAGGTTCGGTCAGTTTTTCAGGAAGGGTAGGTTAGGCTATCGTAACTAAAATGAACGGTTGGTCATGTTTGATTAACACTGTTTAAAATACTCCATGACCATAAAATATAAAAATTGCGTTTTGCACGAATGATCGGCAAACTGTGGAGAACTTCGGAACTGTTCGGACGTGGCTCTCTTCCCTGTGAAATGAGGGCTTCCCCTTTGCGTAACCGTATGATGTTCAACTCTATCAAACATGTTTATAAAAAATTTGTTGTCAAATTAATTCCAGTATTGCACTGTGACTTGAGGTATGTTTATTTTAAGTGGTTTCTTTAGTTGTCACTCTGGTTTCGTGAGTACGCCTATGTATAAATGCAGGGGCGCAACAACAGGGCGGGGCAAGGGTATTTTGCCCCCCCCCCCCTGAAAACTTGAAGTGGGGGCAAACGGGAGCAAAGAAAGTGCTGTGTAATCAATTTTTAGATAATAAAACTGCTTAAATAGCACCATTTTCCACCTTGAAATACAAATTTTCCCGGGGGAGGACCCCTGGACCCCCCGCTTCAATAGGGCGGGGGGGGGGGGGGGGGGGATCAATGATTCTTTATAAAAAGGTATAATGTCCCCCCTTTTGAAATTTATTTGTTGCGCCCCTGTATAAATGCATAAGTATAAATAACATTTCTCGGTGAATACAATATGTAAATAAGAATGTAATAAAAGTATATGGATACCACTTAATATCCGTCATATCAATCTGCATTTAACCAAAACAAGAGTCCTGACATTTTGGACACTGCGTATGCTGGGTTTATCTACAATTTTTTTTGTGTGTTTGCTTTAAATTGTTCTGGACGAAGAATCTTGTTTGCCATTTTTCCTCGTTACAAAATTTGCATAAATTGAAGTCGATGGTTGTGATAATTGAGTACCGAACGTAAATAACAGGCCCGAACACGTAAGACCGAATCTTAGAATGTTGAAAGCTTGGAAAAGTCAAAGGATTAAAACGAATGGTAAAACAGCAAGTGCTGGAAGAAAAAGAAGAGTGTTAATGGGACCACAGGTTCAACAAACAAGCCCGATGTGATTTACAGTGGTTGGCAGTGTGAACAGCTGGTTTACGAGCGAAGCCGCTACTCTCAATGAACCCTTTGTGAGCGGAGTACGCGCGCGGTCTGTGGTCGCTCCAGCGGAGTTGTTGAGACTTGCGCACTCCCATCACTGTTGAACGACAAATGATATTGCTTTTTAAATACCCGTGTTTCAGCTACGCCTTGTTGCCTATCAGTTGCTGCTGACTAAAACTGTCCTCCTTTCTTTTTTTTATTGTGTTGAGGGAGAACGTAACTCAGTAAACTATTTTGTTATGACCATAGTAGGAGAAGCAAGGTGGTTCTGAATCACTCCCCTTCCCCACCTCCTCACGTCTTCACTCTACTTTTTCTCGTTTCATCTCTACCTCATTTTCTCCTCTCCCCCAACGTCATCTTCCTCCTCTTCCCTTTCCCTCTTTCATCACTTCTTCCACTTACACCTTCCCTTCTTCTGATTCTCCTTCTCCACTTCTCCTCTCCTCAACCTGCTCTCGTCCTCTTTGTAACTATTATGGGAAAGAATGGGCTTCCTACAGGTGTAGGTGGGGGTAGAGAGGTTGGTGGGTAGGGAGAGGAGGGTTTGAGAATGATGAGGGGAGGAGGAGGAAGGGCAGAGGGTGGCAGGTGGCGCTGGAGGGTGTCTGTCTTTAAAGTGTATCCAGAAACAGCTCGCTTCCTCTACTTATCCTCTTTTTTTTTTTTAATATTTACAATAATTATTGACTATACAAGTAATATACATTGACAGGGAAATAACTGATTGTTTCACATGGGCGACTTCAGTTGGTGTAACAGTTATGAGTATTGACTTCAACCTGTTCCAAAGCTGTGGTTTGTACATCCTTAAGATGATGTAATGTATCTGTATTGCAAGGTGTGGCCAATGAATAATCTTCAAAAAATATGTTTTATAATTTTATTTTTCAATCACATTAGAGAAAGAGTTGTAAATAAGTTTGAATCTTATTTTCTCGTAAGAAATGACCAGCTGGGCATTTTATTTTTCTGGAACACACTCTGTAGTCAATTAAAAATCACTATTTTATTTTGTTAATTTTTATAAGTGTTGCCTGAAAGTGTTAAAAGTTTATGCGGAATGGCCTCACAGACGTATCTCAGTAGCATCATTGTTAGATATCATGGACCATTCGAAGGGATATCACCTGCCCTAGAGAACAATGTTATGCAGCCTAGCCTGAACATTCACTTATACCCATGTGTTGTAGCCCCGGGGGTACTCCCTTCACTAGTCTGGACACGATAACGATTGAGGGTAAACTGTCAGGTAGTATTCACGTCCGGATTAAATGCAGCGCCCATACGAACTTACATTTTTCATATAGCGACTTAGTGAAATAACAATGGAAATTATATGGCAAACAACTAATGACAAATAACATAAAAAAACAGGCAAGAAACTAAAAATGGCAATGGAGCGCCTCCCAACCGAGACTGGCCTCCATGGTGGCCCGAGCAGAACTGCTGCAAAGACTACGAAGAATCCTCTTCCACTTCACGGGAGCAGAAGTAGCTTCAATACCAACACTAATTTAAATCTGAAATGCTACCAGTCTGTGTCTGGATGGCTGTAAAAAAAAGAACATGTAAAACACTGTAATTACTGACGCTGTCCGCCTTGTCAAGTATAGTCCTGAAACAATACATCTGGAACACAGGACAGGCGGCGATCGGCCGGGAAATCAAAGGAGCGATCAGACAGTGGGGGACAGTACCGAGTAGGCTAGGATCCAGGTTTAAAATAATGGTCAAATAAGTACCATGTCAAGGTTTAGACTGCACAATCTACACAATAACTCATGAGCTCACAACAATTACCAATAAAACTTTCAAGGGAATGCTTTCCAGTGTATGCATATTGGAGAAGTTAAAACATGTCAAGGCATTTTGTGTTTGTAAGATTTTTCTTGTCCCGATACGTGCATCAGGAGTGAGAGTCTTAAAGGTGGGTTAGAAGAGAAGGTGAAATGGGTCCTGCAAGTTGCTTCCTGAAAATGGGAAATGAGCAGGTAGGAGCGAGCTCCGAAGGTCGCTTCCAGAAAGAGGGCTTGAGCGGATAATAACTGACCCCGAAGGTCACTTCCAGGAGGAAAGGATTGGAAATTTCAGAGTGAAACCTGAAGGTCACCAGGGACATAACTAGGTATTTTTCAACCCGATGCAAGAACTCATCTTGACACATTTTTTTTCTTCAAACCAACTAAATAAAAATATTCCCCAACATCTCATATCGCCACCACATATTAATTCCAATATTTCAAATATTTTTGATTTAACTGCTTAGATGGTAAATAAAGATATTTATTTGCAGACATTTCATTTTTAGTGCAACGCAAGTTAGATGGTAGCCTACGTGGTGAAAAATACTACATACTTTTTAAATATTTGATGATGCCGTCACCCGCGGTCTTGGCTTCGAGACCTGGGCAGGGCCTAGTGGGAAGTGGTGGTGTGTGGGTATGTTCCGGTGGGCGCCAGGCTAGCACAGTCGTTAACCAATGGTTTTGGGCGTGGATACTTTCTGCCCCGGCGTGGACCACTAGGCCTTCGGCTGTGATTGAATTTAAGAGGGGGTTTTTCGTAGAGCTAGTTATCCAGTACTCTCCTTACACAATATAGTACACTGATCCCTAGCTGGAGGGGGCAAACAACACTACGGAAGAACACAATTGATTACGTTACTGGGTTTTATTCGGGGCTGACCCCTTTTGCGCTGTGAGCACTGAGTTACACGTTACAGTTCACACAATTGGAGAGGCACTATACTTTACATTATACACTTGAAAGTTCCGCCCTTACGCCATTTCCACCCATAGCAACGGGGGGAAGGGGGGGTGATTGGGGGCGGCCAATCCCGTAAGCTTAGTTCTTAGCAGCAGCCGGGTCACTTGTGTGAGCCGCGGTCCGTGTTAAATTACTTGCGAATGCCCGTGAAGTTAGCATCGGCACTTGTGTGCGCGATGTTATTACTTGTAGTAAATGAGGGGCGGGAGTCGGCCCCAAACCGTAAATAGACACTGCGCGGTGGACCGGAGTCGCGTCGCCCAGTTTAAGTTGGAGCGGCCGGGTGGAGCCCTGCACCGTAAATGAACGCGAAAGCTCACGGGAAGCTGAAAAAAGGAAGGTTTGGTTAGCGACTATATTTACCAGCGTTACTTGGTGGTTGCAAAGCGATGATGGCTTCCCGTGGCACTAAGGACATCCGGCCCGGTACGCGAGTAGTTCGATACTGGCGTGCTAGCCTTGGCGCGGGGGAGAGGTAGGCTGATCCCGCGCGCCAAAGTTCACCGTTTACTGTTATATTTATTTAAAGATAACTTAAAGAGATCATAACCACTACAATGTTCACACAATAATTACTAAGGCTTAATTCTAATGGCGGAAGGCCTATAATAATCGTAGTTACATTAATTGTATTTAAATGTACTTAAAAGGAAGGAGAGACAAGTTGGAGACTGTTTGTTAGTTAACCAAATACTCCAGCAGTTACAGACAAGTTAGAACGAGGGGGAAAATGATGATGGAAGAGTCATTTAATTAGTTTAGGCGGAAGGCCGCAAAGGGAGCACTTGCTACGTGTGATTTCAAGTTCCCCACGAAAGTAAGTGGCACACTCCTACGACGCACTTTTCTTGTGAAGAGTTTGTAAAAATTAGGGTAATTACTGGGCTCCCTTAATTACTCGTCTTTAAGCGAGGGGCACTCGAGCCCTCAGTAATTACCGCAATTTACCTTTGTGGTACGGAGTGGTGGGAAGCTCACTTGACTCCGACCGGGTGGCTAGGGGCGCGCTTCGTTAGCGGGACTAAGTACGGGCGGTCGCAAGTCGGGCTTGAAGATGGCCTCCGGCCGGACGACGTCAATGATATACATGTATGTATCTTCAATACAAAAAATTCAGTTCCAACAATTTTTTGGGTTCGAACACTACGATATTCAAAAAAAAATATCTATACTAAAAATTACTTAGTTATTTTAGCGTGGTGCCCGGGGCACAGGTTCCATCTGCCTTCTTGTTACGTCCCTGAAGGTCGTTTCCGAAGAGAGGTGTTGCAATAAAACACGAAATACAACCTATATCTGATCCTAGCAGGTAGGAGTATTGACACCTTTGGTAATTATGCATCAAATTCTGGACCTATCACATATGTTTATGTTGGGTGGAAGATGACTTGTTCGATACTTTCTACTTCAATTGTTTGGATCACAACCATAAGTGCGATCTAGCGACGTGTTTTTAACATTCCAGAAACTATAGATATACTATGTAGCTATGGTGTCGGTTTGTATCTTTAAATCTGAAAACAACATGGTGTCTGTCAATGCCAGCCGGGGCCAAAATGGTGAACATGACAATTATAAATTAAAAATAAATGTATGAAATTTTTAGAAAGTAAATTAGAATAGATTGTTGCGTCATATAAGCAGTGTAGGATTACTAAATGATTTTAATACAGATGTGAGTAAGGTTAAATACTGAATGTAAAAACAAACAATACCTTACATCAGCTGACTTTGGGAATTATTTTGATATTCGTGAATGAAAAAGGGTTTATGCGTAAATATAACTATATAGTCTATCTCAAGTTTAGATGATGCTGGCTCAACTCATGGGAATTCCCTATCCACGGTGTCCTTATGGCTACTAGTTTGTGAATAATTATAAAATAATTAACATGTTTGTTTTGTTTTTTTATTTTATAGCTGCCGTCGGCTGCGGTCTCGTGTTCGAGTCCGGGCGCGAGTTCTAGCGGGGTGGCTGGTCTGGTTAACGTTTTATGTTCCGGGAGGGCGCCAGGCTAGCTCGGTGTCTAACCAATGGGGGTTCGTGGTTCGTTGCCCCAGCGTGGTCCGCTAGAACCGTCGGCGGTATTGCTTGGGGAATTTACGTTAAAGAAGAATGCGTGGGATTGCCGTAGTAGCGACGTGCCTTTATTCAAGGGATTGACGTCACACCATACAATTACTGAGCACAGACATGCCCCTGAGGGCTACTTGTCCGTTGCGGGGTGCAGGCTGGTACATGTTCAATGTTTCGTGGCACTGGTTTCTCGGGTAACAGTATGCAGGCCAAGTACACTTGATGCAAGAGAGGCGCGCACAGATGACGTGGCGCAAAGTTACATTAACAAAGTACACTTAATGAAAATTAGGCGCGCACAAATGACGTGGCGCAAAGTTACGTTAACAAAGTACACTTAATGAAAATTAGGCGCGCACAAATGACGTGGCGCAAAGTTACGTTAACAAAGTACACTTAATGAAAATTAGGCGCGCACAAATGACGTGGCGCAAAATTACGTTAACAAAGTACCCTTAATGAAAATTAGGCGCGCACAATTGACGTGGCACACAGAGTTTGTGGGTGACTGGAGTCGGCCAGTCCCGTAAGCGATTGTTTCTACGCGGGTGCCGTGCCCACTGGAGTGGTACACGCACCGCCACTAAACTTGGCGAAGTTGCCCTTGCGGGTTTGTGGTCAGCGCGAAGGCGCGTGGCCTTAAGAAAGTTCTGTGGTTTGCGGGAGACGGCCCGTGCCGTATGCTGAAGAACGACCCTGCGCACCAGGTGTGGTGCGGGGCGTCTTTACGTTTACGCGGTCGGATTAGGTCCTGAACCGTAAAAAACGGACCGGGCACGCACGGAGAGGTGAATAGAAAAAGGTTTGGTTTATGCTAAATGACTATATTTACCGGACGTTACTTGCGATGAAGACAATGGTTGTGGTCTCTCCGTGGGACGTAGGTCCGTCCCGGTCCGCGAGTCGAGTTGAACTGCGGAACTGGCATGGCGTCCGGTGGCGCGTCGGCCCCTGCCGCGCCAAGCTTGACCTCATTACGTTAAAAACTAAATGACTGCGTCTGGAAGAGACTTTAAGGTCGCAAAATTCGTAATTAATTGTTTGAGGGGGAATGGGTGTGGTTCGTCTCTAGTCCACTCGGATTTAGTGTGCTTTATAATAATAATGTCTGGTTTGGCCGTTCGGCTCGGTGGCTCGCTCGACTCGGGTGGGCCACGGCCAGGGGTGCGTTCCGTTAGCGGGAGAGTATACTGGCGGTTGCAGGTCGGGCTTAGGGATGGTCGTCGGTCGGACGACGTCATAGCATGGGAAGACTTAGGAATTGCAACATCATACGGATATTACATTTATAAATCAGGTAAAAAAAAAATGGTGGATTGGGTAAAATTTTAAATTTAGAACATTAGGGCTTGATAAATGTAACGCTTGTGTGGCCTGTGGCGATGTTGAACGAAAATTAAAGTACAGAGGTACATGGTCAATTGTGAAGAGATTTTGCTTCCATAACCATTGTTAGGGCATTACTTTATGTGAATGAAAACATAACTGCAGTTAGGGGGCGTGGAGACAGTCTTGAACAACAACCGAATAATGTAATCGTCCAGATGATACTAAATCATAAGCACAGTGAATGATTATCAAGTAAATAGAAGTGGACAATGATGCATGCAATGATATTTAAGGAAATAGTGAGGTCCTAGGCAAAAAAAAAAAAATAATTAAAACCATCAAAGGATGCCTTCAAAAATTTTGTATAAAAATTTAATTAACACCGATATAACATAATAAATTATAGCATAATTCTTATATAACAATAACAAGAAGTTTGCAACATAATACCAATTTATTGCTATACCTACTTCGAAGATAGGCCATTAAAATTCAGAAATATTTCTCATATTATATCTTGCTTGATGTAGGCAACGACCTAGAGATATATAGACTGCTTGTCACCCTGCTTTCAGCGCCAATTGCTGCTGTCGACGGCATACTGGGGAACTACAATCCGAGCGAGAGAGACAGAGAGCTGTTTTGACAGAATGGTGGGCAAAACATAGCTGCAAAAGCATTGGTTCTTATGGGAGAAAGATGCAAGTTGCTAGTAAATTCCCTAAAAATGTAGGTTTTTCGCAATTTTACAGTTTTTGCGGGTAATGCTTAAAGATGGAACGAGTGAAATATAATTATAAATACAGTTTCATTGTAATGCGATGTGTATTTACGACATTAAATGCGCTAGAAAATAGCTAACCCTTCTTCGACCCAACGTTTGTGACCAATATATGTACATCAGTTATTGAACCTATTAAATATGTATTTCGTGTAGGTAATTTGATACAGTACGTGGAATTTATCTCAACTAAGTACTATTAATTTAAAATAATCTACTGCAATGGAATAATGACCACTTTTAAATGATGTGTGGGTTTGTTATTATTGTAGTCGTATTCGTTCATTACGAGTTTTAGTTGTCTCTTTACTGTTAATATTTCAGATTCAATGCAATTTCATAATTAACTTAGTACACTGCCACTTTTCTGCTGTCAACGTATGTCGTCTGCTAACAAAGCACTGTTTGCCCACCATTCTGTCAAATTCAATTGGAATCAAAGATGGCCTCCCACTAGCAGTCTATATATCTCTAGGTCGTTGGATGTAGGTAATAGGAACTGAATTGTTACAGGCCTATGTACAATTTTAAAACTTCATTCGCCATATTAAAGGCTTAAATTATTATTTTTTTTAAATTCTGCCCTGTTAGAATGTATGTATGTCCATTTTGACTCTGGCCTTAATGTGGTCCTTATTAAATAAGATAAACTTGTACTTTGTTGAATTTTTTAAGTAAACAGGACATTGGTTTGGTGTTAATGAGCAGCTATTTTCGTAAATGTACTAATTATCAACCTCCTAGTAATTGTAGCTACTTCTGGGAAATAATACGAACAATAACTAAAGGTTGGTTAGGTTAGGTCAGCTACATTAATAATAAAAACAATTTTTTGTAAAACATTTGAACTGTTAAAAAAACTAGGTATGTGTTTTTTTATTACCACAGAAATATTCTATTTGTGTTGTTATTGGCCTTATTTCCCAAAAAAACAATTAAGTTTCTTTTAAAATATAGTTCACCCCTTGTTATCATTCAAAAAATGACTGAAGTCCATCTTTTGAATGTGTCAATTGAGACATGGGTATGGCTCTTGTGCAAGGACGTAACTAATTAGCTGGTGGGGGGGGGGGGGGGGGGGGTGGGGGGTAGGGATGCAAACGATACATCGATGTTTTGAAAACATCGATGTATCGTTCATGAAACATCGAGGTTAGCATCGATGTTTTGAAGAGCGATACATCGCCGATGCATCGACGAAAATCTCCAAAAACATCGACATCGTTCATCATTAAAATTGCCATAGTATTATATAATATTTTGGCTATCATTTCATAAATATTTATTGAATATATAAAAAACATTACAGTATGACATTTAGTTTTTAAGATACAATTTTTTTAACTGTCTATACTTACTATAAAAACTTGACGTCGTCTGGCCGACGACCACCCCAGAGCCCGACCTGCACCCGCCAGTATACGCTCCCGCTAACGGAACACACCCCTGGCCATGGCCCACCCGAGTCAGGCGACCCGAACAGCAATCAAAGACAAAGCCGCGGAAACCTGAGTAGACAAGAGAAGAACCGTACCCATTCCTCCTAAAACATTAAATTAGGATTTTAGCGACAATAAAATCTCTTCCAGACACACCCGTTTGGAGTCTAGCGTAATGAGGTCACGCCTGGCGCGAGAGAGGCCGAGCCTCCCTCGGACGCCATGCCAGTTCGGCAGTTCAGCGCAGCTCACGGACCGGGGCGGACCTACGTCCCACGGAGAGGCAACATCCTTTGTCTACATCGAAAGTAACGTCCGGTAAATATAGTCACTAATTAACAGAACCCCTTTTATTACTTAACCTCTCCGTGAGTACCCGGTCCCTTTTTTCGGTCCAGGACCTAATCCGGCCGCATCAATTTAAAGACACCCCGCACCACACTTGGTCAGCGGGGCTGCTCTTCAGTATACGGCACGGGCCGCCTCCCGCAACTTACAGAACTTTATTTAAGGTCACGCGCACGGCGCTGACCACAAACCCGCAAGGGAACTTGGACAAACTTAATTGCGGTGCGTGTTTTACCACAGTGGGCACAACACCCGCGCCGAGACATTTGCATACGGGATTGGCCGTCTCCAATCGTCCACCCCCTTAATTCAGTGTATTTTTGTATCCCGTATTTTGTATTGCTAACTTACGTTACCCGAGTAACGAGTGCCACGTAATTTGTGCGCGCCCCCTTAATTCAGTGTATTTTTGTGTCCCGTACTTTGTATTGCTAACTTACGTTACCCGAGTAACGAGTGCAACGTAACTTGTGCGCACCCCCTTAATTCAGTGTATTTTGTGTCCCGCCTTTGTGTTACGAAATTACGTTACCTGTGTAACCAGTGAGACGTATGAGACGTAACAGCGTCCGAGGCCACGTAACGCGGAACACAAACCATACGGCGCCACGGAATAACGAGTAAACCCCCCCCCCGGGGACCTCTGTAGAGTGTTGTATTGTGTACGACTCGTTCCTATGAATAAAAGGTACGACACCACCACCTCAACTCCACGCCTCTTATTTAAAATCATCTCACGCAACACCGCCGCCGGCCCTAGTGGGCCACGCAGGGGCACATACATCCACGACCCCCAAACTCACGACTAGAACCGAGCTAGTCTGGCGCCCACCCGGACAATACGTAGCAAGAACCGCCTTTTCCCACTAGGAGCCACACCGGGACTCGAGCCCGAGACCCCGGACGACGGCATTTGGCGCCCGCTGCGTGGGGCAGAAAATAACGTGAAAATTTTTTTTTCTCCACCTCCTGGACATTTTCGAGATAAATTCACCAACAGGCGACAGCGGAGACACGAAACGGCCATTTTGGACACAGGAAGGGTCGAAGGCCAGACAGACCGGCGCGACGAGGCGAGCGGACAAAGGACACTCCAACCACCCCCACCTCCACACGTCATCACGGCGAGGCGAGCAACGGAGCGACGTCACCACCCCCACCCCGCGCGGACCGTTTTCGCCTCCTCTTTGTGCGGCTGTCCGGGCGCTCTCGGCCATCGCCTCACACGCCCATCCGCACCCCCGCCCATGCCGCGGCCATTCTCGGCCTCTGTTTTGTGCGGCTGTCCGGGCACCTGCCTAGCCGGCGAGCGCGACCCCGCGCGCAGACCTGCACAGCGCGCACAGAGCCACGAGTGAAAAACACGACTCGACACAGCTGAACACGCACGATAACAAGAGATGGATGCAGACGAATGCAGTGGGTGTTACCACCTCTACCCGAGATGGTACTTAAACGGCAGGATCGCCGCGGGGTACGAGTGTGGCTATTGTCAAGAGTATCGCACATACGGGATGACGATGTGTGGAAGCCGGTCGTGTCCTGGAGGAAGTAGCATGGGCTACCACTGCGACGAGTGTACCGACCTATGGCCTCGTGACTGCACCAACGAGCGTGAAGGTACTTTGAGGCGCGAGTCCTTCACGTTCACGTGCGCGCGATGTACCGCAGGACGAGCCACCCAAGTGCAGTATTCGGGAGCAGCGCTACTAATTCCTCCCCTACGATACGCCGCGACAATTCACGACATCGAGACGCCACTCACGCAGACGCAAGACGTATCACGAACTCACGCCCCGACGACATCCGCACCGTCACGTACAACCGTCCCGACACCGACACTCACGCAGACGCAAGACGTATCACGAACTCATGCCCCGACGACATCCGCACCGTCACGTACAACCGTCCCGACGCCGACGACCTTCATCATGCCGCCAACAATCCCGCTCCCGTCGCCTCCTGTCCCGGAGCCACCAACCTCGGCATCCCTCGTAGACCTGACGCCTCCCGACCCAAGTCCGGAAACACCGTCACCAGCGAGACCACGCTACATCAACCTGACGCCACTCACGCCGACGCACTACGCCTCACCAAGGACGCCTTCCGTCCCGACGCCGACGCTCGTCACCCTCTCGCCGCCAATCCTGCTCCCTCCGCCTCCGGGCCCAACGCCACCAGCCTCAACACCCCTCGCAGACCTGACGCCACTCAACATGACTGCGACGACGCTTGACCCGCCAAAGCCGACCGAACGACGCACGACGCCGACCGTCCCACCGCAGTCTGCCACGACGACCCGAATCCGCAGTGTGTCGGAGACACCTCACGACGCCGGGATGGCCTCGCCACCGCACCTGACCACTGTCACAGTGCCGCGAAGGACCGTTCCGACGCAACCCGCGTCGTCTACGACACACGCCTCATCCGGGACGCCACCAGACTCGGCACCGACACGTCGCGCCACACCGTCGCCACCGCCTAGCTTCAATTACATGCAGCCGTCGTCACTGCCACATGAGCGCGCGGTCTCAAAAGGGACGCTGGAAAACGGAATGCCCAGGGCCACGACGCCGAGACGCCTGTGCGAGGCCCCGCCACCGGGACTCGCCCCGCGGTGCCCGCCTGGCTTCGAGGCACAGGGGATGGAGCCCACCAAAACGAGACAGACGCGCACGACATCGACGTCGACGCCGTCTTCGGCACCGCCTGAAACATCAAAAACGCTAGAGGCGCCACGACGCCGCCCCTCGGACAGCCTGCCACAGCAGCCACCGAGGCGACGCGCACTCTGCCCTCAAGAGGCGCCACGACGCCGCCCCTCGGACAGCCTGCCACAGCAGCCACCGAGGCGACGCGCACTCTGCCCTCAAGAGGCGCCACGACGCCGCCCCTCGGACAGCCTGCCACAGCAGCCACCGAGGCGACGCGCACTCTGCCCTCAAGAGGCGCCACGACGCCGCTACTCGGACAGCCTGCCACAGCAGCCACCGAGGCGACGCGCACTCTGCCCTCAAGAGGCGCCAGGACACCGCCCCTCGGACAGTCTGCCACAGCAGCCACCGAGGCGACGCGCACTCTGCCCTCAAGAGGCGCCACGACGCCGCCCCTCGGACAGCCTGCCACAGCAGCCACCGAGGCGACGCGCACTCTGCCCTCAAGAGGCGCCACGACGCCGCCCCTCGGACAGCCTGCCACAGCAGCCACCGAGGCGACGCGCACTCTGCCCTCAAGAGGCGCCACGACGCCGCCCCTCGGACAGCCTGCCACAGCAGCCACCGAGGCGACGCGCACTCTGCCCTCAAGAGGCGCCACGACGCCGCCCCTCGGACAGCCTGCCACAGCAGCCACCGAGGCGACGCGCACTCTGCCCTCAAGAGGCGCCACGACGCCGCCCCTCGGACAGCCTGCCACAGCAGCCACCGAGGCGACGCGCACTCTGCCCTCAAGAGGCGCCAGGACACCGCCCCTCGGACAGTCTGCCACAGCAGCCACCGAGGCGACGCGCACTCTGCCCTCAAGAGGCGCCACGACGCCGCCCCTCGGCCGGCCTGCCACAGCAGCTGCCGAGGCGACGCGCGCTCCGCCCTCAAGAGGCGCCACGACGCCACACCGTGACGTCACCGCGGCTACCGGGTCGCCTGAGCTCCCTGCATCTGCCTGACGCAATGCAGGTCGACGCCACGGCACCTGGACGCCCGACCGCCCCCCCACCGCACGTGACCGCCACTCGGCCGATGACACCTGTCATCCGTCTGGCACGACGGGCCGCGAAACGCCCGCATGTCGGCAAGGCTGAGCCGGGCCGTGCCGAGCGCCGCCCGCGCTTGCAGCCCGCCTGCCGAGAGCCACCTGACCTTGGTCGCCGCCGCCCCTGCCGGCCGGCACCCTGGCCACCACCGCACCGCTGCACGCTGCGAGACACCGCAGCCACACTCGGAACCACTGTCACCCCCCGAGAACGAGTCCGGGGAGGTGCTTAGGGCACAACCGCACAACGACCACGCCGACACCACCCTCATGATGATGGAACTGGACGACGGGGACGAGGAGGCCTCTACTCCAAACCCGCCCGGCACACCGGAACGGGAGAGGAGGCTGTACCCATCCACGCCGTACCAGACGCTGAGGGCCAACGTCAACAGGCCAGCACCCGGATGTTCGGCGTGGGACGACCCGGGACAGGTGCTCGGGCCCTACCAACTGCGGCCACCGAGAGCGCCACCCGGGTGGAGCTGTTGCCGGAGCTAGGAGGCGCCACGACGCCGCCCCCGGCACGCCTGCCACGACGGCAACCGGGGCGGCGCGCACGCTGGCCCAGTCGGCCACGTTCACCAGGTCCAGTGCGCTGACCCTATCAGCCGCTGACCCCGCCCAGGCGCCACGACGCCGCCCCCGGCACGCCTGCCACGACGGCAACCGGGGCGGCGCGCACGCTGGCCCAGTCGGCCACGTTCACCAGGTCCAGTGCGCTGACCCTATCAGCCGCTGACCCCACCCAGGCGCCACGACGCCGCCCCCGGCACGCCTGCCACGACGGCAACCGGGGCGGCGCGCACGTTGGCCCAGTCGGCCACAATCACCAGGTCCAGTGCGCTGACCCTATCAGCCGCTGACCCCGCCCAGGCGCCACGACGCCGCCCCCGGCACGCCTGCCACGACGGCAACCGGGGCGGCGCGCACGCTGGCCCAGTCGGCCTTGATCACCAGGTCCAGTACGCGGAGCCAACCAGCTGCTGAGCCGCGAACCACGCCGGGATGGAGTGGCCGGAGCTAGGGGTGGCCCCATGTTAGCGGGACCATAAGCGGCGCAAGGTCGGGCTTCACAGGGGGGGGCGTTTGACGTCGTCTGGCCGACGACCACCCCAGAGCCCGACCTGCACCCGCCAGTATACGCTCCCGCTAACGGAACACACCCCTGGCCATGGCCCACCCGAGTCAGGCGACCCGAACAGCAATCAAAGACAAAGCCGCGGAAACCTGAGTAGACAAGAGAAGAACCGTACCCATTCCTCCTAAAACATTAAATTAGGATTTTAGCGACAATAAAATCTCTTCCAGACACACCCGTTTGGAGTCTAGCGTAATGAGGTCACGCCTGGCGCGAGAGAGGCCGAGCCTCCCTCGGACGCCATGCCAGTTCGGCAGTTCAGCGCAGCTCACGGACCGGGGCGGACCTACGTCCCACGGAGAGGCAACATCCTTTGTCTACATCGAAAGTAACGTCCGGTAAATATAGTCACTAATTAACAGAACCCCTTTTATTACTTAACCTCTCCGTGAGTACCCGGTCCCTTTTTTCGGTCCAGGACCTAATCCGGCCGCATCAATTTAAAGACACCCCGCACCACACTTGGTCAGCGGGGCTGCTCTTCAGTATACGGCACGGGCCGCCTCCCGCAACTTACAGAACTTTATTTAAGGTCACGCGCACGGCGCTGACCACAAACCCGCAAGGGAACTTGGACAAACTTAATTGCGGTGCGTGTTT
The DNA here is from genome assembly GCF_032445375.1 of Bacillus rossius redtenbacheri. Lineage (NCBI taxonomy): Eukaryota > Metazoa > Arthropoda > Insecta > Phasmatodea > Bacillidae > Bacillus > Bacillus rossius. The sequence continues at coordinate 374,086,935 of NC_086330.1, forward strand.
TACCACAGTGGGCACAACACCCGCGCCGAGACATTTGCATACGGGATTGGCCGTCTCCAATCGTCCACCCCCTTAATTCAGTGTATTTTTGTATCCCGTATTTTGTATTGCTAACTTACGTTACCCGAGTAACGAGTGCCACGTAATTTGTGCGCGCCCCCTTAATTCAGTGTATTTTTGTGTCCCGTACTTTGTATTGCTAACTTACGTTACCCGAGTAACGAGTGCAACGTAACTTGTGCGCACCCCCTTAATTCAGTGTATTTTGTGTCCCGCCTTTGTGTTACGAAATTACGTTACCTGTGTAACCAGTGAGACGTATGAGACGTAACAGCGTCCGAGGCCACGTAACGCGGAACACAAACCATACGGCGCCACGGAATAACGAGTAAACCCCCCCCCGGGGACCTCTGTAGAGTGTTGTATTGTGTACGACTCGTTCCTATGAATAAAAGGTACGACACCACCACCTCAACTCCACGCCTCTTATTTAAAATCATCTCACGCAACACCGCCGCCGGCCCTAGTGGGCCACGCAGGGGCACATACATCCACGACCCCAAATTCACGACTAGAGCCGAGCTAGTCTGGCGCCCACCCGGACAACACAGATCAAGAACCGCCTTTTCCCACTAGGAGCCACACCGGGACTCGAGCCCGAGACCCCGGACGACGGCAAACTTACATTTTGAAGTACCTAGGTAGGTATCATAAATGTTGTAAATACTTTGGTTGATTTCAGTGTACATTTTTCCCAGTACTTTAAGATGTGTTAAATCATTTGGAAAAAATTAATACCGTTAAAATTTTTTGTTTACATAAGAATTTTCTTTATTTTTTGAAAAATATAGGGATAAAGTAGTGAGACTTTATGAACAATTTCATAGCTTGTTGTACATACAAGCTATTGATTGGTACTGATACGGTCTCGCTAGCTCTATCGAGAAAATTAATGTTACATTTTAAACCTGCACATACACTTCATGCTTGTTCCCTATTTTTTTTAATTAAAAATAAATTGTGTAAATAAATAGTTATTTTTTAAATGATTTTAGACTTCTTAAAATACTGCAAAAAAATTATAAGGATACCAACCAAAATGGTTTAGCATTTACCTACTTTTATTTATACTTATAAGTATCGAAAATAAAAAAAAAAGGTTCTTGAAAACTAAATGTTGTATCGCAATGGTTTTTGGATAAATAGATCTCTCATGATCTGTACTATTTACAATATATTCATGAAATGATAACTAAAATCATAAAAAACAAGGGTAATTTTATTTTAAGTAAGCCTGTGTCTGCAGTCTGCCCGGGTACACACACGGTGCACAGAGCTTCAGAAAAAAACCAATGTGATTTGAAAACTACTCAAGATATCCGAGTGGGGTCTGTTTACAAAAAGCATTTAAGTGTTTGCTGAATGCCGAAAGGTACTTTTGAATTCGGATTAAGTTTTTAAAATGTGTTTTTAGTAGGGTGAAAATGGCTATAATGCGTGTTTTCGGAGTAATTTTTAGGGATAAAACAACCGATACAGAATCTTGAAACCACTTATGGGCAGTGCAGTACACCTTTATCTTCATTTCTCGGTCATATGATGTTAGGGTCACCGCTCAAATTCCACAGTTATCCTGTGACGACGAGAAGACTGCGCGCCAGTCCAGAGGAGACTCCGCGCTAGAAGCACCAGCGAGCGTCGCGCTTATCATCCCGCCTCGCCGACACACATACACCCCGAACAGACGGCCAGCTTTACATACATTTAAATTATGGACAGGCCCTTTAATGTTTACCTTTATTTCTGCTAATGTTGGGAAGTTGTAGTCATTTAAATTTGTCCACAACTCTTTGAAGTTTACTGAGAGCTGGTCAAGTAGTTCATGCGGATTTTTAAGTTTTTGGTAGCAGAATTTAATTTTAATACATGTTTTTGTTCTGCAAGAGACACGACTGTAAATAGGTTGTGGATATTGTGGTCAGGAATCTGTAGTAGGTATGGTTTTTGGCTAATTACTATAGTTTAAATCATTTGACATGTTTTTCCTGATATTTAAAAACATCGGTTAAAACATCGATGTATCGGTTGTCAGAACGATGTTTTTTGACATCGATGCTTTTTCGTTTGAACATCGATGTTCGTGATATCGATGTTTTTAAGAGCGATGTTGCATCCCTAGTGGGGGGGGGGGGGGGGGGGCAGACGGGGCTTTTGATCCAGGCAATACATATAGGGGGGGGGGGGGTTAACTATAGATATTTACTTGAATATCGTAGTGTTAGAACAGAAAAAAATAATGTCAGAGGGCAGATGAACTGAATTATTTGTATTGAATGGTACATACATCTGTATAGTAAAATATTAAAAAAACAGGTATTTTTCATGTGCGTGGCCTACTATCTAACTAGCGATGCCTGAAAGATGAAATTATGGCAAATAAATCTGTATTTTCCATCTAAGTTGAATACAAAAAAAATGGGTTGTCTGTAAAATTTGTTTAATTACAGACAATAATTTTACGTGATAACGTCATAAGAAAACACTGATGAAAAATTGAATACTTTCTTATTTTCAAATATTATTTACAATTTTTGCAAATTTAATTTAAATAATTTGTTTAAATATAATCACGAACAATTAGTTTAAAAAACCCGCCTTAACCTGTTTGATATTATAGAAGATTTTTCTCGCACGGTGGTCGGCCGGTTCTTGCACGCTCTGCTCAGGCGGAACGTGACAACGAGTCACGCTCTTTCGCGCGTGCAGAACGGCGTTCGTCGATTTATAAGACGTCACGTCAAAAATGTTTGAAATGGTGATGGCCTTACGAGGTGGTGTCGGGGAAAGATTTTGGTTATGTTGGTTTGGAAAAAAAGGAGAGGGAAGTTGTTGCCCCGGGTGGAAGCCTTGGGAAGCCTAAGATGAACATAAAGTTCTGCCATTCCCGATTACACCCGAATAATTCACCTTCGGCCAACCTCGGGTTTATTTATATATATTTATATTTCTCGGTTTATTTTAATGTAGCTATACTAACCTAACTAACCGTCCATAGTGTTTTAAAGTGTTTTAATGTAGCTAACCTAACCGACCACTTTTAATATTTGAATTCATTTTTCCTGCGCAAAAATAAAACAAATCCCGAGGTTGGCCGAAGGTGAATATTCGGGCGTGTTCGGGCAGGGACAGAACTTGATGTACATATTAGGCTTCTCGGAAGCCATGTCCAGTACCGCCCCTGGCACGGCACGGTGACGTGGGGGCCGTCTCGTGGCTTGCAGTGGCCGCGGGCCTGTCCGGGGTGGTGTGCCCCTCGGGGAGGCTGGGCTGCCCCGCGGCTCCGGGGACCCTGCAGCCGGCCAGTCGGGTGGACACCGGCCGCCAGCTGTACCTGCTGCGCAGCGAGATAGCGCGGTCGCGCACCACCCGGGTGCCTCCGCTCGACGCCTTCATCGTCACCCGCCACGACGAGCACCAGGTGACTGCGCTTCTCCGTCCACACTCCCGGAACTACAGTCAACTGCATTTTGAGTTAAAAAAATATATATGTGTGTGTATGTATGTGTGTGCAGGGGCGCAACAACAGGGGAGGGAAAGGGTATTTTGCCCCCACTCTGAAACCTTTTTGAAGGTTTTAGAGTGGGGGCAAAAGGGGGCAAAGAAAGTGCTGTGTAATCAATTTTTAGATAATAAAACTGCTTAAATAGCACCATTTTCCACCTTGAAATACAAATTTTCCCCGTGGGAGGACCCCCCGGACCCTCCACTTCAATAGGGGGGATCGATGATTCTTTATAAAAAGGTATATTGCCCCCCCCCCCTTGGAAATTTAGTTGTTGCGCACCTGTGTGTGTGTGTGTGTGTATGTATATATATATACACACACATATATATGTATAATATGGCTATGTGTATTGTATTTTAAGTTTATTTTAACCCTTCAAAAATAATTACTCTGTAACCTTATGTAGCTAAGTTGCTGTAATCATCATATTCTGTCTGGGGTGGAGTGGGCCTGCCTCCTTGTCCGAGCGAGGCTCCCTCCCACGGACGGCCGCGTGACTGTGTCGCCAGAGCGAGGACGTGGCGGAGCGCGACAAGAGGATCAGGTTCCTGACCGGCTTCTCGGGGAGCTACGGGCTGGCGGTGGTGACTCAGGAGCGGGCGGCCCTCTGGACGGACGGCCGCTACTTCCTGCAGGCGGAGGAGGAGCTGGACTGCCGGTGGGAGCTCATGCGGGCGGGGCAGCCCGGCGTGCCCAGCGCCACCCGGTGGCTGGCCGGCGCGCTCCCGCCCGGCGCCCGCGTCGGCGCAGACCCCAGGCTGGTGCCCCACGCCACCTGGGGCGACTGGGCCCTGGATCTGGGTGAGCTCTCCGGGAAACACCAGCATCTTCACCACGCCTCAATCAATTTCATTTACAAATTGCGAAATTTAATAAAATATAAATGAAACTGTGCAGTAAAAAAAAAATTAGAATTTTCTTCAAAGCCAAAGTGCAAAAAATACCTGTATCAGAATTTGCCTACATCTAGCTACAACTGCATTGGCTACATTTGGCTACCTCTGGATACATAATTTGTCTAGAAGGGCATTTAGCCGCTTTGTGCCGTTTGTTGGTTTTGTGTATATTAGTGTTCAGTTCCATTTTATTGCTAGTTGGTTACGTGGGCGCGTGAGGTCGTAGCCGTCAGTGACACGCAGTGCGTGCTTGTGTCCAAGCCAGAGCCAACATCTCGCTGGTGGCGGTGGGCTCCAACCCTGTGGACCAGACGTGGACGGACGGCCGGCCGCTCTACGCCCCCCAGCCGGCGTTCGTGCACCACCTCAAGTACGCAGGTGAGACCACCGGCGCCTGGCCCGCTCCGCGACACCTGGGGCCTCTTGGTATCCGCTGTATGGTTTAGTTGATGATATCACTATTTATAATCTTATTGCATCAGGCTAGTTTTTTTCTGTGCATCAGGCTAGTTTTTTTCTGTGCATCAGGCTAGTTTTTTTCTGTGTGTGTGGTGGGGGAATGAATTGGAGTTCATGAGTAGAGACCGGAAAAATTTGCGGGTTCATTTCACGTTAATGCTAGAATCCAAACAACCGTACCTTTGTATTGCTTCTCCGATTGGCTCACAGTTCATCTGAAGAACTTTGAGCCGATTTAAAAACCTTCAGCCGAAAAAAATGTAACGAATCGCAAGCGTCCCAGTTTGACGGGTGTCACGAGTCGGTAGCCAATGAGCAGGTGGCATTTGCCCGAGTATGTAGGGGGATTGTGGGGTCTATCCTAGAGGCCATCGAAATCGCGAATTTTTCCAGTCTCTATCAATAAGTAATTTTATAGAATAGTAAGTGACACACATTTAAAGACATTGTGAATAATTAAGAAAATTGGTGTTCATGAGATATAAAACGTGCATTTCGAAATCGAACAGTTAATTGGTCATTAATGTTACTGTTCTTTTTTGGAATGAAAGTATTCTTTCATGGCGTCTGCTTCCCTGGGTACCTATATAGGCACAAGGTGCCAGCTCAGTTGTGTTATTTTCCTGTTCAATTATTTATGTAAATGTTTCCTTTTAACTCGTTGGTTTGTTTGTATTGATCAGTGGTCCTATATGAATTGAATGTAACTATACAAATTCAATTTTTAATGATATATAACATTATACTAGAAAAAAAATATTTTCTAATTTTCATTATGCGAAAACTTGGTGACTAGGTCATGATCTGTTTTTTTTTTTATAGTTTTGTAACTTGTAAGAATATCAAAATATGACTTAAGGTGTGTGTGTGTGTCTTATTATTTATTTGTGTGTATGTGTGTATGTATGTATTTATGTATGTGTATATATATATATATATATATATATATATATATATATATATATAATATGTGTGTGTGTGTGTGTATATATATACACATACATACATATATATATAGAATATTGAAAAACTATGTTTCTTAGGAATCATAGCTAAAATGATCAGTGGGAACTAATTTTTTTTTTTATGAAAATTTGTATATTTGATTTTTTTAAGAAAATGTTTACCCGCTAAACTTAACTTCACAAAATAGGAACGCTAGGATGATGCACACATCTCACAGGTGAAACGGGAGGGTCGTCACTGTGTGCGTGCAGGGAAGGCGTGGGAGCAGAAGGTGGCGGACCTGCGGGCGGCCCTGGGCCAGCTGGGGGCGGAGGCCATGGTGGTGACCGCCCTGGACGAGGTGGCCTGGCTGCTGAACGTGCGGGGGCGCGACCTGCCCTTCACGCCGGTGGTGCGGGCCTACCTGGTGGTGGGCCCCCTCAGCCTGCACCTGTTCACCAACCGCAGCAAGCTGCCCCAAGAGGTGCGCGACCACCTGCGCTCCCAGCACTGCCACAACGAGAACTGCGTGCGGTGAGGACGGGGCAGATTACCCCAGTTCCGTGCGTCCGTTTCAAACTTTTGTTTAGAGCATTTGAAAATTATTTAGAAAAAAAAAAAAACGAAGTGTTAACACTGTGCAGTTGAGATGCAAAATACAGTGAAACCTCATTACTAGAGACCAGCAAAATTCGCGGATTCATTGACCTCTAGGATAGACTCCACAGTCCTTTAAATACTCGCGGAAATGACACCTGTTCATTGGCTACTGACGCGTGAGACGTCTCAACTAGGCTGTCCGTAATTCGGCGCTTTCTTGGTTTAGTGTTTCCCATTGGCTCGCAGTTCCCCGGATAAAATGTGGGCCAATCGCAGAAGCGGTACGAAGATATAGTTGTTTTGATGCTAGCCTATCACGAAATGAATCCGCAAATTTTGCATGTCTCTACTCATTACTACGTACCTGAAAAAAAAAACCTACTTAAAACTGCACTGTTAGTTTAATGTAAAAAATCGTTTACAAATCTGAAAATAACATTTTTCTCTTGAAAATAATTCAACCCCGAATGTAAGACGACCCCCTCCCGTACAAGTAAAGGTTCAGTGAAAAATTGTTTACCTCACCTTTTTCCTTTCCCTTGATCGGTAGGAAGTCTTTGCACATAATCACAAAATCACAAAACAGATTCTAAGTAATTTTTATTTTCTTGCGCAATTCTGGTGAGAATTAAAAATTCTGAACTAAGATTTAACGTATTAAAAATACTTCTGTTCAGTATAAAAAAAATGCATCATGTAATTATAAAAAATTTTCAATTGATCAATTTTTTCAGCATTTTTACAATACAACTGCTAATCATTTTACCCATTCCCCTAGAGCTGTTGGTTATAAGACGACCCCTGATTTGTTACGTGGTCATTCAACAAAAAACTTGTTTTTTTTTGGTTGAATATGGTATATGCTTAACGAGAGATATCTTTGAAAGTGAGGTAATTTGTAGTGAGGTTACAATGTGAAAACTCAACTCCGGTTCCTATTCACATTGATATTTAGGATCGTTGTCAGAGAAGTCTTGGGTTTGAGATAATGTTGTATATGTGACATAATCTTACACTTAAGCCTAGAAAGGGAGTTTGGACTGCTTCGTAAATAATTTAAAGTGTAAAATGAACAGTAACTTATGTTGTCACATGTTGGTACTTTTATCTACATGGAAAGTGAGAAAGCAGATTTAGCATTTAGTTTGTTGTACAACCATTTCAGGGAGTGTTGATGTTATTAATTTTTTCATTTTAAACTATATCCTAGCCATATGTTTAACATCGTTAGTGCCCTTGTATTTTTTTATGTCTATTGTATTTCAGGCATACAATATTTGATGTTTCCTTATATTTGAGTTTATCTTACATTAAAAATCGTTGAATTTTTGATGTCATCTTATATTTGAGGTAGTCATAATTTGGTAGTTACCTCATTTTTGAGTCAGTTATAGTAAAAAAATTACAGAATCTTAATTATAAAATTTATGATTTAAATTGGTTTCATTGATGCATATTATTAATAAAACTAATGACCCACCTCGGCTTCGCATGAACGCGATTTACTAAAGTGACGTCATTATATTTAATAATAATAATTTAATAATTCAATAATTCATTATATTTAATAACCATCAAGTTCTCATAAGTGTCTGTATTTTCAAATAGTATATACATACTAACACGTACTGCCTATAACTAAAGAATTTCTTTGCAAGTAGATAAACCGAATAAAAAATAATTGGGTAACTATTAAATAACATTGTGCTAAAAAGCAGGACTTCATGTATCGCATATGATATGGTGCTAAGGTTAGTTTTGATCTAAATTAAATGCCTAAAGTAACCATCATATTTAACTGGATGCAAATTAATACTATGTTGGTCAAAATACCTTTGAAAATAACTCATTATTTTCTAACCTTTTTGAAAGATGAAAATCGTTAATGAGAGTCATCCTTAGAAGACAGACACATGCTATTATGGACTTTCATGTAGACCTTTTTAAGACCTAAAATTCTGTAGTGTATTAATTTGATGTATCAGTTATGTATAAGTCAGCATAAATCATGTAAACCACCTAAAAGCATCTTTTTACGACTTGATTATAAAAAATGATATTTATCTTTTATCTTTAAATTTAAAATGATTGTATTATAGCTACACCTAAAGCTTCCAGAATAATACATGTATCTAAATGATGATGGAAACTGCATCAAAATATATTGTGTAGTTTAGAAGTATGTAACCGTAACCGAACACATGCAGATAGTGACTTTATTTTATACTACTATTTAGAGATACTTTGTTCTATTAATGAATAAATCTTTACTTTATTTTAAAAGCTGTAAATTTTATTATTTATTTTAATGTGAATGAATTAATCTAAATACTTAACACCTTAATCTTGAAAAAAAAAATTATTTAAAAAATTAAGTTTCAAATTTGAGACTCAAAATCAGAATCTAAATCATTGTATTTTAGGAACCAACAAAACACTACGTTGCGTGCTGTTAAAAGTTTGAACCTTGGGTTTATTTTTGATTGCGCAGAGGAATGTTTCTGTTGGCCGCGGTCCAGCGACTAACTGCTGCGTTCTGCGTGGGGCGGCCAGTGAATGACAGGTTGTCGAGACGCGTTCTGGGCCTGTGCCAAGGAACGCGGTCCCTTTTGCATTCTGCAGCAGGGATCTAGAACACGCGTGCACTTCTGCAGATTCTGTCAGTGCATAACGCATTCCGATTACATCATCTGGAGTTAATTAACAACACAGCACTAAAAAATTAAATAAGTATTTGGACATTTCACATTCAATTATGCAAACATCTTGAGAGAGACTAATTTGCTAGCATGTTTTCCAACTAAGCAATACTTATCAATTAAGTGCGATAAATTTGTGACTTCTTGAACCTTATGTCTTTAGTTGCAGTATAACCATTCATCAATTGAAACCTCAAGGTTCTTTAAAATGAACCTTAATGACAAGATGACATTTTTTTTAAAATAATTCCATTAGGTGTAGGTAGGTCTATAATGGTTTTATTACCATTTGGCTACAACTATTACTTGCTGTCTGCAATAGTCACGGTCAGATGAAAACAGGGTTCTTCTAACCCACCGGGCGAGGCCCTGGCGTTTTGAGACAAGCACTTACCGGGCGAGAATGAATTATCATTTGTTCATGCGGTATGCCTCCTATTCAGAAAAAACGAGAAAATACTTTATGTTCGTCACAACGATTTCAAGTCACCACAGTTTTCCCTGTACGTTTCCCTGCGTGTGGCTTTTTCGCTGAAGCGTAAAACCAAATACCTACCTACCATAGAGTTTCTGGCAGTTTTTTATTTTCTAAGGTTTTTGAACGTGTGGGGGGTGTCCGAGACGGGGCGTTGTGCTCGCAGGCTGCATCACTACGAGAACATCACCACGGAGCTGAGCACCTTGTCGCAGGGCTGGGCCAGCGTGCTGATCCCCGCCCAGGACTCCACCCTGGAGGGGGCCAGCCAGGCCGTCTTGGCTGCGGTACGCCTCTCCTCCGCCAGCCGCGCCAGCCAGTCCTCTGTCACCCCCGCTGTTTATTAAAATAATTTTTTGACTTGACAACGTCTAATAAATCGATGAACGCCGGCTGCACGCACGAAAAAGTGTCCCGTTATGCACATTGTCCCGTTACGCTGTGTCCCGTTACGCTCATTGTGCGCTTGCGCCACATCTATCTCTCTTCCACTCGATTGGCCTATGAATCTACTATTATATTAAATAGGTTAAGGCGGGCTTTTCAAAAGTAGCTTTTAAATTTAGTTCTTTAACTAAACTATCATTTCATCAATGTTTTGTTATGACGTTGTCACGTTAAACTATCGTTCGTAAACCTACTGTACAGACAACCATTTTGTTTTGTTTTTGCAGCTCCTATTTTAATTACTATGAAAAACAATTATCAGCATTAAACAATGCCACAAGAATCAATATTGTAATAACTAACTAATGCCAATGTTTTCTACAGTCTCTTCTCATTAGTATACATTAAACAAGGGCCACAGAATAAAATATATTTTTGCTCTCAACACGCACATAAGGCAAGCTGTAAAGTCTTATTTCAAAATGTTTTGAAATCACAGATTTTTGCATCAAGTCAGGAGCTATTCTTACACTTAAAATTAAAGAATTTTAGCATAAAATGTATTATTACTACTTGGCCTGAGTGAATATCAGTTTTTATAGTTCAAATTGAATAGGAATATGAATTATTCTTGAATACAAGTGTTGAATTCAAATAGTAAGAATTAGAATCCAACTTAAATTTTTTTTTCATATATAATAAATACGTATTGAAAGAAAAATTAAATACATATGTAGTGTAGTGTGGGAAATTAAAAAAAAAATAATACTAAAGTGAAAGGTTGGTTAGGATAAGTCAGCTACAACTTCTTCCAATATGTATTTATTATAATGTGGAAAACAAAATATTATATGGGATTCTAATTCTTATTATTCAAATTCGATACTAGTATTCGAGAATAAAATGATATTCATATTCGATTCAAACTAAAAAAACTGATATTTTCACAGGCATACTTAACTTACAGCAAAAATTTTCTTTAAGAAGTAGATTTATTTTCTAATTATGGGCTGTAATGAGTATTATATTAGTTTAATAGAACAAATTTTTTCTCATTAAAGATTTTGACGTTATAACGTCTTATAAATTGATGAACGCCGGCTGCACGCACGGAAAATTGTCAGGTTCCGCCTGAGCCGAGCGTGCAAGAACCGGCCAACCACCGTGCAAAAATATCTTCTATAATACCTATCAAACAGGTTAAGGCGGGCTTTCTAACTAATTGTTCGTGATTATATTTAAAACAAATTATTTAAATTAAATTTGCAAAAAACTGTAAATAATATTTGTAAATTTTGAAAAGTATGCGATTTTTCATCAATGTTTTACTTATGACGTATTCACGTAAAATTATCGTCCGTAAACCGACTTTACAGACAACCCCCTTCCTTGGAAAAAGACTGCTAGTTTGGAAGCTGTTTGCCTCCATGGTGAACTGCAATGGTCCATATTGTTGGTACTGCTGAACCCCCCCGGGAGTACATCGCACCCTGTGTACAAGACTATCGCGTAACTCAAAAAATTGAGTTTATGAGATATTTTTTTTCATAAGCAGGAAAATATTGTTATCTAGGCACTGCAAGACTATCGCAATATTATATTTGCTTTTACGGGACTTACGGCGAATGATGTAGTGTTGCACTCTGGAAAACATTATGTAAGAATGTGTGCAAATACTATGGCATCTGAGTTGTGATAGTATTGCACTGATTTTTGAGTTACGACAGTCAGGGCCGCAACTAGAGTCTCTGGCACCCGGGGCATGAATGGATTCATGCGCCCCCTTCCCTTTTTTTTGCACATACCACACCAATAAAGCGAGGGGTCCGGGGGCCCTCCCACGGGAAAATGGTTTTTTTAAGCATTTTCCATACCTACATGCAACAGTTTCTGCGCTACTGTAACTTCCATGCACGAACCCACTATGTCCATAAAGTAGTCCGCATAATCACTAGACTTGTTCATTAAATGTGTTGAGACGTTATATTGTAAATCAGATTAGACATTCCAGTTGTAGTAGGAATTACAATGCGAGCCGGCGATTTCAGCGCCCCCGCAGCTTTGCGCCCGGGGCGTGTGCCCCGCTTGCCCCCCCACTAGTTGCGGCCCTGACGACAGTGTTGCACTCGGGGCGCGAGTGTTGCGCGCCGGCACGGTACCGCCCGCAGGCAACGTGGGAGCAGGGGTGTGGCGCAGGTGCGGCCGGAGAGGCGACTGCTGCTCGCCTCGCCCGTGCTCCTCATGAAGGCCGTCAAGAACCCCGTGGAGCGCGCCGGCATGAGGAGCGCGCACGTGCGAGACGCCGCGGCGCTCTGCGACTTCCTGGCGCTGCTGGAGCACGAGGTGAGCCCTGTCCCTCCGGCACGGCCGGCTCGCTTGTGCTTTTTTTCTAACCTAACTAACAACTAAGTGTGTTGGGGAGGGTTCCGGGTTAGGGAGGGACACTAAGTGCGTCTCAGGCCGAAGCCCGTGCGCTTTAATCATGCAGGTTGTTAGCATGCATCATGTGCTAGGAGGGGATTGGCCAGCCATGGCAGCGATTGGCGCCATGACTTAACTCCTCTCACTGACTATCCTAGATTAAAAACTAGATAAGTTGGGCCCAGGTAAAACCTGCATAGACACAGGGCTCTGACATGTGGGATGCAAAATTTCATGCATTAATATCAAGCAGGAGGCTTACTGGAAAACAGAAGGATGGATCTGGAAGAAGAGTTGGACAGAGTAGAAAAGAGTCTACCATGCAGGGGGGGAGGGTTGGGGGCTCGGACATTGCTGTCCGCGTTGGTTTGGTGGCACTGGTTGTTTCGTGGGGTGACTTTGGTCGTTTCCCGCCGGGCTTCCAGCCAGCCCACCACGGTTGTGTAGCGTTGCAGGTCCTTAAAGGGGCCCGCCTCGTCAGGGGTGTGTGTGTGTCAGTGAGGCGGGATGATAAGTGCGACGCTCGCTGGTGCTTCTAGCGCGGTGTCTCCTCTGGACTGGCGCGCAGTCTTCTCGTCGTGCATTGAGCGGTGACCGTAACATTATGGCCGAGAAATGAAGTTAAACGTGTAATGCAAGTCCCTTAAGTGCTTTCAAGAATCTGTATTGAATGTTTTACGCCTTAAAATTTCTCTGAAAGCATGGATTTAGCCTTTTTAACTCTTCTAAAAATACAGTTTAAAAACTTAATCCGAAATCAAAAGTACTTTTCGGCCCTCGGAGAACTCTTAAATGTATTTCGTTAGCAGACCCCTCTCTGCTATCTTGAGCTCTGCAGACCTTATGTGTGCTCTGGTAGGCGGCACCCTTAACCTCAACACATTTTTTTATCTTTGCCCTTTTGAATTAGTTAATGATTACAAGCTGCCAATGAGAAGTCTAATTGCAAAATCACATTTATGTAAAATGGAATATTTTAGGGATTATAAATTATATTTGAATCATGAGTTGTATCAAATTTTAACTATTACCATATGTATCAATATCATCTTAATATGCATAAATCACTTAATTTAAACAGTCTTCTTTAATTTTGCGCCTGCATATGAATTTGTAATGAATACAGTGATTGGCGGTTTTAGTTTCCTATTTCTATGTGGAATAGTTTCGCTAATGTTAAAAATAAAAGTCTCTCATCCAATGGGGGAAAACAAGCAGCGAAACGTTAGAAAAGAGTGTTAGTCTTATTCTATACAAACTGGAGACCAGAAGTTAGTATGTTATAATCCAGTATTTGAGAATTTATTATATATGGAAAGAATTGATGTGACACTGAAGTGCTATGTGAATCAAGCACCAATGCTAAGGTATCGCAAGAAATTTGAATATTTGATATCATTCCTAGATGTGCCCAAGAATAAATATTGGCTATATCTAGGGGCATGCAGATTTCGCGAAACGAGTTTGAGACTAGCTGAAAGTTAAATTAAAACACTAGCATCATCTGTGTTTCGTGATTGGGCCAGTTTCTCCCAGATACACATCGATTGTAACAACACCATTCACATCAATTCAACGTGGCTGGGTCAAATAATGCAATGACTTCTCTCGCAGACGACCACCAATCACAATGAAGAAACCACAGGTGCGGGTATACCTTGTTTCAGTCTAATATGCGTTTAGATCTTTTTGCGAAAAAAAACCTGCCCCTAGCTATATCACATTACCAGTGGTATTATATAACAAACTTTTCCTCCTCATAGAATTAATACCTTTACAAGGGGCTATATATTTGGCTGGTTGGTTAAATATTCAGGTGTAGTTGTATATTTTTCTTTACTTATTCAGCTATTATCTTTCGCCTGAAAGCTTGATGACGCAGTGTGACGGTTAATTACATCAGTGTTGGAGAGAAAGAGAGAGGCAGATGATACCCTGAAGTGTAAGAGAGAGACAGAAATTGTGGTTCCCCACTGAGTGTGGGAACTCAAGGACAAATGTATCATCAGAATTGGAAAGAGATAGAGAAGGGAAAGCCCCTAGTTATGTGTATGCAGAGTTCTTTTTATTTGTTGTAACTTGTGCTTTGGTTGGTTGATTTTTGAAATTGCGTCTTAAGCTTTAATGTGATTGGTTGTGAGGGACATGAGACCACCTCCCTCCGTCGTGGATGGATGTAGTCGGGTCGGCCATTAGTATTTGCGTGGTTGTGGTCATGGTACCGAAAGGTTGCGTTTGGGTGGTTGCACGAAAAATAATATCATTCTGTAGTTGAGAAGCAAATTTTGTGGCTGCGGTCCGGATGGCGCCGATTTACAAACATGTTTGGACGTGATATGTATTTAGAATTCTTTGACTGCGGTCGTCGGTGTTGAGCCCGTAACGAGGCAGACATGAGTCGTTCCATCGTAGTACAAGTATGGAAGTCCTTGGCTTGAAATGTGAGTTTCTGTGAAACCACAGGATTTAATAGCAGTGATAAATAAAAATAACATTTTCATCTGACATTTCGGTACCATTTGCAGTTTGAACTGTTCTCTTGAAGCAACGAATCTCTTTGGTGATGTTTTGTGTATAATCTGGGACGGTGTTGTGGTCGGAAGATGGTGGCCATCGTGCCAGTGTAGTCGCGGTGCTCGGCAGGTGTCTCGGGGCAAGCGCTGGACCGAGCTGGACGTGGCGAGGAACGTGGACAAGTCCCGGCTGCAGCAGGAGCTGTCCCGGGGGCTGAGCTTTGCCACCATCGCGGGCTTCGGCCCCAACGGCGCGCTGCCGCACTACCGGCCCTCGGCGTCCACCAGCCAGGCGGTGGACCGGTCCAGCACGCTCGTGCTCGACTCGGGCGGCCAGTACTTCGGTGAGCTCCAGCTGCTGTCACCGCACCTACCCTTCAGGGTAGACTGCACATTCCCCTGTACATTGGCTGCTGACTTGTGAGTCGTCTCAGCTGGTTTGTCTGTGATTGGATCCTTCTTTGGTTGAGGGTTTATAACTGGTTGAGATTCGTCCAGATGAACAGTAAGCCAATAGCAAAATCATCTAAAAGGTATATGTATTTGACTTCTAGCCTATCGCCGAATGAATCCGTGAATTATTCCGGTCTCTACTTATCCTACGTGGCATACACAGAAAATAAACTTACAAATCCCTCAATTTCATTAAACAATATCTCAGAGATCTTTAGAATTCATGCTTCCAAAATTTGTTGTTATTCTTCCTGCAAAACTAAAAAACTAAAAATTATTTTCAAATGAAAAAAACTATGTTAATATTTGGCTACATAATTTAACTGATGAAGAGATGGCTTTAGTATTTAAGTAAGTTTTATATATTGTTATAACTTTGTACTTGTTCTTTACTTAAATACTAATTTTTATTTAGTTATATTTTCATTTATTAATGTAACAATGATATAATTTATATGTTTTATTTTTATACATAATATTGAATTTTAATAAATTGATCTCTTTAACTTTCAACATTTGTATAACTAATGTAAAGTTTCCTAGGTTATGTTTTATTTATTTATTTCTCAGTTATTTTACATTTACAAATGTTTACAATCGTATAAATACCGCATGTAATTTGAAGTGACTAGATGCACTCACATACTACAAGCCTGCTTTCGTGAGTGCTAAATTTCCTGGTTAATTAAGTGAATATTGTTAACAAAGTGTAAAAAAATGGGAAATAAATCATTATTATTATTATTACTTGGGGTAGCTAATGGCTGACTTTGAAATGTTCATTTGCAATAGACATACAGTAATACCCTGATGGACCCGAGCAATAAACCGTGTAATCGAATAATCAGAAGTCAGGTTATAATTTTGCATGTAAATACATACATACAAACTATGTTTAGTTGGGATTGGAAACTAAAGAAAACAATCATTAGGAAGAAAATGTGTAGTAAAATCTTATATATAATACATCAAATTATACTTTTATGAATTGCAAAAATTTAACCGAAGTTATTTTGATATAGTAATGAAATCTAACAAAGTCGTCTGATGGTTTGAAGATTTTTTTCTTCTCATGCAAAATTTCCTTGTTGCACACAAATAATAGTGTGGACAGAGTGGAGAATCAAGAGTCACGTCAAAACATAAAGTCAAGCGAATACTGTATAGCAAAAAGTAACAAATGTCCTGCCACAGATTTTATATTTACCTACTTGGCAAAATAACTTTTTTATTAAACGCAAGATTTTTTAAAAAAACACGGGTCTTATGGAAAAATTGCACTTTCTTTAAACATTACGCTAAAGACCTCAAACCATACAATATCAACCAGTTGCAGAGTTAAATCATGTGGAACATAATTTAGTGACATCAAAAAAAAAAAAACTTCATAAATTATTGAGTTTTTCCAACATTCATGATATTGTAAGGACTTAAGCCCACCGCACATGGTACAATATTTTCTGCTAGTTTGCTTACTAGAATGCTTACTGGTTTCTGTACTGTGTAGGCTACAAGCTGAAACACTAGGTGCACTACAAGTTTCTGCTGCACACGATTATAGCTGCCTTACTAGTTTGTTAAGAGAATATTCTCCACAACAAATCTTTATTATGATAATTCACATTTTTTACTGCATACAAACCAGATTCTTTTTTGTATGCATTTATTAAAACGAGGAGTTGGTCACTATTCTTTCAGTCCATGTTTATCACGACATGCGCGCTTAAAAGTGTAAACAACCCCTCATGCTGTTTTCGTGAGTTCTGATTGGCCACTCCTTAAATATTGGAACACACCAAGCAACGAAAATAGGATGCAGTCTATTACGCAAAACCAGTAGTGCAGCTCGTACAGCTACTAGTATCCAGTTTGAATTCGAGTGAAGAAACTAGTAGTAGAGCCAGTACGACTCCTAGCTTACAATATTGTAAGGAATATTGTACCGTGTGCGGCAGGTTTTAGTTAATCAAAAGATCAAACCAACCTAAGACTATAAAATCATGGTGTATTTTATTCTTTTTTCAATCTAATCATTAAATACAATCTCAGTTTGTTTTTAAACATTTTAACACTAAAAATAAATTTCTAGACAATGTCTCACTTCCAAACAGATTCGACTGACTCACGTCCCAGTAAACACCACGGACTGCGGTAGTACGTGTGACTTGATCTGTGTCGTGTGGAGTGCAGTGCAGTGTGCTGCCTGCGCAGACGGGACCACGGACGTGACGCGCACGCTGCACTACGGCGCGCCCACCGCCTTCCAGCGCGAGATCTACACGCGCGTGCTGAAGGGCTCCGTGCAGATGACGCGCGCCGTGTTCCCCGCGCTCCTGCCCAGCGCGAGCGTGGACGTGCTGGCGCGCGGCCCGCTGTGGCGGGTGGGCCTGGACTTCCGGCACGGCACGGGCCACGGCGTGGGCCACTTCCTGTCCGTGCACGAGCGTGCGTACCTCACACCCGGACGATAGGGTAGCTGCTCGGACGTACGCCTGCCTCCTGCATTGTTTCTCCTTCGACGAGCCCTCGGGCGTTTGGCCCATTTATGTAACTTCTCTATCGAGTTTTATTTATTTTATTTATTTATTTGTTACAGTTGTGACATGCACACCAACACCTCGTAAAGAGTAAAGAGGGTACTAGAATTTTGCAAGGGGATAAAAAAAAAAGAAACAAAAAACAATTAAAAAAACCATATCACAATTAAAGAGCATAACATGTAAAAAGATACAAAAGAAAAGGGGACAAAATAAACAAAAGACTGAAAGCTTAAGCTTTAGAATATTGCTGCTTTTGTCTGGAGTCCGCCAGATACATTGTCGCTGCCAGGTACATTGTAGCGCACACAGAGATGTTCTCAGCACGCAGTTATGAGCAGGGCTTTCTTTAGTGTTCAGTCAACTCTGAACCAATTTTTTTTATGTACAGTACACTCCCGATTATCCGCGAAATTAAGTGGCAGGGCCACCGCGGATAATCCACAAAAGGGGCGGATATTGGGGGGGGGGGGGGGGGGGGGGGAAAGGAAACATTAATTTCAACTTAAAAATCTAAAAATTTATGTACAATAAAAGTTATAATTAACAATCAATATTATTAAATGATGCTAAAATTTTATTATTTTACTGAATAATTAACATACAATACATTTCAGTAATGTAAACATAAAAGTGCTCGGTAATTACAATTACTTCCTAACAAGTACGTACACAGAGACTTCATTAGACACTAAAAAATCACAACTCTTTAAATTTACAACTTTTTGAAAAAATCAGTCACTTGTTTTTGTTTCTTGCTTTGGAAACATCTTTTCTTAGTTCTTGATTGAATTTCCGCAACATAAGTTTTTCAGGCAACTGCGCATCGTCATCTTGTTCCTCTAAATAGTGAAGTAGTCCGATGATGTGTTGCAAAGCCGCTTCGTGAGTCCTCACTTGTAATAAAATACAGATTTACATATGTGCTGTAGTTTTTCGTTGCAGGTGCGGATAATCTGCACCGCGGATCATCCGCCTGCAGATAATAGGGAGTTTACTGTATTTAGGTTAAGATATTTTCTATGACAAGGTTGGCATTATCTGGGTTAAGATAGTTGTGTTGTCTCTGGTTGGTATTACGTATGTGACAGTTGGAACTGTAGCCATGTTTGTGAAAGGGAACCTGCAATTTTAAGAGTTGTGTCTTTAATAAATAAAGACACGTGCCGAACATAATACAATTGTTATAAGATTTGGAAGAATCCATTTCTTTATTCTTAATGAATTAACATATCTATGAGACCCTATTATTTTGAAGCCTCTAGGCAATATATATACTTACAGTAGTCACATGCTTTTTGTCAATTGTAAATCGTATCTGTTGTGAACAAGCGTGGCTCAAATTTGTCGGAGGGAGGGGGGGAGGTGGAAATTAAATGAGGGAGGGGGAGGTAACACCTCCTGAGTCAGAATTTCCTTTTTCTTTTGGAATACTAGTTGATTATATGTTTTGAACTTTTCCTTTATCAATATAGTTGTTTGAAAGAACTTTGAAACGATTACTTGTAAATATACCAAGGCCAATCTGTGAATTATTTAGTGTCATGTTTCACAACTGTGTACCTAGTCTTCTCGGAGCTATCCCTGGTTTTATAACTGGGTGGCTTGAATGCTAAGAAGTAACAGACTGGAATTATTTACATTTTTTGTTTTTTTGTATTTAAGACAGTTTTAAGTGATTTTTAACTTTCGGCAATATTTTAAAAGAAGTTAGGTTCTTTGGCTTTCCATCCAAAGGAACAAAACTGTGAATTTTTTAAATAATTTAATAACGTAATTTGGTATTCATAAAGTTTTTTTTTTCTTTCAGAAATTTGACTAAATAATCACCGGAAAAACAGTGAATTCTTTTTTTTTCAGATCCGATAGAAGTCATGTATTCTAACTTGTACGAGCCGTTCCAAGAAGGATACTTCTTCTCTAATGGTACGGTTTACGCTTTGTTACTAAGCACTGTTTGTATTTCACGTCAAGCATGTAACCAATGGTCGCTGAAATGGGATGGAAACCAGGGTGTCCACAGTTAGTACTTTCGTACTAGATCTAGTACTTTAATAATTTTTTTAGTGGTCCAGTACATTTACGCTCAGATCTAGTACTTTTTCTTTAATATAATAATATTACAGTAACTCCAATATGTTTTATTATTAAGAGTAATTATTTTTAAAAACTATGGAATGTATGTGTGTGTGGTGTGATATTTAGGTTCAAGCATTGCAATGTCATAATAAATTCCTAAATTGTTCAAACCATAACAAATTATAATTTAGTACTTTTTTTTTCAAATCTAGTACTTTTTTCTTGCATAAGTTGGTACGAAATATTTTTGCCTTGTGGACACCCTGATGGAAACTCTTTCCCAAACAGGCTGTTGCAGCAACGCTGCATGATTCTTAGTTTTAACTTTCCTCTATTGCTTGAAATGCCTGAACAAAGCAAGCCGTGGCTCTCATAGTTTCTCTTAGATGTATAAACTATCACAAACAATTATAGTGAAACTACTGTTGGATGTGTTAACAGAGCCCGGTTACTACGAAGAAGGAAATTTCGGGGTACGTCTGGAGAACATCCTGGAAGTGGTGAATCAGTCGACTCCCGTAAGGAACGCAATAAAATTTTCCGTTGTTTCTTTTAGCAATAGGCTTGATTTTTCAATGCTACCATTAGAAATAAGAATCGGTGAATAAAATTGTTGTTGAAGTTATTTATGTTTTAAATTATAAACTAAGCAGGTACCGTGTTTACCCAGAAAGATTAACTAGACCTGAAGAATACCTTTAATCTAAGACAAACTCAAATATGTATAAGAATACCTCTAAGACAATATCAAATATAAGAATACCCAAATGTAGGACCAGTTGAAATTTACGAAGTATAATGTAAGTCGCCCGTAGTTGAAAAAAGATCTTTAAGGTATTATGCCCTATGCTAGGACTGAAGTGTACAATTTCATACTTAAGAATTTCAGTTTCAAATTCATGACCACCTCCAGTGTGCAGTGATTTTGCACAAGACCATCAAAAGAAACTAAGGTCCCGGGGGCAAATAATTTTGTTGGGTTCATCCCCCCCCCCCCCCCCCCCCCCCCAACCACTCTTCTCATTACCTAATCTACAAATTTTCAAACCCCTCAGTTTAAAAATAATTAAAGACTGTAAACGTTA
Organism: Bacillus rossius redtenbacheri; assembly: GCF_032445375.1. Lineage (NCBI taxonomy): Eukaryota > Metazoa > Arthropoda > Insecta > Phasmatodea > Bacillidae > Bacillus > Bacillus rossius. The sequence goes on from NC_086330.1 coordinate 374,108,049, forward strand.
CATGACTATAACTGTAATTTTGATTTGCGTGTATCACATACCTTGTAACGTTTCCGATTAATTCTATTATCAGTAGACCTGTAATTTTCGTCCTATCAGAAAAAAAAAATCTGGAAACCCAAAATCCCCTCCCCCATTCCCACTTGACAGCTTTGACCATGCATAGAAGAAAAATTTTTAGTTTCTCTCGAATCAGAGACAACCTTAAAATATGTGTTGCATGATTTGTGCATGTGTTAACTGTGAAAAAAAAATGTTACCGGTACGTTATAAAGTTTGAACTTGGAAACTTTATAGAACAAGATGGAGGAACAAAATTAATGTGTTATATTTTATAATATCACCTCAGTGTACGTGTCTTTCTTTCTCTATGAACCATAAGTTAATAATTTTGCAAGTACATATATCTTTTAGTATTAAACTTCTTTGCTCAAGTAATTAGATATTTTGTTAAGCCAATAAGAAATATATTTCCAAGTTTCATGCATAATATTATGTAACTAAATTTTGTAAAACACTCTGGTATTGGACGAAGACGGTAGAACAAAAACTATTTCTCGCAAATAAAAGTTTTGTTTGGAATTTTGACGGAGAAAACGAAAACGAGAATGACTGTTCGAACCTTCTTGGAAGCACGACATATAATTGCAATACAGAAGAAATTGAAAATTATGGCATTTTAATTATTTAGAAGAATCGTATAATATAATATGAGAATTTTATTCTACTGATAATTTTAAAAGATTTATAGATTTGAAGAGAAAGGACATCTTATATGAAGATTATAATAATTATTCAAGCGTTCCCAGTTCGAAGAAAATAAATAATTTATACGAAGAATTTCAAGAAGTATTCAGGCGTTCACAGGATGAAGAGAACAAACCACGGCTATGAAGATTATAAGAATTATTGTGGCGTTCCCAGGACGAAGAAATAGAAATCTACGGAATAATCATCAGTTCAAGGCCATCCAGAACCATCGAGAGGCGTTGCCAGGACGAAGTCGCGGAACTGCTGCGCTGGTGTTTCAAGGATGAAGATGCGTATCATTAGATGCTGAGTTCCAGTATTAAGAAGTCAGAAACCATATTACGTAGTTCTATTACCCTGAACTATTACTACAGGTCGGTCGTATCTTTCTTAAGGAATATCGTATAACTTACTAACTTTGCAGAACAAACACTCCGGAATATTTAAAATCCTTAAAGTCAGTTGACACACCATTTTCTTCTAGTACCAGAATGTTTACGTCGATGATAACTTGAGTTACTATTTAAATATTGTATTTCATATAATCTAGAAAACTAGCGAACATCACCACGACATACCCTGCTCTACCTACTGAATAGCTAGGATAATGAAAATTACTTCATTCTGTACATAATTCATTCAATAATTGAAGACATTTAATAAAATAGGTTCAATGAGTTTAACGATATTTTACTGGTATGAAGTAAACCATTTATATAACATATTAATTGAATGACACTGAAAATTAATAATCTTTGTTTTCAGTTCACTATACTTATATTGTGGCATTCATATTTAAGTCAATACGTTCACACACTTTTATTGTTTACTTTTAATTCATATAAATATTCAGGTTATTACAACTTCTTAGAAGTTGTTGGCGCCCATAAATTAACGTTAAATAATTCTTTCTTTTGCTTTTATTTTATAAATTCATTAGAAAGGGTCTAAGTATATTCGAGTTATTTGAAGTCAAACCACTTTATAGTAAGCGATAAATGTTTTGACGGAGGTAACCCGTTTAACGTACTATATGTTGTGTAGGTGGTATCATGACTTTTTTTTTTTCAGTTCAGTTTCGATGGTCCGTACTTGGGCTTCAAGACCGTCACGCTCGTTCCGTACGAGCCCAAACTGATAGACGTCAGCATGCTGAGCAATGACGAAGTAGGTACAACTGGCTTATCTTCTACATTTTGTGTGTGGATGGACGACACTATAGTCGCCGCACGGTAAGTTCATACTTTTAGGAAGCCCTGCTTCAAGCTGGGATCTATTTTCAAGGTGACTATGTATCCTTCCGCCAAATATCAACAATAACATTGCCATGTGGAAAACCATGTGACTACCACATGGCAATGTTTTGGTTGGGTAACTGTCAAATAGGGATGTAATTAATGGATAATAAAATTACACTGCAATTTTTATAATTGGTTAAATGTCAGTAGAAAATGTCATAACACCATGTTTAATAATTCAAATATTAAATATAAAAAAATCTAAGCAAATTTTTATAGTTTAGAGTTTAAACCCAGCGTGGTGCTGTGTCTTCACATAATATCTATTAAATTGATGTTAAGTTTTACAAAAGAAATTTTGCTGCTTCGAGATTACTATATCACAAAGTGCTATGGTTGAAAGCATGAAAATTATGTCAGTATCATTTATGAAGAATTTAACTTTAAGAAATTATTCAGTATGAGGTAGCTATGTAAACTGTTAGTTTCCTAAAGCCGTGAGTGCCAGGCACATCACTGCCATTACATCGAGAGGTCATTTGTGAATAGAAAATAACAAGTTAGGGTAAATATGTAGTTGGGTGGTATTTGCGAAAAAAAATGTTAAAAATCCGAAAATACTTTTATTGTATGCTCTTCAACTTCCTCTTTTCATTAAAAGCGGCGGAGGTAAGAAATTCCAAATACTTTAGAAGATATCGAATTTTTAAATTTCATCACAATACCAGTGCATTAATGTGGCGATTATCATTGTTTCTTGTTTACGTAAGAGTATCTACTTTTTTTATTGGATAATGATGTCACGTGATTGTTCGTGATAGGCCAGAATTCAAACGAACCAATACGTGATTATTTAGTTCATTTATTGTTTAAAACGGTGTTTAATTACCGCCTCCAACTTACGTGAGTTTTTAACGTTTCTAATTTTAAAGTCTTATTTGTTATTTTGATATTGTTGCGCAAGTAATAAGTAACAAAAAAAAATACGTGAGTTATTACTGTGCATCCTTTGTTACGGGTTTGTTAGGTAAGGTCAGTTACATTTTATAAATAATTTAAAACTAAAGAATAATTAAAATTAATTCACATTATTTTTAATGTCGGCTTAGTTTGAAAGTATTAATAATGTAACTGACCTGACCTAATCAACCATTTTATTAACTACGCATTGACGATTCGCGTATTCACGAACACACAGCAAAATAACAAAAATGGCGTCGCTCGAATGGTTCCACAGGTCTTGTATTGCAAAATTAAAAAATTCTATATCTCCTAAAGTATTTGGAATTTCTTATCTCCGCCGCTTTTAATGAAAAGAGGACGTTGAAGAGCATAAAATAAAGGTATTTTCGGATTTTTAACATTTTTTTTCGCAAATACCGCCCAACTACATATTTACCCAAGTTAGTAACACTTTTCTGGCACTACGAACCGAGTCAAGTATCGGTTAAAGGTTATGGCTAACCAACATGTGTTTTGTAATTAGAGGCATTATTTTCTATCAAGCAGAATAAATTTTAAATTCAAATTCTAAGTTATACATTAAACATTTCTGTAAGTGTGTATTTTTATGTGTCTATGTGGTTTGTCTCATATAAAAACTATATCACTTAAGTATGTACAATGCAGAAAAGAAATTGTTGCCATAAAAAACTTAACTTAAGAATCTGTAATAAAATAAATATATTAAATAAATCGAAACTCAGCAATAAATTATCACTACCATCAATATTATGTTATATCCTGTAATGAAACTAATGTTTAAGAATCACATATAAACACAGCAGAGAAATTACATATCACTAAACACGTTATCCAGAACACCTGTAATTAAAAAGCATACATTAGCACATTTACCCTGAGCATATATTCAAATGCTGTATTTTTTTATGGTTACAGGTGTTAACAAAAAGTCATGACAACAACCTACGTAGAGTTGAATTTCTACTCAAGTTTTTTAAAATGCATTCTAATTATTGACAATTATGTTTCCTAACCTAACCAAAATTTACCAAACCTAATTTCATGTAAATAAACCTCATTTGGGTTGGGTTAGGTTACAGTATGTTGGTTGAGGATAGGTTATGTTAGGTTAGTATCTGTGTACATGCCCTTACATTTAATATGTTTTGCTTGTGGGACATTACCTAATATAGGCCTATAAACGAAAATATAAGAACGTGTCTGTTTGTAATTTGCCCGACATTCAAAACAAGAAAGCTGCGAGGAAGGTACTTTTACACTATTTTACAAACACGCCCCAACCTAACGGAATGTTTTCACGCACATACTTTCATAACGTGTTAATTAGTCACTCACTTTTTCACGGTCGTGATGCCCAGATCTAGAAGAAATGCTGTCATTTCTGCGACATCACCCTGTTCCAGTTGACCTGTATTTATTAACATCGTAACTCTTCGTGCCACGTCGATAATATCGTGCTGTCTCCTTCTTTACATTCATTTTAATAACCTAACAAACCGTAATAACTAACACAAAGTTACACTGTAAAAGCAATAGTTCACTACAAGTTACAATTAAGACAACCCTTTAAAATTAGAAAATTAATTAGTACACAAATACACTGGATGTTTTCGGAAAATCAGAAGTCGTTTTGAGCAAACAAAAACAAGCGTTCAACATGGCTCGGGCCGACACACAGTTACGTAGGTGATTCATCCGCAACAGCTTGCAACGTCATCTGTAAACAAAATAACTTAACTTTCGTATATATTAAACAATATTACTCCAGGATCTGGAAGTAAACATATGTGAAACATTTTCAGCAATATTTATCGTTATTTCAGCTGTTCAAAATTACATACTAAGGAACTATTTCTTCCAGTGTGTAGCCAACATACCGATAAATATCGTTGCCACGCGTGTTTAAAAACTTACATATAAAATTAACAAATACAAATTATTTCAGTATTCATACACACATACGGAAACGTAATAGCTTGATAAATTATGTCGTCCTATTTTTTTATTTATTTGTCAAACAAATTGCACAATAGTAAACCAAATATTCTTAGTTCCATTTTTCAACAGTTCTTCCCAAAAGTACGAACTTACCGTGCGGCGACTATATACGCTTAACTTTTAAGCTTTTTTACAGGTACGATCACTCCAGTTAAAAAAAAAAATCGGTAGTGCTGTAACTATATTGTGTTTATTTATTTATTATTTGTCGCATGCCCGCCAACTGCCGAGAGCTTTAGCGTTGGGCACGGCCGATAACACTACGTGTATGAGGACACTCCCCTCTTGTTACTGAGAGCAGGCAAGTGCTACCTGGTGGGGATAGACAGTAGGTAGGCATGTCCACAAATGGCCAACACAAGTGGGGCGAGTGAGTCCCGCACATGCAGCAACCAAAACAAAACAAAAAAAAAAAGAAGTCAGTCATGGGGACTGTCGACAGAAGTGAAAACTTGTGTGTTCTGCTAAGCAATTAGTCATCAAGTAGTAAAATTATCATTATCATTATCGAAGTTCTTTTGCTAGTAGTTACGGGCCCACCAAACAGATAGTGTCACGTGTTGCGCAAAACATGGTCTCAAGATTACACTGACAGAGTCGTACTTCTCTATCTTCCTCGTTGTTCTATGGGTAGAGACCTGCAAAGTTCGCGGATTCATTCGGTGATAGGCTAGAATTCAAACACATATACATACCTCTTAGATAATGTTGCTATTGGCTTACTATTCATATAGACGAATCTTAACCAGTTATAAACCCTCAACCAAAGAAGGATCGAATCACAGACAAACCAGCTGAGAAGACTCACAAGTCGGCAGCCAATGAACTTGCGTTATTTGCCCGAGTGTACAGGGGAATTTGCAGTCTTTCCTGAAGGCCATCGAAACCGCGATTTTGCAGGTCTCTATCTACGGGTGTGTAATGGTTCCGGTCTCTCTCCCTTCAAAGTGTTTGGTGACCTCGCCTGCGAGGGAGTGACCGTCGAGCTCTGCCCCGCAGATCCGCTGGCTGAACACCTACAACCGGCGGATCATGGACGAGGTGGGTGCGGAGCTGAAGCGACAGCGTCGCATGGGCGCCTTCAGCTGGCTGCTGAAGAAGACCACCTACATTCCCGAGCACGCCGTGCGGGCCGGCTGCGCGGGCCGCTGCCCGTCCCCCGCGGCGGTGGCAGCCCTGCTGTCGGGCAAGTGTCCGCTGGTCTCTCCTCCGTTTCCCCTTCCCGTCAGGGCCTGGTCCCTGACCGCTGCTTCCAGCTGGCGCGCAGTCTTCTCGTCGTGCGCACGAGCGGTGACCGTGACATTATATGGCAGAGTGTAATCCATTCCCTTGAGTGCTTTCAAGAATCTCTACCGGATGTTTAAAGCCTAAAAAAAAATTTTGAAAACATGAATTTTAGCCATTTTCACTTTTCTAAAAATACAGTTTATTAAAAGAAATACGGTAACAGATAAATAAAAAATAAATAAAAAATTATTACCTATAAATAATAATGTCCTGTGAACTTAAACTTGTCTCTAAATTTTTAATTTAATACATATCTTGATGCGTACTTCTGTTGTATGTTTCATGTCATTAATTATTTTAACAGTGTTTTTTTTTCGTCTTATAATTTTAATGTTGCTGTGTGTCTATGTTGTAGCTTGTGTTTCTGTTTATTTTGTATTTATTCTCTGTATCGTGTATTATGTTGTCATTTATTTTTTTGTTTTTTATGGTGCACATTCCTTGCAATCTCCCTATGGAGTGTTGATGTGCATCTTACAATATGTAAATAAAAAATAAATACATAAAAGACAGTATTAATAATGTTCGCAGGCTTTCACGGCCATTGTCTGAAGTAGCTTGGCTTGTGGGTTGTAGCCGCGTCCCAGGCGAATAATTCACCAACGTTTCGGTAAGAACCTCAGTAGGTAACTGCTCCCTGATGATGGCGACTGCAATGTCGACAGAAACGTTGGTGAATTTTTTTGCCAAGGACACGGCTTCAACCCAGAAGCCAATCTACTTCCAAAGACAGTATTGTACAATTAACTGACAGTTTATACAAATTGCAGTTTGTTGCTGGTGGCTCCTCAGCAACGACAAGTCTCGGTTGCTTTGAGCAAGAGTTTGCCGAGCCTGTCACCGGGCTGAGCGCGACAGTCGTCGCAGGAGCGAAGTGTCATCACGGGCGACGAGCGCGGTCGACCGAACCAGGGTGCAGACTGGTACACCGTCTGCTGGTAACGCCAGCGTCACTGCCTCTTCATCATTCCACTGTCATGTCGTCATTAGGGACCGGAAAAATTCGCGGGTTCAATGACCTAGAGGATGAACTCCACAATTCTACGTACACTCGGTCAAATGCCACCCACTCATTGGCTGCTGTCTTGTGAGACGTCCCAACGTAGCAGCCTGTGATTCGTATAGAGCTTTGGTCGTGCGTTTCTCACTGGCCCAGAGTCATCCAGGTGAGTTGCGAGCCAATAGCAGAGGCAACACTGAGGTATAACTATCTGTATTTTAGCCTATCGCGAGATGAATTCGCGAATTTTTCCGGTCTCTAGTCATCATGTCATCACCTGGCGTTAGCACCGCCGAAGCAACTTGAGTGCGTTGTGAAATGTAACTTTGACATCCACCTTCAGTTCAGTTGTTCGCCTGCAAAAATTAATTAATGTTTCGTGTTATGTATTATATAACAAACTTTGTGAATTTCCTAAATTGAAGAAAAATTCAATCTTACAAAACCGTTATAAGATCAGAAGAATAGTTTTTTCTTAATTACATGAATATTTTTGTAGATTGTTTTTTTAATTTACTATCTATACAGTTATTAATACATGTTCTGGCTTTTTTTTTTTTTAATTAATTAGGTAAAATCTTGCAAATACAACTTTTGTATAAATTAAGTTTAAAATATATATATATTAGTAGCGATATTTTCTAACTGTACCATGCTATGATAATCTATGCTCAAAATGATTATGCTTTTCCTCCTGCTTGTCTGACATTGGTCAACAGACATGTCAACCACAACTTTATGTGTAGCTGTTCTTCAGGTCGTACGTAATAATGTACTTTATCTTATGAAGCTAATGCAATGAGTGTTAGATCATACCATTAGTGATGCTACCAGACAGCTTTAAACAATGTTTTGTTTCTCATTATTAAAACATTTTTTTGTATGTTTACATAGTGAATCCTTAGCGCACTACCAGGGTAGTCGCATTAGGAAAAAATGAAACCAAGTGTTGCGAAGAAATGTGTATGTAATTAACTTCGATGGATATTTATTATGTTCATAGTGTAAATAACCCATATTTTTATACCACTATTTTATTACTGTATAAAAAAAATATGTGTAAATTTTTTTGGCAGCTTAATGCTAATACCATATCGAAAGCATCAATATTTCCCAAATAATCAAATTTACTTGATTCTAAGACACAAATTTTTTGTTGTTTCTGGGAGCTCAGAAAATGGGGTTCGTCTTATAATTGATGATATTTTATTTATTCACTTTTAAGAAACAACCTATTTAGAGAATTTTATATATTTCTAAATGGGTTGCAGCTTACAATACTGATGAGTGCCTCATTTTGTGTAAATATAAATACAGCTGGTTATTTAGCAAGATGATGGTTCAGGATGTGACTCAAGGAACAGGGTAGCATGTTGGTAATCACACCATTGCGAAAGTGATGTGTCTGTGTTAATTCACAGACACAGAGAACTTAACATATCAGAGTATAACCTCTCCTTACTTAAGGTTGAAGCAGCTAAATAAATGCAAGGGTAACCGAACAGCCCATTCAGAAAACCTGCTGGATTGATTGTGCCTTGTGGTTAGAAAAATATGTACTCGCAAGACGAGCACTATCCTTTAATATTCACCTGTTACCACGCCAGTGTAGAAATAACAAATGACATCACGAGAGAAAAAAAGACAAAAGATTCAAGTTAAAATCTGTTGCCAATGCACTAACCAAAACTTTTCCTTTCCTGCTGTCTGTGGTGTATATTTTTTTAAACACTCTAGTATATACAGTTTATGCCCCTTGACTATTCACGCAAATAGTTACATAAAATTAATTAAGGTTGAGAAATGATTTCAATCTGCAAACCAACAAGTAAAATTTTTTTTTATTCCTCAATTATAATTTAAATGTGCATAGACTAACACAACCTTAATTAGTTCACTTATGCTAATTTTTTTTCCCTGTCAAACTTAACTTTGATTTGATGAAAATTAAATTATTGTCAGCAACATAATCAAAAAAAAATTGTGTATGCCATTTTCATTTTTTTTTTATTGTAAGTATTAGTATTTAACTATTTATGTATTGTATGTCCGTAATCACTAGCGCCAAAACGGTAACACTTTGAATGTATCATGATTTGTGCTTGTGTGTAAAATATGTACAAAATATGTTACAAATTAAAAGCCAAGCATTTGTACAAATGAAACACCTGTTTGTTCCACACTCCACATCAACTACTTTATGACTTTTTGTATAACTTACTGCCTTCAGAATGTGCATTATGACCACCACGTAGCAAATAACCCTGCTTGCTCTTCGGACTACAAGTACACCAGAGCTGTGTCCCAGATGCAGACTACCAGACAATACAGAACTGTGATGTGATTATCTGAATTGTTTCAGCTACGAAAAGTATAGAGTTAGTTGACTTTGTGCAAGTGAGCTTATTGGAAAAAATGTCCTTAAGCATGCCACTGAATACAAAGTTCTGAAGTTTTTACTTCTTCGTTCATTAATTTATATTTTTTTGTATTTATTTCATAATTTATTCGTATGGCTAGAAGTGAACATTTCAAGACAAAAACAGTTTCTTATAACCTTATAACCTTATCCTTAACGTGAAAGCTTTGAAAAAAATGCAGAGTGCATTATTTGATTATAAAAAAAATATGTAGTGCGACCTCATAAAAGTTTATGACTTTGGATGAACAATTTATTTTAAGTGAAACTTCTTTGCTGAAGATGGTAACAATTTTCAGGCATTACGAAATTTCTGATCGCATGAGGGGAAATAGCTAGGTACATAATGGAGGAACTGATAAAGGAGACGGCACGATACTTTACGCAGCATACTTGCGCTTTCTCGCACTTGCGCACTTTCATGTGCGTGGTTGTTTCCTGGGATTGGAATCACGCTATCCCCACTCCGGGGCCGTTGACGCGGTCGGTGATCGCTGGAGCAGCCTTGAGCGGGCTCCACGTGGCGACGTGCGGCTCAGGTGGAACCCCGCCATGCTGCAGGGATAGGCGGGTCATAGTAGTAGGGACCCGCCTGCGCCTGACACCATCCTGACTTTAGGGAGTATCTGGGCAAAGAGCAACACAACGGGGTTTGAGCTTACTGTTGTGTACCGTGCCATGGGCCATATTCGAAAGAAAGTATTGTTCTTTCATGTATGAATTATTATTTTAACTATTTGTGTATATCAGTATTGTTAAACAGTGTTACATAAGTATTGTTTTAGCTGTGTAACTAAATATTTTTGATGGTGTAATGCTTTTTATGCTTTAGTTTGACGTGAGTAGTTCTTTGTCGTGGCTTATTATTTGATTAACTAAAAGACACACCGTATTATGTTAAGTCGAACTTAGAGGCGTGAATATTTCTCGATCGGAAATGTAGCTGTGGGTGACTGTGGCTCAACAAAGTAGCATTGAGCTAGCTCCTATTGGTATGCCTTGTCACTTTCACATGCCAGATACCTACCTCAGACTACACACGTCCATTTGGACAATCAGTTAAGCTGCATAAACTAACTAATTATCGGCAAGCTTCAAGTTTAAGAATGATTTAAAATCAAAGTTTGTTTTAAAAGTACGAGAAAAAAATTTTAGTACTCAATGTTATTCAAAGAGACAATTTATTTATATGGAAAAGCGTTATTTCATTTGAGATCATACCCGCGTCTTTGCTATTCTCAATTATTATTTCTTGTTCTATTAAAAAAATATTAGTAATTTATGTCTATCTATAACTAATAAGTAAGAAGTTACACTTCTGTCACGCATGTGGACTCCATGCACACATTTTTAACATAATGCTGTGTAGTTGAATACTTGCATGAATACATCTTCATCAGCAAGTGTAAACTGGTACCATTTGAATGTCTTGACATTGCGTGCGAGGCACTGTGAACCGTGGCAACGTATGGCTACGTCTGCTGTCAGCCAGAGTTTGTAAATGTGTTGTGACCGTATCTTGAGCAGTGTTTATAGTTTTCAAGTGGAATTCTTACTCTTTCAAATGTAACAATTATTAATGTAGCACTGCAGACATCATTCTGAAAATGGTACACGTATTGCAAAAATTCATTCTCAATGTGTGGTAACTTCCCAGTCCTAAGTCTGTGAAAAGCTACACTGTGAAGTATTGGTGTTGTGAAGTTTTTTTTTTTTTTTTTTTTTTGGAGAAAACAAATGTGTAGAATATTACACAACTACGGGGAAAGGGGGAAAAGGGAGTAAAATATCATAGTAGACCCCTTTGTCTTGTAGAAGTGCGGGAATATGAGGGGTTCTGAAAGGACGAAGATCCCTTCAACAGCAATAAAGGACAGAATCGTGCAGCAACATCAGTATTGCAGTTTTTACACTCCAAAAGCAGAGATGCGGTACAAAGACCACACTCGTATACATGGAATTCTACTGAAAAAAAATATGTATATGGAGCAACCTATAATCAAGGGGAACCCTTACTGTGGGGGCAGTAGAATTTTTTAGCAAAAAATTAGGTGTGGCGATATGCAGTTCCTAAAGAATACCACAAATTTCATAAAAAAAAAAATGTTCAAACGTAATTCCTGCCTCACATAACAGGAAGAAAATGGAATTAGTGAGCAGATACAGGTTAACCCTTACCCCGTCATCAAGAGCAAAGACAAATGAGTGAAATAATGAAATGGAGGAATGATGGAATACCTTGAGGAACCCCACCCATCAACTGCAACATTCTCCACGTTAACTACTTGCACAGAATTCGTGTTTGACCCATCAGAGAATCGATCACATTGGCTAGAGGGAGGGAAGGGGGCAGGGGGTGATCTAACCATTCGACCACCAGGGTGGCAAGAGAAACGAGAGATGGAGAGAGAGAATGTGGGGTATGGGGAAATGGGAGTTGAAAGTATGAAGAAAAAAGGGGGATAAGTTGCAACACGAAAATGAGATTTTAGAGACAGCCAATTTCTAATACAAGGGAAGTATGCAGCTACTACAGTTGAGTGTTATGTCTACAAACAACAGCAACATTAGCCTCTTTTGATCACTTTCCTATCAAAGTATGTATGTATTCTGATCACAACTGCTATATCCACCTTCTCTACTTACACGTTAATACTGCAAGGAACCATTTATTTTAAAAGGTTTTAACAATTAACTATTAGTAACCACATTACTGTTTATTGTACAATAATATAAATAGTAATAAAAATAACATACTATATCATTTAAAAAAATTCAAATTACATAAATTACATTTATAAATCACAGAAAAAAATTTCATAACTATACTGTACAGTTCAATAATGATTTAAGCCTATTAAAAAAATACACAGAATTTATAGTAAATATTAAAATAAAAACTTCTCTGCAATAAAATCATGTCAACAAATATAGCTCTGTAATTCATTCCGTCATGTGTTACAAATTATATTCCACAATGTAGCAGTTAAACTGCATCAAAAAGCAACAGTCTATAAAAATACTGACAAAAAAAATTATAACACTTAGCAAAGCATAATTTTAACACACTATCTCAGCTGTTTGTATCATAAAGTAACACTCAAAATGTACATGATTTCCAAACACAACTAGTACATAAACAACCAAATCATGAAGGAACTTAAGACAGTTATTTAAAAAAAAACTTCTACAATCTTGGAGCACAGATCATTAAAAAAAATATAATTATATTTGACACCATAATGCTGTGTTCAAATAATAAAAAAGAACATACATCATGTTAATTTCTCACTGCTAAATTAGCTTTATCAGTCTCTGTATACAACTCATAATCACAACCTACATTTGGCTATAAAATAAAGTAAACATCATAAGTTGCAGCAAAATGCAACATGTATTTGCAGGGAAGGTAAGGTCGTAAGTGCACACTGATCAGCAATAACATTCAGAAATATGGAGCATTGCTGTGTTTACAATTAGTATTCCTACAATGTCATGGGTAAGCAAGCTTACTAGGATCAATTATTACATTTGTCCTGTGTTTTACAGAGAAATGTAAAAAAAAAAAAAAAAAAACTTTTTTTTTAATAGTCAGAATATAGGGTTTCACCTTCAGCATTAAGAAAATTAATGCACTAATTCACATGCATTTTCAGTTTCAAATTCATGTCATCAGCTAAAAGGCATATTTTGTTAGTTGTTTTTTTTTACAAGATAAGTACTAAACAGCAGAACAAATAGAAACACTTCCATAGAAACATTATAAGTCCAACTGTATTTTTTTTCTAAAACAAACTACAGAAATACGAGGGTTAAAAAAATATACAGGGATATTTAAGTCTAGAGACACTTATGTTCTTACTATAACTTTGTTGTGACTGTAAAACTCTTGGTAAATGTTAGTGTGTGTTCCAACAACAATGCTATCATCTCATTAAATTGTTTTTCTTCTGCTACATTTTTGAAGTTATACTTTTTAGGCATGTTATGAAAAAAATGAGTGAATTTTTACGATGCCCACGCACCATGCAACAAAATTTTCACAGGTTTAAAAAAAGCTACATACACATAAAAGTTATAAACCCTTTTTTATTGTGAATATTAGTGATATAATTTTTTTTTTAATTTTACAAGGGTATTTATTTAAGTGAAGCTATGTTCTTGTATGTATAATTTATTTGTATGCTAAATCATAACGTTATTTTAAAAAATAATTAAAATTAATAAATCATAATAAACATTCAGCATATTTAATTGATTTTCATTAGCAATTAAAATATATCTCAATTATTTTACTAAATTAAATAATTAATTTAATACACTTGTTTATATCAACATTGAATACTGAGAATTTATTTAAAAATTTTAATTTGATTGAATTCATACTAACCAACAGTATTTATAATATCACTTGTCATTTTATTGTTTTATTTACATAAATTATTTGCATGCAAAATTAAATTTACTTTTTTACTATGCCAATTAAGTATTACTTCTACCGTGCATACAGTAGTATATGCACCAATATTTTTTTATTTAGTCATGCAAATTGCAGAGATACACATTAATACAAATACAGGAAACCTTTAGGCACCAACCATTCAATCAGCATACCTCATGTACATGCAGATGTACTTCAGTACATACTTAGACCTTGAATGAAAACTATAAACAAATAACGAAATTTGTGGATACTTTCCTGTTCACTCTTTAACCAGCAACAGTTTTAATTTATCACTGTACAATGTATTTTCGCCACATAAAACAGACTATTATTGGGTTTATTTTGAGACCTTGGGCTGCAACCCCAAACGTAATAAAGTTGTTTAATGTTTTACCGAGATGCAACAAAATACCTATTACAGCAAGACAAACTATAATAATTTTTATGAGTTTTGAAACTACTGTATTTACCTGAAAATAATGTGATGGTTTTTACCAAAACTGCTAAACCTAAAAGTGGATATCGCACTATAATCGTAAACTGATATCTTACGAGGGGAACAGCTTAGTTTGAAAACCACGCCCTCTGCCTGATAACTGCCATGTGAGACCACTATTAATCACTGCCTCTTGAATCTCCGCTTAGTTGAAAAACTGCACGATCTGCCTGTGAACTGCGTCACTTGTGCCACTTTAGTCCGCTCTAGTTCAGGGCTTGCTGAACCTCGTAGAGGAAAGGGGTGTGTCAGTCTGCTGGGGCTGCTAGCCAAGGTACCCCCTCCCCAATGCTTTCCCTCTCCCAGGCGACCACTGTGTGTTTGCAACATTCATTGCTTTCTGACCAGTGGCTTATGAACTACACCCATAATACTCCTTTTCTTTTCAAATTGCCTGCTTGCTGTTTCAAAAAAAGGCTATGTAAATCACTCTAGTGATAGAAATTGGCACCAGAAAAACTGTTAGTAAAATGTTATAAAATTAACTATTTTAAATAATTTTTAGTTTCTATACTTTTGATTTGTGATTTTTACCCCATAAAGTATTTTGCATAGCCTCATAATCAAAAAATTTGGAGTCACATTATTTTTGGGTAGATACGGTATGTATTAGCTATGTCAACTATGTGGAGAAAACAATACACTGATAATGGTTATACATAAACTACAGTTTCTACCAAAAGTTTAAGACCACCATCACTTTTCACATAGTACGACTTTGGACAGATACTTTTGATGCAATTAGCGTCTTAATTTTTTTTTTTCTATGAGTAAAAGTTCATATTTTGGTGATAAAACAGTTGAAATATTTTGATTATATATTTAATTACAATTTTTATAAGAAAATAAAATAAGGAAAATACGAAACATTGTTTACCTAATATAATATTCTACAACTAATTGTATTGGATGTACACAGTTATTGATTTTACACAACATGCATAACACTCTAAGGAAACTATAGCTTAATTGGTGGAAATGAGCCAACTGCGAAACTTACTTTTTTTTGGCCGATTTATCACTCATGTCCAAATAAAAAAATAACAAATATGTTCCTATCAAAAGTTTAAGACCACCTGATCAGGTGAGAAAATACATACTGTTACGAAGTTTTTCTACATTGATAT
Source organism: Bacillus rossius redtenbacheri (assembly GCF_032445375.1). Classification (NCBI taxonomy): domain Eukaryota; kingdom Metazoa; phylum Arthropoda; class Insecta; order Phasmatodea; family Bacillidae; genus Bacillus; species Bacillus rossius. Next base: position 374,123,792 of record NC_086330.1, read on the forward strand.
CACTGTAATTATAAAATAAGGAAATATTTATAACACTTATTTTATTCAAGTTTTTAGTAATCTACTAATCTATGACACCTCCTGCAGTTGTAAGGCATTAATTTATTCTTGTAGGCATACGGCGGACGAGATTCTGGAAATATTCTACGGAAATGTCTGACCAAAATGTTGCAGTCATGGTTCTGAGTTCGTGTATGTTTTTTGGTATAACTGTGCTAGTTTAGCTCCAATATAACTGCAGACATTCTCGATGGGGTTCAAGTCCGGGCTTCGTGCTGGCCATTGCAACAGTGTGACGTCATTCTCCTCGAACCACTGCATTGTTAGGCGGGACCGGTGACAAGGAGCATTGTCTTGCGGAAACACGACATAACCTCCATGAAGTTTGTGTGCAGAAGGCAGCATGGCATCCTTCATCGTCACAATGTATTCTTTGGAATCCATAGAACCGTCAGTAAACCGAATGAAGCCTGTCCCTTGCATGGATATGCAGCCCCACACCATGATCGAACCACCGCCCTGTTGCACGGCGGAAGAGAGTCACTCGGGAAGATACTTCTCAGTAGGTGTACGGCTTACACGAATGCGGCGCGTGAATAGAGTTCGAAGCGGCACTCATCGCTGAACAACACTTTACCCCATCTCTCCATTCCCCAATTTCTCTTCTGGTGGCATCAAAATTCGTCTGTTTTTCCTGGACACAGCTGTTTGAAGCGGTTATTCTTACTGCCATGTTTGAATGCAGTCTCTGCTCTCGCAATCGACGAGATACCGTCATTGCTGACACCTTCTTACCACATATCTCTTGCAGTCGTGTTCTCAGTACTGACACAGATGCATTCCGACTTTGTTTGGCGAGTCTTGCAAGTACACGGTCGTCTAGGTGACGTTGCCTTCGGTCTACCACTACGAGGTCGATCGTGCACCTCACCACTGTCCCGGTATTTGGCTATTGTTTGTGCTACGCACGTTTTACTAACATTCAAAGTACTAGCTATTTCTCTTTGACTTTTGTTACATTTGAACATGCCAATAATCTGCCACTTCACACTGTTTGGGACACCTGTTTTGCCCATATTGCTATAAACTATAAAGTGTCGCGAACGACATTAAACAAACGTAAAAACGTTCTACTAACGTGCCTGTAACACTACTGATAGGAACTTGTACGCCAGTGCTACCTTGCGAGTAAATTATATACTACGTACTGCGTCAGGCACAACTTTGCTGGCTCGCCAGAATCTTGTCCGCATTATGCCTACTAGAATACATGAATGCCTTAAAGCTGCAGGTGGTGTCATAGATTACTAAAAACTTTAATAAAATTAGTGTTATAAATATTTCCTTATTTTATAACTACAGTGGTATCAGTGTAGAAAAACTTTGTAACAGTATGTATTTTCTTACCTGATCAGGTGGTCTTAAACTTTTGATAGGAAGATATTGGTAATTTTTTTATTTGGACATGAGTGAAAAATCGCCCAAAAAAAAAGTTACTTTCGCGGTTGGCTCATTTCCACCAATTAAGCTATAGTTTCCTTAGAGTGTTATGCATGTTGTGTAAAATCTATAACTAACTGTGTACAGCCATTACAATTAGTTGTAGAATATTGTATTAGATAAAAAAAGGTTCTTTACTTTAATTATTCTGTTTTCTTATAAAATTTGTAATTAAATAAATAATCGGAATATTTCAAGTGTTTTTTCACCAAAGTATGTACTTTTACACATAGAAAATTTAAAAAAATTTAAGATGCTAATTGCATCAAAAATATCTGTCCAAAGTCGTACTATGGGAAGAGTGATGGTGGTCTTAAACTTTTGGTAGAAACTGTATTATGTCAACTATGTGGAGAAAACAATACACTGATAATGGTTATACATAAACTATGTTTCATAAAAATCGTAAGGTTTTTGGAAAAACAAACTCTTTTAACGTTAACATTGTATAATTATTCTATGCAGTTTATTATATTGATAGTTCTAATTAAAAAATATTATAACTAGAAAATATGTGCTCTAACAAATAATGACAGCCCAAGTCTTGGTTGAACCCAGTCCACGTGATGTTAGTCACAACAAAGATTAGCCAATGCAGAAGGTAAAATGGCTCTGATACAAAGTATCAGTTTTTTTCGGATGGTGTTTAAATCTGCAAAATGTCCCTGCTACTAATGACAAGCGGCTGATTATGAATAGGGCTGTTTCAATACCATGTTTTCCCATATCAAATCCCAACAGCCGATATTCTACCACCGATACAACAATCAACATTTACAATTACTGGCCACACTAAATGAATAAATACTGAAAACATAATTTTTTATATAAATATAATGTTTGAATATATACCTATTTTTTTTTTTTTAAATTCTAAATTCAAAACCAGTTCATTGAAAATTGTTCGATCACTTATTTGTTATTTCTTGGATATACATCTTACTTGTGGCTAAACAGTAAATAATTTGATAATTTTTAAGCTATGCTTGAATAATGTAGTTAAAATAATTCAATAAAGAAAATATATATAATTAAAACTTAAAACTCAAAGTGAATTTTAAAAAAAGTTGTGTACACATCTCTTGTAATACCTTGGTATCAGTCGAGTGCTGAATATTGGCTGATGTATGATACGAGTGTCTGGTATCGAAACATCCCTAATTTTAAGCGCACGTAGCCTGCATGGTTGTGTTGTGACTGAGAGGCCGGTCAGAGCACATACTGACTGCTCTTCTCACCTGGGTACCAATCACGGTAAAGCTTTAATAAGGTTTACAATTCATTGCGTGCTGGAGCAGAGTTGTGCCCGTGCTCAGAGACGAAAGTGGTCGCCCAGTGATAGCAAGATTTTAACATGAAAAACTAAGGACTAAAATATTACAAGAGAAATTTGAAAATGAAATGCACAAAATACAGTAAGTCGCAACTTGAAACCGTCAAGAAGGAAGCCACTACATGACTGGACGCACGAAAAAAAAAAAAAAAAAAAAATTACGGAGCACAGAATAGGGTGAAGAAGGCTACATCAATTATTTGTCTGTAAGCCCAAATAGAAATGGAATTTAAAAACATGGCACAATTTCTAGTAACCGGCAGCCTCGAAAAAAAAAAAAAAAAAAGTGACCACACTCACTACAAAGGTATAACAAATTTGTAACTTTTGTGAACATAACAAACCACGGTGTTACTGAGATCTATGAATACGCTTAACACATTAAAGAACCAACTGCCGTGATTCCCCCTCCCCCATTACGTTTCTTCCCCGCCGGCTGGCGTCTACGATGAAGAGTTTCCGTAAAGCGTACCAGACTAGTGGCAAGCCGTAACTGCAGTCTCGCGAAATTACTCGACGCTCATAAATAAAGATTTCCCGTAAAGCGTACCAGACTAGTGGCAAGCCGTTACTGCAGTCTCGCGAAAGTGCTCGTCGCTCACGGATACGCATCACGTACGTCCGGCCGGCTCACGTCGCCTTGTGGTACTTCTTCCTGTGCTTGGAGATGTTGTTAGAGAAGCGGAAGCGCTGGTCGCACACGGGGCAGGCGTAGGGCTTCTCGCTCGAGTGCGAGCGGAAGTGGCGGCGCAGGTTGCTGCGGTTGCCGAACTTCATGCCGCAGGTGGCGCACTCGAACCGCTTCTCGCCCGTGTGCACGACGGCGTGCGCCTGCAGGTAGTAGTTCTGGCTGAAGCGCGCGCCGCACACGGGGCAGGCGTAGGGCTTCTCGCGTGAGTGTGTGATCATGTGGCGCTCCAGGTTGCTGGGCAGGTTGAAGCCGCGCCCGCACGTGCCGCACACGTGCCTCTTCTCGGCCGAGTGCGACTCGGCGTGGCGCAGCAGGTGGCTCACGAAGCAGAAGCCCTTGCCGCACGTCTCGCAGCGGTACTTCTTGTCGTCGCAGTGGATGCGCTTCACGTGGCGCCCCAGGTTGCGCCGGTCCTTGAACAGGTTGCCGCAGACGCCGCACGCGAAGTTCTTCTCCCGGTGGAGCGCCTTCTTTAGGGCCTCGATGGCCTCCGCCGTCTCGTTGGCCCTGATGGCCGCGTAGTGCTTCGCGATCTTCGCCCCGCGCTTGTCCGGGGCAATGCTCATCATCGTTTCGCACAGGAACGCTGCAGTCCCTGCAAGCACATATTCATTCATAGGGCCTGGGTTTATGCTTTTATTGCTACGTGTGAAACTCATCAATGCCTAACCTCTGACGCATATCTAAATTCTTCTTATGTTTAAGATAACTTCACTACATTTAAAAAAAAAATCAGCGGCAGATTTAATATGGCAGTTACATTGATGAAAAAATTTTAATAGTGCATAGTTTGGGGTGAAAATTGAACTTACATCTTTTCACATTCAGTGCATGTTTCTAGATTTTAAATTAATTTAAAAGTGTTTAGGTATAACTTCTCTTTTGCAACCAAGAGAGTATGTAATGCCTAATGTTCCATAAAACTCGGGGTTTCTACTCGTTACCTCTAACTCAGCAAGAAACATAAAAAAATGTTTAAAACATTCTCACGTATTTATGTTAATGTCTTGTAAATATTTAACATAAAATGGTTTTTCAATGTTTGTTGCTATGTTGCAATATCATACACTTCACCAAAATGTTTAAAAATAAAGTATTCAGTAACAGATATAATTTATTTCTTTACCGAGTGGAAAATTTCTTTGGTTATTAACTACGAACTTATAATAGTAAATTTGGCATGCTGCCAAAAATCTTAAATTCTACAGGGACAAAAAATTCCATTATGTTTACCTGGATCAAAAAATAAATAAATGAAACTTTGACAAGTAACTTACCTCCATCTACCTTGGCCTCTTCTCCATCATTCAACAGAGGCATGCTCAGCCTGCCGTCACAAAAACAACACGACTTTAGCACCCGTTGTCAACCACATTAGTAAACTAGGATAGATAATGAAAATTAAAAAAAAAGATAATCATATTTTTACATAAATGAAGGGTGTAAGGGATTTCTCACTTAAAGTAAGCCTAGCTTAACAAACAGGAATGCACCGTAATGATATAATGTTAATGTATAACTTTGCAAGCCCTTCAAAAAAAAAAAATTTGTACTCTGGTCAATATACGCACCAACATGATAAATATACTAAGAGAGCAATATAATAATACAACCTAACTTTCAAGTTACTTTGTTAAAAATACAACCATTAGACAAAAAGTTTGCAATTAATTATTTAGTAAAAAAGGGCTTAAAAGATGACAGATAGTCTTCATTTCTTTGAAAGCAAAAAACTATTAGCAGATTTCACACAAAAAAAAAAACTGACACAAAGTTACAACTAAGAGTCAGTTTCATCAGAAAGCCAATGACAATGAAGGCACTGACTTTTGATTCAAATGTTAAACAATCTAAATAAAAAGATACCTGAAGCTACATTAAACAGAAGAGAAAAAAAAATTTTAAGAAAAATTTGATGTTCAGACTACATACTTTGCCGAAACTCTGTCGAGGCCCGAGATGTTGATGGAAGGCTTCACGTCGGGCGAAACGAACCCTGCAGCGTCGGTATCCTCGTCTTTGTTGGCGGCAGCGTCATCCGCTGCAGCCTCCGTCGCCGGCACTCCTCTCGCTTCCACCTCGCGCAAGTCGCCCGCCGGCTCGTCGTCCTCGGAGCCGTCCGCGCCCGCTTCCTCCTTGACGAGCACGCTGCCCCCCTCTCCTGGCGCTCCGTGCGCGCGGCGCTCCGGGAGCGCGTCCTCCATGCCCGCGTGTCTCCCCGCCTGCAGCACAGCGCGACGCTCGCAGACTGCACCACGTCTACGAGAGACACTCTTCCACTCTCACGTCTTCACGTTTCACCTGGCTAGTCCTGAACATGATCCGTTATCATGACAACAAATCCTAGTAAAATATTGTTATCTGCAAGGGCGCAACAACTAAATTTCCAAAAGGGGGGGGGGAGGGGGCGGGGGCAATATACCTTTTTATAAAGAATCATCGATCCCCCCTATTGAAGCGGGGGGTCCGGGGGGTCCTCCCCCGGGAAAATTTGTATTTCAAGGTGGAAAATGGTGCTATTTAAGTAGTTAAGCAGTTTTATTATCTAAAAATTGAGTACACAGAACTTTCTTTGCCACCGTTTGCCCCCACTTCAAGGTTTCGGGGGGGGGGGGGGGGGGGGCAAAATACCCTTGACTCCCCCCACCCTGTTGTTGCGCCCCTGGTTATCTGTGATTGGGTGACCTCAGAAGTAGGACCACATATAATTGTCACATATATTGTATATTTTAGATTTTACCACAAAAATTAATTTTTTTACAAAATGTTATTCTTAATTTTTTTACAAAATGTTATGCTAACATTTCAGTAATCGTTAACAGAGAGAATTTGCACAGCCAATGGTGCAAAACAAGTCGCAATACTGATTTAAAAAAAGTACTTTTCTACATATAAACTCACGACAATAAAATTCCAATTGATTATTTAAAATTACTTAGATTAGTTATTTATTTTATTTATTTATTTTTATTTGTAATGTGACACTCTTTTGAGTGCCACGTTTAGGTTTGCTTAGGTCTTGTGTGTGATCGAGGCGCGGGCGCAGTCGTGCACACTATCTGTGTGCGAGCACGTGCGGCGGCCTGGTTATTTGCTGCTTTTGTCGTGCGGCGCTGGTATCTGGTGTGAGTTTGACACGTGAGCGCTGGTGTGAGTTTGACACGTGAGCGCTGGTGTTAGTGCGGCTGGCACGTGAGTGAATTTAGCGCTGGGTAGAAGGAATTGGTAGCAGAGCGTGGTTTCAATCCACGGACCTCTGGGTTATGGCCCCAGCACGCTTCCAAAGGTCCGTGGATTGAAACCATGCTCTGCTACTAATTCTTTCTACCCAGCGCTAAATTCACTCACGAGCCAGCCGCACTAACACCAGCGCTCGCGCGTCAAACTCACACCAGATCGCAGCACCGCACGACAAAAACAGCAACTAACCAGGCCGCCACACGTGCTCGCACACAGATAGCGTGCATGACTGCGCCCGCGCCTCGATCACACACAAAACCTAAGCAAACCTAAACATGGCACTCAAAAGAGTGTCACAGTAACATGCTTATTAACAGTTAAGAATTGTTAAATTTACGGATAGGCACAATAAAAATAGTTACACACTAGACAAAACATAAAACTAACTGACAGAACTAATAAGACCATGATGTGATCACTGCAATGTTCGGGAGGCACTACACACAGGCAGACACCATCAACAAACAATACAAAAGAAAAAGACACAAGATGTCCCAACTAGTTCAAAGACAAAATAACACACACACACATGAAAACAAAACCTACTTAAGTAATGTGTAATATAAAAATTATTTATTTTTATTTATTTTATTTTACATTATCTATACCTATGAAATGTGAATAAAATACAAGGGAATAAGATATATTAGATATAAATACATACAATTTACCAAACTGTTGAAATTCCAAAAAATACGCAGTTGGGAGTAATTTTGTATATAAACATTTGGGTAATTTATTATGTTGGTTATTAATCTATATAAAATCATTTTTATTGTAAATTTGTACATAACGGAGAACATAATCAACTATTAAACTGACATACTCTTACACCAGTATTGTTGAGAAGGTATTTAAAGTTTGGTGTGGGATTGTAACAGTTGCTAATAAAAGTGAATGTAATTAAAATCTGCATTCAGACAACAGGTCTAGGTTAGGATAAGAGAAGTATTTATTACTTGTAATTTTGAGTAATATGTTTTGATTTATTAATGCCACTGCCTGATTTATTGATGTAATTCCAAATCAAAGTACCAAATTCTAATTTTGATCTTACTAAGGCTTTATATAAAGTGTAAGAATAGTGATGTATAAATGTGATGTGTTAAATTAACGAAAGGGTTGTACAGGAACGGAAACTAAAGAGCTGACATGTTGATGGTAGTTTAAGTTTGAATCTAACATTATGCCCAGATCTTCAATAAAAGGAGTACCTAATTGAAATTTCAGTGTAGTCTAACTTACAATCATACCTAATAGACTAAAGTTTTCTTGTAAACATAATGATTTTAGTTTTTCTTTGTTGAGTTTAACAAGATTTTATTCAGACTATTTTTTTATTTCAAAAATATCTTCTTGGAATAGGATACAATCACTTATGGAAGAAAACTTCCTAAATATTTTCTAGTCTTCTACGAATAAAAGGCCAGTATAATGATGTAGAACTTGCATACCTTCTTGACAAACTCCAGAACTAGTGTATTGATGAACAGTGTTATTATTGTTTATGGATATAAAAAAATATATTTCTTAGATCATTGGCAGAGTTGAAAGAAAAAACAAAACTTTTTTTTGAGCCAGGATTTTTTGGTATAAAACAGCTTTTTTTAATATTGTGGTCTTAGTGGAAAAAGTCGGTAAGTCCAATTTCTGGAAAAAGACTGTTAGTTCCCTTACCAAGTTTTGCTTGCCTAGAATAGTGTTATAATGGACTTGCAGAAATAAAGCTAGAAGAAAACGTCCACAATCATTCATTATTTGGACTTCCAAACGTTTTCTTGGCGAAGATATTGCCCTTACAACTTCATCTGTGAAGTTAACTCATTTTCACAAAAAAGTGGACTTACCAACTTTTTCCACTAAGCCCACGATATGTTCGTTACTTTGGTTCTCAGCATGTTCAAATGAAAGCCATACAACATCCCACTTTCTGCCACTCATGTTGAACCCGAAAGTTATAACATCAGAGATCTGAAGTCCAGCAAATCTGCACATCTGACTGGGACTTAACCACAGAAAGGGTATTTCCCCACAGGAGGAGTATTCTCCATAGAATGGGTGTTTCCCACAAAGAAGGGATTTACAGTAGTTGGGGATTTCAAACAGAATAGGAATATTTTAGGTAATAAATATATGTATTTCCTTTTTTCACACCATCTACAATTCACTAATTAATTTAATTTTACAGGAGTATTTAGCTGGGTATAATTTACAACTTATTCAGATAATTTAAATGTTAAGATATTGATTAGTATATAATTTTCTGTTCCTGTAAATTACAAGAAACATTAATGAGCTAACTTTTGTTGCTATTAGAGAAGAATCAGACCTTTCATTAAAAGTTAATGAACTTATTTCATTTAAAAATACATTACTTAAATAAATCTTTTTTTTTATAAAAACCACTTAGTTTAAACCATTGTTTAAACTGTTGTTTAACCTATAATGGTTTAAAACCAGCAACCCTGATCATTGGTGAACCAATTTAAGCATTTATTGCATGTGATTATATTTAACAGTTTTTCCAATAATATGGAGTGATTTACAGAGTCAAAAGCTGTAGCTTAACTAAAATAAATAAATAAATAAGTTACATCAGACAATATCATTTTTGATTTTTGAATATTTTCCCAAGGCTTACACAACATATTTTTAGATTCACAGGGCATGTGGCTGTAGTGATCATTCATTATTTTGATGTTTGCAGGTAGTTGCTAGTATAAAATATAGGTTGTAACCTTCAGCTGTTACAAACGAAAAAGTCTATCAATAAATATATCAGTCTGTAAGAAGGCAAATATGGTTGGGAATACATGAAATTTACCTTGTCAGGCCAAAAATTGAGATAAATACTCCAAATTGAAATCAATGAAAAAAACAACCAAGATGTTGCGTGGGAACTAATCCCCTCATATGTTCAGCTAAAAAAAAAAATTAATATTAAAAAAAATTAACTCATAGCTGCACACTAGAAATAACACATTGAACTCAACCTCGAGAAATCATTGAACTGATCACACAAAGATATTGATAAATTCTGAAATCAGTTGCTGGTTTTGTTTAATTTGAAGCATTATTTTGGACATAACGCCATTCCTGGCAATGGTGCACATCCAAAATAATTATATTTAATTCAATCTTCCCTGTTGCAAGAATCATTCAAAGAACATGTAATTCTGTTTAACCTGATCTACGTACCATCATCCAATTCGCATTCCCACAACGATCATTTTTATTTACTCATGAAACATTCACTTTTTTAACAAACAAACAAATGCAATGTTAACAGTTACAGAAATGGGAAGCCTACGATGTACATTCTGTATTGCACAGACCCGAACAAGCCCGAACATCTACCTTCAGCCAACTTCGTCAGTTATTTTGTTTATTACTTTACAAAATTGTGGATGGTTGGTTATGTTAGGTTAGTTTAGCTACATTAAAAATACTGTCAAATAATTTTAATGGTTGTTTAGGAATTTCTAATTTAATATGTAGCTATCGTGACCTAACAAACCATTCACACAATCACCCAATTTTTTTAAATGTAGCTATACTAACCTAATTAACCTCTTAGCTCCACAAAATGTGTTAAATAGAGGAAATTTCGTAGCACGAAATAAAAGTATTGCCGATTTTTTTTTTCCTTTTTTTTTAGGAAGAGGGACTAGTCGAGATAATTACCCCTTCAACATCAGTTATCAGTTCGTTTACGTATCCATTAATTCAAACTATGCCTTCAACCTTGAATCCTCCTCGTGTTAATATTTTGAGTCTACAGAAAAGAATTATCCTGAGATTGGCCGAAGGTAGATATTCGGGCTTGTTCGGGTCTGTGCAATACAGAATGTACATCGTAGGCTTCCCTACAGAAATAAAATAGACATTGAAGCACACATTACCTGCGGACTATTCACAAGTGCGCTTCCCGCCGACCCCACATCGCTGTCAGGCCATACCGAGTCTCTTCTTGATGTCAAATCTAACGGGACCTCCATGGCACAGCGAGCGGCACGCCCTGGGAACAACACGACGTGCAACGAAAAATTGTGATAACAAATCCTGAGAGTTATGTAAATATTAATTACCAATTTCTCTCACAATGCTTGTTAAGTTGCAACACAAAATAAGCAGAAGATGAAAATCAGATGACTGTGATTCTAGTTATATAAAATAAAATAAAAAAATTAAAAAAAAGGGGGAAGTCTGTAAAGTCGGTTTACGAACGATAATTTTACGTGATAACGTCATAAGAAAACATTGATGAAAAATTGCATACTTTTTATTTTTCAAATGTTATTTACAGTTTTTGCAAATTTAATTTAAATAATTTGTCTAAATATATTCACAAACAATTAGTTAAAAAGCCCGCCTTAACCTGTTTGATATTATAGAAGATTTTCTCGCACGGTGGTTGGCCGGTTCTTGCACGCTCGGCTCAGGCGGAACGTGACAATGAGTCATGCTTTTTCGTGCGTTATCACATAAAAAAAAAGTCAATAATCTTCAGTGTTAGAAACCTGATTCTAATTTCGTCCATATTAATTCTAAAAATTAAAGACCCTACATCTGTATCTATAATTCATTATTCTACATGACCAGCGTATGTAGAGAACACAGGGCAGTCTCATGCCAAGTCCCAGTCCGGTCATTCTGACTTCCGTGTGCTGTTGTCTCCTGAAATCACATTAGGTAAATGTTGACGGTTCCTTACCGTTGGACAGTGCCAATTTATTTCCCAATTTTTTTTTTTTTTTTTTGGTCTGTTTAGCGCATTTAGGCTCTAACAACATTGCTGTCAATGAGACATTTATTTTGGTTTACAGTTCAGCTTCCACCCGGTGGCAAGGAGTCACTCCCCAACACCTTTAAGCTTGCTCACTTCCAGCCCCTTCCACTCCCGCCCTTTCCTCGCCAGGAACGAGTGCTTCCCCCCCCCCCCCTTTTCTGTGCACCTCCGCACCCTCTCCCTCTGGTCCCAGCTTCCAGAGCCTTCTCCCCGCGTCCTCCTCGTTGTGTCCCTCCCTCGCCCCTTTCCCTTCTCCGCCCGGGGGCAGCCCCTCCCCTGTAACTAACGTACACCTCTGCAAACACTCGGTGAGTGTACTTATGTACGCGCATTACAAGTTATACTTACTTGGCGTGGTAAAAAACTAACTCTAAATTTGCTTGGTCATAATTAATTGGGATAACATAATGGAACGACTGGAGTGATGTTACAAATATGGTTAGTAAAGTCTAAATTTGAAAATTATAAAATTTTTTAATGAATACTCAAAATTCAGTATTAATATAAACATGTAATATAAAATTTCATTTAGTGAAATAATTGAGATAAATTTTAACTGATAATGAAAATAAATATGATGAACATTTATTCTAATTTATTGATTACATATTGGTGTAATAATTTATAATGCAAATAAATTATACATATGAAAACATAACCTCACGTATATAAATACACTTCCAAATACTCTTGGAAAAGTTTATGAACACAATTTCTCTCACTGATATTCACAATAAATAAATGCTTTTAATGATGTGGACCAGTATTCAATATCAATCACTATATATAGGATTTAAAAGCACACATATAAATTGTATTTGTATGTAGCCCTTTTTGTTGCATGGTGTGCATGCATTGTAAAAATTCACTCTCATCATTTTTTCATACCGCACCTAGATAAGTATAACTTAAAAAAAAATTAAAGATTGTAAACGTTACCATGGCTGTATATGTAAAATGTCATCTGCATGTATCACATAACGTATAAGGTTTCCAATGAATTCTTTTATCAACAGACTTGTAATTTTTGTCCTATAAGAGTAGCTCACACATTGAATAAATTTAATGTAAAAATAAGTTTTTAAAAAACAAGCTTTTATTAAAATCTATTAAAAAGTAAAAATTAACCATAGCAGTAAAAGACATCCCACAATTTTGGGAAAATACCCAACAACATTAATTACCACGAGTAATATCTGACTATATTTTTTGGTTAAATTTAATATCTACAAAGAAATATTGTCCGTAAATAATTACTGCCATAAAGCCAATAAAGGCTAGTGGTTTTTAAAGGCTGTTAAATGTTTGCGATTTGGAGGTTTTTTTTTTTTATGTGCATTTGTTTTGATGTGTTAGGTGAGATGTATGTTGTTTGCGATGTTTGATGATATAGTCTATTTGGTTAGGTGAATTATAAAATGTAGTAATGTAAAATAAGGCCTCTTTTTCTCTAGATTTATTTTGCTTTTGCTGAAGTGATATAAAAAAAAGCAAGTGTTGGTGAGGTTAGGTCAGCTAATATGTCTACATCGTGATACAGCCAGTACGCATATTGATAAAGTCAGCAGCAAGGTTGTGCTGAAGTAATTAGTTCGAAAAAGATATTGTTGATGAGAAAATTAAATTAGTATACGAAATATATATTCGGTAAAATGTTTTATAACTGAATTATAAAATGTGGTATCGCAAAATATAATAAACCGGCCAGGATTATAGTGTATAATATGATACCGTAGGAAATGTATCTTCGGTATTGTGTTCTATACTTGAATAGGTAGGACTAAAGTATAAAACATGATAACGTGGAAAATATTACTTCGGTATTGTGCCCTATACTAGTGTAGGTAGGGCTTACACAACAAGATAATGTGGGAAATATTAATTCGGTATTATTTCCTATAGTAGAATAGTTAGGGCTGTAGTATAGAAAATTATACCTGAAAGTTAGTTTGAGATACGTGGTTTGTGCAAAACAAACATGTGAAGGTTCCTCTCCCAAAACCCCCATATTCCCGCTCTTGTCCCGTAAGAACGTAGGGGTGGTAATGACATAAGCGACGTCATGTTTGAGACGTCATCAATATTGTTATTGTATCAGGAATAGAGAATAGTCTCAATAACCTGCAGCGCGCAAATGTTAGAAAACCTTTTGACAGAAAAAAAATTCGCAGAGTAAAATATTTGTACGTGTCATACATTCGTACACATTACTTAAAGAAACAAGCAAAGCTAATGAAGCTAACAAACGTCAACTATTAGCACATTAAAGTCTGAACTACTGAGTCTTAAAAGGAAAAAAAATAGCAAAACTTAAATTAAGAAAAAACATTTTATGGATCAACATACAGCAATTCACCCATTTGAAAGCCCTATTACGGCAAATTGAAAACTCAACAATAAGTTTACTTCACTAACAGTAACCATCACAGAGCAGACGCATTATTTGTTTTGAGCGTCTGGTAGAATGACACTGCATGCACTTTTTCAAAACTATAAAGCGTTTGAAACTACCCTTTTCTTTACACTTTCATATTTAACTTCTATTTAACCTATGCAGACATTGAAACTTTAAACACTTTGCGCAATTGTAAACAAAACATTTATTATTAGGCAAAATATATCTAATATTATAAGATTTTATAACAAACACTATTACACAAATGTAACACAATTTTATTTTATGGTATAATGTAAAGTTTGCTCAACATTATTTTAAATAACTTCTTCAAAGTTGGTTTTATAAAAGCAGTTGATAAGTGCTTTTTTTATGTACCCGGTTAAACCAATGAAGAATCAACATTTTTGGTTCAGTGGTTAGAATTATGAGAGAGAAAATCTAATTGCCGAAACTGAGAACTAGTGTATTGAAGCAGTTTTAGGCTCACCCATTAGGTAGTAACTTTCATAATATATTGCTAACATATATTGTGAGAATTAATACATCACCTATCATTGGGCAGAAAAACCAGTGAATATTAATTCACTTTATTTTAGTAGCCACATACTGTGGGGTGTAAACCGCTATTCGAAGGAGTAGCGAGGAGGCACTTTAACAGTGGATACGTGAAGAATGTGCCACGCCCCCGATGATACCCAAAACATTGACGATGTTGCTTATTTGTGTAGCCGCCGCAAATATTTGAGGTCGGGACTCGAGGGCCCGACTGATGGCGTCGGCATGCTCTACCAGGACATTGTGCCGGAGGTCCTCCAGGCGGGTGACTGACTGAGGAGGGGGAGGGGGCTTTGGTGGATGCCGTACACCGTCCAGCGCCCGCGGATGCCGAAGTGCATCCGTCCGGCCCACACCTCCACAGCGGCATCGACCTCGTGCAGCCATGGTGCTCCCAAGATCAGCCCCTCGCGCAGGTCGGGGACCACCCAGGCCTCGATGCGACTGACATGACCAACGATGTTCAGTGTTACCTGGGTGGCGCCCCTCGCCGTCGTGCTGGTGTCCCTGATGGCCAGCTGCACCTCCTCCGGACGCGGTACCACCGTCTCCTCGGCGACCAGGTGAGCCACGACGAAGGATCGGCTGACTGCGGTGTCCACCAGGGCCAGCATCTCCCGGTCGTCAGCACGAACTGGTATCCGCAGCAGCTCTGGTTCCTCGGGTCAAACTCGCCCCAAGAGGACCGGCATCTGGCCCACCTCGCTTGCGAGTCCCATGTCATCCGGGCATGGGGAGCCCAGGAGTGGCTCCGCTGGCAGCTCCGGCACCAGCGCGTCGTCCCCTCGGTGAGCTCCTCCGCCGGCGGAAGGCCGCCGGAGAGACACGTCCGGCTCCTGGACGGCTGGTGACGAGGCCACGGGAATCGGGGTGGCACTCCTCTGTCCCGATGGCGACCCCGGCACGGAGGCGTTTGGCTCAGGCCGTGCCCAATCCTCGCCATCGTCCGACGGCGCTCGGTCCTGCTCCGCAGGCGGCGTCCAGGTCTCCGACGGATGAAGTAATCGGTGGATTAGTTCTGTCGCTGGTTCCGCTAGTGGTTGACGCCCCGGGGCACGGCACCCAGCCGTCTGTCCGCCCTCGGCTCCGCGTTTCCCGCCGACGGCGCGCCTCCCTCGCGCACTCCCTCCAGCATGGCCTTTGTGGGGCACAAGCGGTGCCAGTGTCGCTCCTCTGTCAGGCAGTAACAGCAGCGTGGTGGCCGCTCATCGCTCTCCTCCCGACCGGTCTGGCGCCACGACGGGTCTGGGGGGGCCGACTGTGATGAGCCCCCTCCTCGTGATGGTCCTGCTGCGTCTCTCTGCTGCAGGGGTGGGAGGACGTAAGGCACGACAGCACGTGCGTCCTCTAGTGGTATAGGTGCGGGGAGCGGTGCTGCATGCCGGGAGTGTACCGGGCCGCGCGTGTACTGCGGGGCCTTGAGGTCCTTTTCTATAGTCGTGCTAGTGTGAGGAAATTGTCCAGGCTTCCCCCGGCTGCCCCCCGCAGAAACGGGCGTAACTCCGGTGTTAGTAACTCGACAATACTGGACAGCATGTCCCCAAACCGGCTGCCCATCGCGAGGCGTCTGTGGAGGCGGAGCTTTTCGTACACGAAGGCTTCCACGCTCTCGCCGCGGGTCTGAGCACGACAAAACAGTTCGCGCTGGCATCGCGCGCGCGCGCGAGAGTCGTTGAACCGCGACTCGAGGCGGTGAGTGAAGTCGCTCCAGTCCATGTCATATTCGCCAGTCTGCTGCCACCAGGCGTGGGCTTCGCCTCGCAATTGGCCGCTGACGCGCTCCGTCCACTCGTCGGCCGCGACGCTGTAGCGCGTCAGTTTGTCCCGACACACACGTGTGAATAAACACGGGTCCTCGTGTGTCTGCCCAGCGAACTCTGGAAGAGTGAATGATCCTCTTGCGATGCGGGAGATCGGCAACACTTGTCCATGACCCGCCTTGCTTGTGCGTTCCTCGCACCCTCCGCACATAAACAGGCCGTCACGAAAGTTCAAAAACTCTCGTGCTTCAGTGCATGCACTATGTTTTATGACGCCGCATTGGTGACAGCGTGCGGTCTCGTCGGGGCACATGCAGTACAGGTAATAATATTCCTCGGCCGGGCAGATGGCTGCGTGCGGTTTCCGGCAGTCCCGGCATAAGTCCTACATTTTAATGGTTATGTGCGCGCAGTCTTGCATTTTGCGATTCGTCATATGGTTTTGGTACCGGGAATCGAACCCGAGCCTCCTGTCGTGCCCTCATAGACTTAGAGGCCGTTTCTGCCCACCGCCGGGTACCTGAGGGGGGGGGCTATCCCCCCCCCCCTTTCCCTCGGTGCAGTGCAGTGAGTGCTCCGTGCTAGGGACGCACCCGCGTGCGCCCTAACTTCGCTTCTGGACCGCTCAAGGATGGACATCTGTGTATAATTATTTGTAAATAACTTAACTTGTAATTGTGTATTCAAATAGGGTAGTTATGTGTTTTGTTTGAATCGTGTAGCTTTGTACAATGGGCCGAGCCTGGCCCGCAGTGGACACGTGACCCTCCGTGCCGCTTTCCTCCCTTCCCACCCTCCTCTTGTGCGGCGCTGCGGCCGCGCGGAGCGGGGAGTCGACAGTCGCCGCTTGGCTGCCGTCGAGGGAGGTTCTGTGATGCTGCGCTCTGCGAGTCCGCAGGCTCGCTACCACGCGCGTTGCTAGCGTCGCTATCGTCGTTTCGGCTAGCTCCCTCGTTCGACATCTTCAGTCGCGGATTAGTGCGCCTTCGTGGATGACCTGCAATTTGCGTTCGTTCACGGCGCGGCGGGGGACGTGTCCCGTAACATCGTTGTGGGCCAGGCGCGCTCAGGGAAAAGGACTTAATAAAACATCTTGTGGAATAACAGCGGACGTTTCCTGGTTAGATCTCCACTCCCATACTCCTGCCCTGTTCATCACCTCCCCCTCTCCCCAGCAACCGGTCCCGGCCACAGTAGGCACGAATCCCCACCTCTCACTGAGTTAGTTGGCGAAAATAATTACGACCTAAATTCACAGCTGCACGTCGGGGATCGGGAAGAAGCCACGGCCTGGGGACGACAATAATGTATTGTAAATGCAGGTCTGTTATTGTGATTATGATGTTGATTTATTACATAATGGCCACTCTTACATGGAGCTATCACAGCACTCAGCTGGCATCGTCTCGGTGCCAGGAAATGGCCCTGCATACTGGTAGAACGTGATCATTATGGTTACGACTGTTCAATAACTATGAGGCATGATGGTCCGCGGTTGATGAATGTTCAATAACTATAAAGCATGAAGGTCTGCAGATGGCAACACAAAGTTACAGTTTAATGAGCATGTCACTTCCGTGACATAGAGCACGTTAAACACTAAAAGTACGGCAGGACACCAATGTTGAATACTATTGACGACATTCGTCGTGCCCTCCTAGATGTAGAGGACGTGCCTGTCCACCGACGTGGGTCTAAGGGAGGTGTTTTTTCCCTTAGTGCGTCAGTGGAGTGTTACGATCAGGGACGCACCCGCGTGCGCACTAGCACGTCCGTAGACCGTAATGTGTGTGAAAATACGTGTATTTTATATCTAGTAATTATAGTGTCTTCATGTAATTTTTAATTAATCACAAGCATCCACGATTGTATATAATTGATAACTTACCAGAATTCTCAAGTCCTAAATGTGTCTAAGATTGTACGAATACTTAACTTGTCATTTAACTCTTAAATAATTAATTAATTTGTGTTTACATTTGATCATTTACAATTCAACTATTTGTAATGACGTTTTTAAATAATTATGTGATTTCTTTCGAATGCTATGCTTAGAAATGTAAACCGCAACCTGGCCTGACGCGAGACGAGTCTCTCCCACGCCGGCCTATTTCCCCTTCCACTCCTCCCGGCCAAACTTCCTACCCGAGGATGGATAAGCACACATAGTCCCTCGACTACTAAAGTAAAAATTTAAGAAACTCGCGAATGCAAGGTTGAGAAAGATGCACGAGTTAATTGCAGTTTGAATTTTAACTGTAAGTTCAGTGACTGCTGATTCGATGTTATCTTTCGTTTCGAGGTTGGCAGCATCGGCTGCAGGCAAATTATCGACTAAATACGTCTGAAAGCCTCTCCAGTCAGCTTTCTTGTAGTCTTTAATTTTTCTCGGAGGACTGATGTCAGTGTCCACGTCATCGAATAGTAGATGTACTGGAAAGTGGTCAGACGACATTTCGTGAAAAACTCTGAGTTCGAATCCCGTTTGAACTCTCTTATTTAATGCAATATCTAAAATATCGGGGTTCTGCCTTAGTACTCCGCTATCATGAGTGGGCTCTGAGGGAGCATGTACTTGATAATTTTTGTTAGACTCGTGTCTTTGCAGCAGTAGGCCATTGGCTGTATTGCTCCGACAGTTCCAGTCTTTATGCTTGGCATTAATATCGCCGACTGCTAGAAATGTGGGAGCTGAGCCATATAAGATGTCCAGCTCGTTTTCAGTTAGTGACCTGCCCGGTGGTGCATACATCGAAATAAGCACTATTTGTTGTTTATTGACTTTAAAAGTAATTGCAATAGCTTCTAATTTATTAAATTCAGGTAAATGAAATTCACTATGTTGTATACTTCTGTGGATTAGTATGGCAACCCCTCCACTTCTGGTATCGCGGTCGCGCCTATAAATAGTGTAATTTAAGATAGTTAGACGATCTGTTGGAATTAAGTGTGTTTCGTTTATCGCCGCGATTCTAATATTATGTTTAATTAAATGATCGGTAAATTCGATTATTTTATTTCTAATTCCTCGTGCATTCCAGTAAAGGATGGTACTTAATCTACTGTCTACGGGGGTAGTATTAATGGCAGAACCTAAATTAAGGGTGTGCGGTATTAAAGCTGGCCGCTAATGCTGTCACGAAGCCCGTGGTGGCTTTTATTTTGTCCTCTATTGACTTGGACGGATTACACCAAATAGCCATTAAAATGCACATTGGTTCCAGGACGTGTGCCAGGTTAGGGTTCTGTGCAATGGCATCCGATTGGCCCACGAGCTTCAGAAAGCCACTCGCGCCCATCGCTGGATTCTCCAAGGGTTTTAACTGCCGCGAAGCAGTTGGCAATTCTGTTGGTGAGTCTGTCTGCAACGGCAGCTTGTTGTTGCGTGACTTTCTTGGAATCACTTGGGGGAGGGGTGGTTTTGGGTGGCGCCTTAGTACCTGGCTGATCCGTCACCTGACCTTGCGCCCGGCCTTTACCGTTTTTGTGCCCCGAATGGTGTTTATTCGGGGGCCTCTGGGGCAGGGGCTGGCCTCTAGACCTGGGTGGGTTTGCCAAGACAGGGTACTCCAGTTCATGTCTATCGCTCAACACTGAATATTGGTTAGGGCTCTGCCATTGTGGGGGGGCGGGGTAGCTCGGGGCTCGCCACGGCTGCCTTGGGGGCTGGGGGCAGTAGCCTGAGGGGCCGGCTTGTTGTGGGGGCGGGTGGACTTGAGCCGCGGCTGTTGCTCGCTTGTTTTCGCGCAATGCGCGTTTGGACTGCAGCTCTCTGTCTTTCCGCTCCTGTTGCGGGAGGTGACGCCAGTTCTCCCTCTTGTAGGCCATGCAGCCTCTGTAATTGGCGCAATGCGGGCCTTCACATCGCGCGCACTTTGCCTTCGTCCTGTCACCTCCCTGGGGGCAAACCTCGGTTTTGTGCCCTTGGCTGCACCATCGGCACACAGGGGAGGCTCTGCAGCCTTTTGCGGGGTGGCCAAACCTCTGACAGTTGCCACATTGGAGGGGGCCTTTGGGGTGTCGATAGTCCTCAACACGAATGCTGAGGCCTCCGAATGACTTCAGGTCATAAATCCTTTCTGGATTTACGGCCTTAGGGAGCTCTACGACTAACTTATTTATAGGCTGCCTTGTCTGCCTGTTGTACAGAAACCAGAAGTTCTGCACTGGAAGCTCCATTGCGGCGAACTCAGCCTGAATGAATTGTTTGTCGGTGCTGCTATGCACTCGACAAAACACAAACTTGTTCGGGATCTCGTCCCGTTGCAACAGCACAGAGTGTTGCACTCCGGCCTGCTCCAGTGCACGCACTGCCCTGTGGTACTCCTCCACAGTGGCAGTGTGAATCATGAGCTGGTCATGGCCGCGACTGACGCACGACCAGCGCTCCTGCAGTGCTGCATCCAGCACTGTTTTAATGGCCGGGTAGCTGTGGCCAGAATCCACGAATACATACAGGGGTTTCACCTGCATTTTCTTTGCCTGAGGGGCAGGGTTTGGCGGGGCAGGGCTCGAACCTGCGGACGTGTTGGCGGCCGTTTGACTGGCCGAGTTGTTTGCCCTTCTGACGGGCTGCTTGCGAAGTCGCTCGGCCTGCTGCCTGGCGATCGCGGGGTTCGTCAGTGGGGGGCGCAGTCTTTCGTCCTTTCCTCCCGTTTTTTGTTTTTTTGAGACGACTGTTGTAAAGCCGTCGTCGCTAGACATTTCGGTTTCGTCGTCGCTCGGCAGAGGCACATCGATGCACTCCTGCATCACCTGCTCGTCACTTAACTGCTCAGTCATGTCGCTAGTTTCACCCTACAACGCACTAACACCCACTGACCACGCACCCGGTATTAAGCCGGGTTGTGGCTAGGCTGTAGGGTTAGCTACAACCCGGGTTGTTTTGCACGCTTACACTTCTTAGGAAAACCTGGGAATACCACCTGGCCTGTGTGCGAGAAAACAGGCTGTTCCTGGAATCTTGCAGCTCCGCTTGATGCGTCCGTCCTCGGCCAAGGCTCGAAGCGAACTCCCTCACTCCGCGATTATTATTATTTTTTTCCTAGCCTAAGTTAATTCTAAGTGTGTAGGGGAGGGTCCAGGTTAGGGGAGGACCTAAGTGTGTCTCAGGCCGAAGCCTATACACTCTACCATGCGGGTTTTTAACCATGCAGGACAAGGGCGCGTGCATCGTGTGCTATTGGGGTTTACTGGCCAGCCATGGCTGCGATTGGCGCCATGACTGACGCCCCATTGGTCGCCTAGCTTAAAAGCTAGCTAATGTGACCCAGGTAAAACCTGCATAGACACAGGGAAAACCCTGGGCCGGTTCATGCGGGGATCAAATAACATGCTGCATTAAGCAAGCAGGTAACTACTGGACAAGAGGAAGAAGGGTCCAGGTAAGAAGAGTTGGAAGGGCTGAAAAATCAACCGCTGGAGTTGGGTGCTTGGGCCTTGCGGCCCGCATTTAAAGGTTGGGAACTCCTGGGTTATTATTAACCAGGGGCGCATGCGCCCCCAGGGGCGGGCGACTTCACTCGTCGGCCCAGCCACAGCTGCCCAGGCAGCCACAGTTAAAACAGAAGTGGGCAGACGAGCCGCGGTTCAAAGCCCGCCACACGAACTCCGCCGAGCATTTCCGAGCGGCTCCGACGGTTGGCGCGCGGCGCGCGACGATTCCTGTTGGGCGGGTAGCATCGGGCGCGCGGTTAGGCGCCACGGAGACGTCATCATGTACGTAGTGCGAGAGCATACGTAACACATACAAGGCAACGATGTTGTTTTAATTAAATTTATCACTTTTACACAGAATGAAAAAAAAATTACTTAAATCAACTTATTGACTTTTTTTTTTTCACGATAAATATGAATTTTTAAAAGAAACACGGTGTAGAAATTTGTTTTGGCAGTTTTTTCGTTTCTAGTTGTAGCGCTGGGGACGTCTATTGACTTTCGAGATTATAAACTAAAATAATTTTCTTGTTTCGGTTGCGTGTTACGTCGAAGCGTTATTACGTAGTTTATAACCCCGGTCTAAAACTCGATGTCGCTGTCACATGCCAAGTTTGTTATTTCATTTTCTTGTTACTACTAAGGATTTATTAATTTCTCATGACATATTTATCGAACGTTACTTTCAAGCTGGAAAACTTTCCGCAAGTAATCAAAT
Source organism: Bacillus rossius redtenbacheri (assembly GCF_032445375.1). Classification (NCBI taxonomy): domain Eukaryota; kingdom Metazoa; phylum Arthropoda; class Insecta; order Phasmatodea; family Bacillidae; genus Bacillus; species Bacillus rossius. The sequence goes on from NC_086330.1 coordinate 374,146,212, forward strand.
ACGTAGAGTATAGGTCTATGAACACTTGCGTGACTTCTTACCACTATAAGGTAATCTTAAGTTAATATCTGCTGATAACGTTTGAGACCGCAGACAAAAAGCATAAGCGCTATCACGATATATTTACAACAATAGCCAGCAAATAACAGCACCAACAACAAAGTGAAATAACCGACACAGCGTGAGAACAAGCCTTAAATGGGTTCACCGAAAAAAAAAAATTGGTTGTCTGTAAAGTCGGTTTACGGACGATAGTTTAACGTGACGTCATAACAAAACATTGATGAAATGATTGCATACTTTTATGAATAAAATTGAATCATTTTTATTGAATTATCACTATTTTGTATGGATACAAAGAAGGAGTGAAATGAAATCTACATTTTAAATGATAAATTTACTTTTATTTGCACTCATTAATTCAAATATGTTTATTACTTTAACGAACAGATTATTTTAACTATAATTTTTATATATGTTTGCTATTTAACTTCTTCCAATCTGTGTTATTCTGTTAAGGATAGGACGATGATAGGAAAAGTAGGAAACGAATGGGAGTGTTTCAAGTTTAATGTGCCTCGAAAAAGTCAAATGGATTGTTGTTCCAATCGAGCGGAAGAGAGATAGATGCGGCGCAAGCGTACAATGAGTGTAACGGGACACAGTGTAACGGGACAATGTGCGTTACGGGACACTGTTTCGTGCGTGCAGCCGGCGTTCATCGATTTATTAGACCATGTCACGTCAAAAAAAAAAAAAAAAACAACTAAGATTACCAGAAGTGACGCATTTCAGCAGCTGCTAAACGTGCTCGATGTTCAGTCTATTTGACCAGGATAATGTACTAAGTTGGCACCATCAGAGACGGCGAGTGGTGACAAAATGAGAATTTTTTTTTAGGAAAAGAAATAAATAAAATGAGTTTAGACAGTTACATTACCATTCTTAACATGCATCACTTCCTATGACTTGATGTAAGCTTTTGGACATACGCCATTGCTAAAGCACACGTATGTCTGTAGAAGAAAACTACAAAAACACAAAAGACAAAAACACAAATTAAGCAAACAATTGCTGTTGTCAACAGGATATAAACACCACATAATATTCCATAGCAGGAATATGGTCACAAACAAAGAAAAACAAAGAAAATTGACTAACAGAACGAAGAAAAACCCACAAATGATGACAGCACAGAAATATTGAACCCAAAAAATTCAGCACAACAGTTGAAACGAGACAAAGAACAGCAAAACGAAAAGACGAAACAAACACAATAGTTTCCAAAAAAAAAAAAAAAACCAGAAGAGAACGAAAAAACCACCGCAAATGATAACAGCACAATAATATTAAACCCAAAAAAAAAAAAAAAAAAATCAGCACAACAGTTGAAACGAGACAAAATCACGACAAAACGAAAATACGTTGTTTGTGACCATATTCCTGGTATGGAATATTATGTGGTGTTTATATCCTGTTGACAACAGCAATTATTTGCTTAATTTGTGTTTTTGTCTTTTGTGTTTTTTGTAGTTTTCTTCTACAGACATACATGTGCTTTAGCAATGGCGTATGTCCAAAAGCTTACATCAAGTCATGCACTCCCATTGCACAAATCTTTCGAAGATAATATCACTTCCTATGTGGTTTGTAGATCCAGGTGTCTTAACAACTCACCTTGCAACATCCAAATTAACATATTGCTTTCACTGATATATCGCATTTTTTTTCCTAACTTAATTTTTTTTTTTTGGGAGGGGGGGAGGATATCCTCTTATCCTCCTCCTCTTGCGCACGCCACATATGAGAATGGTACAGATGCATATCAACTCAAAATTTTAAATACTGTGGTCTATTGAACACGATTGTGGTTATGCCAGAGGTTTTAAAATTGTCATATTTCAAAGCAGTCAACGTTTCGAAAACAAGGAAGGGGAAAAAAGGGGGGGGGGGGGTTTGGGTGGTTTGGCTCTGGGTTGCGAAAAAACACTTTTTGCTAGCGCCATAAATATGCGATGAAATGCACATTCAATATTATCTACACATTTCTACATAATTAATTGTCTTTTATCAATGTATGTCGCAAGAGCACCTGCTTCTGTCGCCAGGTGTGCGAGTGTTATCAGCCAAAGGCTAGAATCTGATGATAAGCATCGAGCAGTAGAGTCCACCGTGCGCCTGAACTCGACAAGCAGAGATCTGACGGATGGCCGAAACAACAGCAATTAATAAAAAAAAATTAAATGTCGTAGTTTATGAGTTGTAAACTTTATCCCCCCCCCCCCCCAAGTTTTAATATTCCAACCTTGCACTGAATTTTAGATACGTGATACAAATTTCCATATTATACTATACTAATTTTAACACACAATCCGGAATAAACCTAATATCGATAACAATTGAACACAAAATCAAAAATGTCATACCTTAGGAGAAAAAAAAATTCTTTGCGCGACTTATACAGTCAAAATTTGGTATCAGGCAACAACACTTTAATAAAAACTTCACCTGTAAGGCGCGAAAGTCAGATGCGGTGGAAAAAAAAATTAAAAAAAATTGTAAATCATAATCATACATTAACTTTTTGTATGATGAGATGTACAAGATAAGATTTATTTTTATTTTTGATATAGATTCAATTACGAATAATTTATCCAAATTGAAGGCATGACCAAGTTTAGTTGATATTTTTTGACCCCCTAAGCTTTTATACCCAACTTTGAATTACCCGATGTTTATTAACAGCCTGCAGTCTGAAAACCCCGAGAGTAAATAATTAATGTCTCGTGTGGTCTGCTACAGCCGAGAGAGCCACACCCGAGATTCCCCGAAGTTCTTGCTTTTTTTCCGTATCTTTAATGTAGCTATCCTAACCAAATCAACCGTCCACCATGTTTTATAATGTAGCTAACCTAACCAAATTGACCATTAGTATCCTTTTATCAACACCGCCATATTTATTTACAATGAAGAAAAAAAAAACCGAAGATGCACGATCGGTGGTTTGGCTCTCTCGTCTGTGAAAAGAAGGCTTCCCCTTGAAAGTACAAACGGTCCACCACCTACTATAGTTCTATAGTATCATAAAACTATCGTTGGGTTGGGTTTGATATAGGCCAGAAACGCAAAGGTAACGGAAGTTTCAGATTGACCACGCCACGAGGTAAGTGGATTAGGGGTGAAGTTACAGATATAAGAAGTTTTTTATTATAGATTACGTATATGTAACATATCTTTTAGGGTGGCCAAGTAAAAACATTAGTCTAAAACAGTTGTGAATCTGTTATGAACTTTCGTAGAAATTTCCAAAAAATGAACCCCCCCTTTCTTCTTAAGAGATGAGAGCCGTGGCGGAGACTACGATATTTCAAAATATGTTAAATGAATCTACAAGTAAAGGTAAAGTGGATTCACGTGGCGTGGTGACCCACACAGAGTTCAGTGCTGTCAGCTGATGCCTCACTCGAACAATGATATTCTTAGTTTTCTTATCGTATTTCACGTGAGTCTAATGCCGCCCACTGCCTCTTGTTGTGAAATGGAGTTTATGTGTGGATATCTGTGAGAAAGATGATAGAGTTACCTCTAAAGTGAGGAAGCCTTCTTTTCACAGACGAGAGAGCCACACCCGAAATTCTTGCTTTTTTTCCGTATCTTTAATGTAGCTATCCTAACCAAAGCAACCATACACAACGTTTTAAAGTATTTATAATGTAGCTAACCTAACCTAATTGACCATTAGTATCCTTTTATCAACACCGCCATATTTATTTACAATTAACAACCAAAAAATAACCCGAAGATGCACGATCGGCCGTTTGGCTCTCTCGTCTGTGAAAAGAAGGCTTCCCTCTAAAGTGTAGTTAAAATTTGTTTCTTTGGCGGGATCGCAGGAGGGACTCGAACCAACTTAGAAGGCTTCCCTCTAAAGTGTAGTTAAAATTTGTTTCTTTGGCGGGATCGCAGGAGGGACTCGAACCAACTTGCTGCTGAGGGAAATGCGAAGAATAAAGAAGTGGAAGGAAATAAATGAGTGAGATTTGTGTGAGCTGTTTCAGTCGTACTGCCTGCCCTGTGCTCTAATTGCCAGAGTTTGCAGACTGATTACACAGAGATGTGTACATCAGCCTTGGAAGATAGTGTGCAGTTGTTTTTGAATTTGGTTCACATTTTGCTTGAGATGTATTCTTTTGGTCTTAAATTGAGTATAACGAATTTATATATAAAAATAAAACTGTTTACTAAATTCACAAGAAATTTACTGTTTTTAAAACAGTTTTATTACCGTAGTATCGTTCGAAATGTATTGAGGGAGAGAAGCAAAGACCTCATCATGATTTTTTCCATAACATTTTACATTGTAAAAAGTATAGTTCCTTGTACAGTAAGATTAAATTATCTATGGTGATGATAATTATGATCTAGACATACTGAATTGCAAAAAAATATTGAGGTATCTGAAGATTACACGACTTCAAAGATCAAAAAGGAACTCGGTGCAATCAGAACTTAATACAATTGTTCTACGGAAGACTTTACTTCTTGTATTATACTGAATCACTAACTTCAGGACGAGGGAAAAATAAATCAATAGCTTCGTCTGTCAAATCGCATCATTCCTTTAAGACTCTGGTGTATACTAACTCAAGCAGAACAACAGAAGTAGTGCTTCGTGCCGACGAAGTTCTTCAGTCTCCGAGTATTCTTTGCATGCTGCGCGCGCATCAAACAAAATTCACTCTCATCATTTTTCCATAACGCGCCCAAAGAAGTGTAACTTAGAAAAACTTTTAATTAAATTTAAATTTAATATTTAATACCTTACATAGTTTCAGTTAGATGTAAGGCGCCTAAGGCACCTGTTAAAAAATGATATAATATACACGAAATATTTATTAAAATTTTAATTTATTTTAATACATTTTATATATTACCAGCGCATTAATTGTCTTTAGTGATTAAATAATTTTATTTGCTGATTGACTGGTTCAATATACACTTTCACCTGACTTGCAACTCTTGATCGTGACAAAACCTCATACAGTCGGTCGTGTGAAGATAGGTATATTGAACAACAAAATATATATTTCATAGCATATAAAGGCGATACCAAAAAAAAAAAAAAGGAAAACCCATTCAACTACCTTATAACATTAATCATTCAAACACAGAACTACATAGGGAAGATAATGGGCATACATATGAACAGATAATGGTCATGCATATGGGAAGATCATGATCAAACACATAATATTTCACACACAGAATTACACGAATCAACTAACACAGACTCATACATTTCATATACTTAACTCACCATGATGTGCAGGAAAATAGCTTACCCAACTCCAAGACGTAGTCAAAATATTATCTTTGCGCCAAGGACTCGGTCGCAATGCTAAGAGGAACAGGTTAGCAAAGAGCAATTAAAATGTTACACTGTAAGCTCATGAAAACAGAATTGCGCCAGGGACTCGGTCGCAATGCTGAAGGTACAGGTTAGCAAAGAGCAATAAAAATTATACAGCCTACAGCATTACGGGATCATTAAGTCAGTGATGAGCGCAACTATATATAGGATTGTGACTACACATTATGGCGGGACGAATAGTCATTACAATATCATTTGACTTATATTTTGAACTGCACAAGGAGTAAAAATGAACTTAATGCCAATTTTAGAATTTCCAATTTGCTATTTCAATTAATGAGAAGGCTCTAATCTTTCTGTAACTTTCATCATATTTAGAGGAAGCCAATGTAGATAAGTTTCTCGTAACTAGCTTTACCATAAATAACCATCATGTGCAAGATTTACTTTATTGTATTTAACAGTGAGTAGGTACTCTGTAATTGATTATGGTATATTAGATTTGGTTTGTATGTTTCAAGCTAAAGAAATATAGAGGTATGTCAACGAAGCTGGAATACTAATATCGCCAACTTTGAGTTCAGTATAGTTTCTCATTGAGTGAATTGAATGTTGTAATTTCGCGATGCGTAACTTACGTCAAATTCAGAGTCACATCCGATAATGTGTAAGTTGTCTCAGTTAAGTATCGAAATTACACACAGCGTATATACCTTCAAAGTTGATAGATTTTTATTTAATTTTGTAATTTAACTCTAAATATTGTGAGTTCCTAACTTTTATTGTAAGTACAATTAGAAGCTCAACGAATATAATAAAAACTTGATTTCCTAGAACTGGAGTCCATGATTGTTAGTATTGGAGAGTTTCAGATAGAGTTGGTACTGGCAGCTCAGATATATTCATTATTTTTGACGTGACGTCTAATAAATCGATGCACGCCGGCTGCACGCACGAAAAAGTGTCCCGTTACGCGGTGTCCCGTTACTCTCATTGTACGCTTGCGCCACATCTATCTCTTTTCCACTCGATTGGAACAACCATCGATTTGACTTTTTCGAGGCACATTAAACTTGAAACACTCCCATTCGTTTCCTACTTTTCCTATCATCGTCCTATCCTTAACAGAATCACACAGATTGGAATAAGTTAAATAGCAAACATGTATAAAAGTTATAGTTAAAATAATCGCTTCGTTAAAGTAATAAACATATTTGAATTAATGAGTGCAAATAAAAGTAAATTTATCAATTAAATTATAGATTTCATTTCACTCCTTTGTATCCATACAAAATAGTGATAATTTAATAAAAATGATTCAATTTTATTCATAAAAATATGCAATCATTTTATCAATGTTTTGTTATGACGTCTCGTTAAACTATCGTCCGTAAACCGACTTTACAGACAACCAATTTTTTTTTACCACAATCAACTATTCACATTACTTGGAGATAGATCGTACACCGTTGTGGGCTCAACCATTGTTGACGCATTGTTAGTCTCGTAGTTATTAGCGAGTCAAATCTGACGGTGTTTTGTCACGCGAGAAAGATCGACAGACGGTCGCTGTTACTGAGCGAATAGACGTATTCACGTGGTTGTGTTTCTAGCAGCGGTGGCTCTGAGAGGTGAGAGACAGCGCACACAATTGGCCAGACTCCAGCCAGACAGGCGCAGTTGCCGGGCGCCGGCCATTCAAGGTCAAGCGCCTCCGCGCGAAGGTCAAAAACACTCGAGCACGCACGCACGCACACCCACACGCAACAGCAGGCACGCAGCCAGTCGTCGCCAGACGCCCGGACAGCGCCGGTGTTGCAGCCGCAGCGATGGCGTCCCTGGACAGCGCCCTGGCGCACTTCGTCACCGAGTACCGCTGGGCGTTCGCCGCGTTCTTCCTGCTGCCCGCCTCGCTGCTGTACGAGCTGTTCTTCTCCCTGCGCAACTGGGTCGTGTTCCAGCTGAACACCGCGCCCGGGAGACACGCCTCCAGGGTCAAGCACGTCCAGGCACAGGTCTCTCAACCTCATAGAGGTGTTAAAGTTACGAAAAAAAGCGTACCCGTATGTATTCGTTACTGTAACAATTAGTACTCGTCACTATCGTATCGTTACGTTACTCGTTACTTCTGATACCGCATAACATGCTATGTTATGTTGCAGCAACGAATCGAGTCGTATTGCGTACGCGTACAGTATGACGTCGCGTAAATAATAATAAATCGAATGTAAACAATTAACAATATTGATAATTAACAGCTTTTGTTAAACCAAGAAACAATGAAATCTCATTAGAGCGGCTTTATTATAACATCTCTTTTAAGATGAAAAAAAAAAAAAAAAAAAAAAACGTGAAAATACGCGATAATAAAAAACAAAAACATACATATTTATAATTGGTAAAAAATACTTTCTTACGTTGTTTCTTTTCCAATCTCAAACTTTCTCTACACACACAATAGCTTTAATAAACATTAAAAAAAAACTTAGACGACGAATTTCCGAATTATACTTTACTTAATAAACAATCATTGTTCTTTGTAACGTACGTTTTTAAATTCACCGAATAAGCGCGTGCATGCGTAAAACATACGAAAAATGCGAGTAACGAAATGCATTCGTGTGTAACGTTTCGTTACTCAGTACCGAATACGGAATACGTACGGTTTGCCAGAGCTCTACTCTCAACCTCCAGTCGTCATACTTCAGTGCTGCATTACACTGGAAAAACCTATAGCACGGGCGTCTAACTAACACACGGAGCACAAACCAAAATCAGCTGACACGCGTATTTTAGTACCGATATTTTGTTCCGATAATATTTAATTTGAATAACAATAAAAGGGGGTTGTCTGTAAAGTCGGTTGACGGACGATAATTTTACGTGATAACGTCATAAGAGAAAAAAATTGATGAAACATTGCATACTTTTTAATTTTCAAATATTATTTAAAGTTCTTGCAAATTTAATTAAAATAATTAGTTTAAATATAATCACGAACAATTAGTTAAAAAGCCCGCCTCAACCTGTTTGATATTATAGAAGATTTTCTCGCACGGTGGTTGGCCGGTTCTTGCACGCTCGGCTCAGGCGGAACGTGACGATTTTTCGTGCGTGCAGCCGGCGTTCATCGATTTATAAGACGTTATCACGTCAAAATCTGTAGATAAATTTGTCAGGTAAAATAAAATGGTGGACCAAAGGCTACGGGAAAAAAAAATATTTTATATAAAAAAAGGGGGGAAGGAATAAATATTGGAGCACGGTCTTCTTAGACCGTGTATTGGAGTTAACAGTACAGAATTTCATACGTTGGTACGTTGAAGCGTTGAAGCGTTGAAGGTTTGCAGTGCAGTGACCGGTCGACTGTTGGACAAGGTCAGTGGCCGGTGATATAAAATAGATACGTGAACGTATGTCTGGTAACTGATTTTATATTTGTATTATTGGTTTAGGTAAATCCTTTATATTAGCTTAGATGTATCAAAAACTCAATATAACATATACTTAAACAAAAAGTTTATAATAAGTAAAACATGTGTAAAGCGTTCGTATGTTATGATACACCTATATATTCAAACTAAGCGGACATTAAAAATAATTTGAATTCATTTTAATGGTTATTTAGTTTTAAAGTATTTATAATGTAACTGACCTGACCTAACAAACCGGGACAAAGGATGAACAGTAGGAACTCACGTATTTTTTTTTTTACTTATACTTGCGCAACAATATCCAAATAACAAATAAAATTTGAAACGTTAAAAACTCACCTAAGTTAGAGACGGGTACGATTCCTTTGCAGTTAGGCCTATAACCGGTAACTATTAGATTCAATCCTGTATTTAAAAAAAATATATATATATATAGATTGTGAGGGTTTGGAAAATGTTTTACATTAATTAACTGGTAAGATTTGCCCCCGGGCAGTTTCTCTAGACGTCTTTGAGCTGCACTCGTCACGTGAGGTCTCTCCCCCCCTCCAGCAAATTCACCCCTTACGGCCCCGGCCTGTCGGACTGTGACGTCAGCAGTTCCAGTGGCTCTGTACATACCTGATGTACCAAGTCCATACTTAGAGGTGGGTTGTTACAGCAATTTTCGGTATCTGTTCTAACCTGATACTGATACTGTAATGTACCTAGTTACAAGTATCTGATACTTCTGTATCAGACGGTCCCAGGAAGCAACAAAGCTCCGCGTACGCAGACCGTGCGACCGGAAGGAGATTATGATACATTATTTATCACGCCCGGTAATTCTCTACCTCTTATACTCTCATGCCCGCCTGATACAGCCAGTATCAATCAGTTCAACATTTACTGCAGTTCGTCCTGGCCGTGTATCAATCACCATGTACATTGTTGCGGGCTGTCATGCTTTGTAGTTAGTATCTTTATAGTGAAATAAGGAATGGATAAGTGCACGAAAAAGACTTCATTTGTGTGGAATTTTTTTACGGAAAATAATGAGTTTGCTAATTGTAATTTGTGTAAACAAAAACTGAGTTATAAATCATCATCGACTAATCTGAAGAAACATTTGAAACGTAAACATTGATATAGTATGCTCACTAATGTACGTACCTGTTTTTTTCTAATTTTTAATTTTTTATAAAATCGTAATCTTTTAATGTATGAAAACACTAGTTACTAATTGTTTTCGGAAAAAAAAGTCCTAATGTTGATTACATCTGTTATTAGTGTCAACTGAGAATTTATTTGCATTTTCATAGCTGTTAGGTGCACAAATATAAATATTATATCTTGTATTAATGTACTTTTTAATATTAAAATTTCATTAGTTTTATTATTGAACGAGTCTGTGCACGCACTGCGCTCTGAGCGTACTTTGAAGTGGGACAATAACCAAACGACTCGTAACAATTTCGCTTTGCGCCTCTCCTTCAGCGCCTTCCCCTGCGCTTCCTCCCCTACATTATTTCCCTTCTTTATCCCTTATTCGTCGTTCCTGCTCCCTCCCCTTTCACAAGCTCCGCCCAAGTGACCGTCATCTGCTATCGGGTTCTGCGCACATTGGCCGTGATGTTGTTCCAGGCGAATTCTGAACTGATACTAAAGTACCTGATACTTTTCAAGTGTACTCGTTTGCCGTTCCTGATACAGGCGCGTATCAGTGCCAAAGTGTCATGTTGATACTTTTCGACCCACCTCTATCCATACTAGATGTGCTACGTCTTGAGCAAGTTTCGAGGCCCAGAATTACACTCTCTTCCAAGTGTCCTTTGATTTTCATGATACAAATAAATCTTTATATATATATTTCTTGTGTGCGTGTGTATGTCACTGAACTCCTCCTAGACGGCTGGACCGATTTTGATGAAATTTTTTGTGTGAGTTCACGGGGATTCGAGGATGGTTTAGATTCACAATTGGATTTTTTTATCTCGATTCTGAGTTAAGAAAAAACTAAAAAAAACACGCTTTAAAAGCAAAAAAAACTAAGCATTGTTGATAATTAGCCTCCATGGCAACGGGCTTTTGCATTGTTGTTGCCTTCTGCGTAAGCATGGGAAAGGTTTATGGTAACGGCAGTGGCGTGCCCAAGAGGAGGGGTATGTATAATGAGAAGATACAAAATGTCCAGCATAGAAATACTTACCGCCATATCCATATCTCACAAAAAGTACATTTGGGCAGGACAATGTCTGTCGGGTCCGCTAGAAAGATATATAGAGATATATATGTAGAAAGATATATAGAGAGATAGAGATATAAATAGAAAGATAGAGAGTTATAGAGATATACATAGAGAGATAGAGAATTAGAGAGATAAAGAGAGATGCTTAGTATACGTTTAAAAAATTGATTGAGGCATTGCAACGCATGCCGGGCATTATCTAGTACTATATATAAATACCTATTGTTAACATTACCCATCACTAGAGACCTGTAAAATTCGCGGATTCATTTCGCGATAGGATAGAGTCCAAATACTTTTGACATTATTTTGCTTCAGTGATTGGGCCACAGTTTATCTGAAGGACTCTGGGCCAATGAAAAATCTTTAACAGAAGAATTAGCGAATCACGATCATTCCAGTCAACAGGTTTTACGTGTCGGTAACCAATCAGCAGATATAATTTGCACGAGTGCGTAGAGGATCATGGAGTCTATCCTTTAGGGATTTGAAATCGTGAATTTTTCCGGTCTCTACTCATCACTAAGTAGCCAGCGCCAGGCAACCGTTTATTGATTTGTAAACATCTTAGCTCTTGGTATACAGAATTGGGTAGGGGTGTTTTCGTGAAAGTGGAACAGAAGTCAATGAACAGAGATGTGACACAAAGATGGCGGACCCACGTGTACCAACATAAACCCATATATAATCACATTCATAAACATTAGGGTACGTACCAAATGTATTGGTGTTCCCAAATGAAACTTCATGATAGTGCAAATATCCCTGAATATATTTGGTAAACTAAAATCATCATATTAAAAGGTACATACTCTTAAGTTTTAGCATACCTAAGAAAACTAGCATTACAATGATTACAATATATGTTCTACTTACAATATGTAAACGGGCTTAGTAGCATAGCGGGAAATCACATGCTTGTTAATCTCAAAGGATGTGGGTTGAATCTTGACACTGGAATTTTTTTGAAGCTATGCTTCTTTAGGCGTGTTATGGAAAAATGATGAGAGTTAATTTTTATGATGCACGTACAACATACAACAAAATTTTTCACAGGACGATTGCGGACCCACGTGTATGAATATATACTCACTTTCATAATAATTAGCGGATCTACCAAACATATTGGTGTGCCAATTAAAACTTTATGATAGTTTAACTGCTCTACAACATGTTTAGTAAACTAAAATAGTCATAGTAAATATAATTTCAAATATTAGAAAATGTAATGTTACTGGTATTAAAACAATTATAACACATATTCTCCTTAAATTGCCAGGCTTATTAATTCAGTGGTTGCAGTGCTGGTTTAATGAGATAAAGGAATATGGTTCAAAACTCAGCAGTGGAAATATATTTTAACTTTTTAAATTACAGATTACTGAATTATACAAATTGTGCTTTAAGAAAATACATATGAATACATTTTATTTTTTATTTTACTATAATACATATTATTAAATACATAGATCAGTCCATTGGATTATTTCATGCTAGGTGGGCCTGGATCCTCTATTTTTACTTAAAGTAATATTAAATATACTACTTTTGTTAGGAAATGAATTTCCATGAATTTGCATAGGTAATAAAAAATATAACTTTATAATAGTGCAACTATCCTTGAATAATTAATAATTTATAGTCATCTAACATGTTCAGAAAATATATAGTATTATCTTTTTGATTAATCATTAATCATGATTTATTATCAGAAAAACTTTCAAAGATTTTTTACGGCTCATGGCTGACACAATTTAATCGGAATTTGATCGTTAGCAATTTTGTGAAACCAACCCAAGTGTGATATACCAAGAAAGAATACCAAAACTTTAATTAAGCAAAATCAGCAAAACTTTGATTGACGATTAAGTTTTCTGTGTTACTTTAAAGAAGCTATTTTTCAACATTTACGGAGGGGGACGCTGTTCCCTCGGTAGTCCACAACCTCCCGCCCTCCCAGGCCCCGGATATCGCACCTCTCAACGCCTAGGGCTGCCTCTGCACCTGAGGACAAGCGCGGCCCCAGAAGGGGGGCGGTGGGGGCAACAGCCCCTCTCGAGACCAATTTTATTGATTAGTGTACATTTATGTTTACTTAAATATTTAATTTCATATGTTAAACTTTTATCTCATCAAAAGTTGCCTGGAGCTACTAAGGTTCTGCATTTGAAACTTGTAAGTTAATTTGTAAATAATATTCCAAGGCCAACATCTGACCACTTTCATTTTTTGCAACTACGACCTTTCTTTGTGCGATAGCCCCTCCCGAAAAGTCATCCTGAAGCCGCCATTGCCTGGGGAGACAGAGGCAAGAGCCCACGGGAGAACGATGGACAAACTGTCTTGCTCGGTTGGGCAGCTCTTAAACAACTTCATTGTTTTTCCTCCAGGTGAAGCAATGGCGGGAGTCCGGCATGGAGGTGAAGATGTGCACGGCTCGCCCAGCCTACCAGACCATGTCCCTCACGAAGCCCAAGTACAAGAAGACTCTGCACAACATCCACATCAACCTCATAGACGTGCTGGAAGTCAACACCGACAAAATGGTATGTCCCAGTCGGCCGCTGTTGGTTTTTGCGATGGAAGGGTTGGGGGGGGGGGGGGATTTGAGGTGAAGCGAGAGGGGAAAAATGACATTTTGCCCCTCCATGTCCCTTAACAGGAAATATCAAATGTTACAAAACACTAGTGTTTATGTGTCTAACAATAATGTGCATTTAAAAAACCATTTTTCATTATAAACCCCAGTGGTCTAACAAAATTCAGTCATCAGCAGTGGCGGATCCGGGGGGGGGGGGGGGGCACCAGGGGCAAGTGCCCCCCCCCCTCCCCCCCGAAAAACCAGTTGTCTGCTACATTAATATTGCTGACAAAAATGATTGTTTCTGAAACCAATAAAATATTTTAATATAATTAATGAATTTCTTGTAGAATCATAAAATCTGGTGGTTGGATGTTACGTGCAGTGTGAGTAGATTAAATACAAATTTAGTAATTTTAAGACATTTTTTCTCTGGCTATTCTGAAATCCTAGAGTGCCCCCTCCGAGGTGAACCTCTGGATCCGCCACTGATCATCAGATACAAAATACTTAATTGAGTAGCATCGAGGAGCCCGGAGAACTTCTGCTTTATTCGGCACACGACAGCTCCTTCAATCAAATTTTAAATATTGCCCTTGTTCTCTTCAATGTTGTATTGAAGTCAGCACCACTGGTATGTTCAGCGATGTATCTAAAGGGGAACAGATGGGGCTTGTGTTATGGCGCTTCATTTGGGGGGCGCTAAACTGGCAGAGTAATTTTTACTGTAGATATATTTACTTGAATATCGTAGTGTTTGAACACAAAAAAAAAATTCTGAGGGCAGATGAACTGAATTATTTGTATTGAAAATTACATAAAACATACATGTGTATTGTCAAATATTTCAAAACTCGTATCTTTCGCGTACTTTCCATCTTGTGATGTGTTAAAAATGAAATGGCCGCAAATAAATCTATTTATATACCATCTAAGTTGAATAAAATATTTGGAATCTTGGAATTAACATGTGGTGGCAATATGAGGTGTTGTCAGGAAAGGTTATGGTTTGGTTTGAAGAGAAAAAAAAATGGGAAGGGGGGTTGCCAAGATGAGTTCGTGCCCCGGGTGGAAAATAGTCTTGTTACGTCCTGGAGTATGTTAAATAATAAATGATGGTGACTGGTGAGTGTTTGGGGTGTTGAAGGGAAGACAGGAGCATCACTCATTTGAAAAGAGACCTTGATGTGTGAAACAGAAACGCTCTGAGGAAACTAACCACGCAAGTCTACACACTTCACCACGCGCGGAGCTCCTGAAACAGTATCGAGCCATCCTCAACAGCGGAGCAACTCAAAAGCAGTCAAAATCATTTACGTTTGCATATTTGTATGTATTTCTGAGGACGAGTGATAAAGGAAAAAAAAAATGGTGTAATATGTACACTTAAACTCTATTACGTGATCATTTTGTTTGGAAAAAAAAATTAGTAGTTATCTGGTAGTCCAGGAATCTTGTAAATATAATCAATACTAATTTGGCTTTTTTTGTGAATTTTAACCATTGGAAAAATTTAATGGCAAAGAGAGATTTAAACACTATTTTTGCGATAAAATTCAAAGTTTTTGTACATTTATTGCTTGGACAATTGACAAATTTTCCTGAAGCATTTGAATGAAGGCCATGTACATAATACATCAGTATAGTTTCTGGTTTGGAAAACTATTGTGTTTGTTTCGTCTTTTCGTTTTGTCATGTTTTTGTCTCGTTTCAACTGTTGACGTTGTGCTGATTTTTTTTAGGTTCAATATTTTTGTGCTGTCATCATTTGTGGGTTTTTTTCCGTTCTCTTAGTCCATTGTTCTTTGTTTTTTTTTTGTTTGTTGACCATATTCCTGTTATGGAATATTATGTGGTGTTTATATCATATTGACAACAGCAATTTTTTGCTTAATTTGTGTTTTTGTCTTTTGGGTTTTTTGTAGTTTTCTTCTACAGACATACATGTACTTAGCAATGGCGTATGTCCAAAAGCTTACATCAAGTCATGCACTCCCATTGCACAAATCTTTCAAGGATAATAGTATACTTTTAAACTTCTGCACACGGATTGCTAAGCATGCACGTTATTTCCTCGCGTGTTCCAGACGGTGAGGTGTGAGCCCATGGTCACGATGGGTCAGCTGACGGCCACCTTGAACCCGCTCGGCCTCACCATCCCCATCGTGCCGGAGCTGGACGACCTGACAGTTGGTGAGACTGCTCGGCTTAGCTTCGCGGACACTACCACACGCAGCACCACACAGCTCGTGTTTCGTCCGTCATGTGGCCAACAATTATTTTTACGAATTACACAGCCCGTACATGTTCAAAAAAGATATTGAGGCTGTGTGTATATGTCACATGACTAGAGACCTGCAAAATTCGTGGATTCAGTGACCTTGAGGATAGGCTCTACTACACTCTACACACTCGGGCAAATGCCACCTGTTCATTGGCTGCTGACTTGTGAGTCGTCTTGACCGAGTGTCTGTGATTCGACACTTCTTTGAGTGAGGGTCTCTAATCGGCCCTCATTACTCCAGATTAACAGTGAACCAGTGGTAGAAGCAGCGCTAAGGTATAATTGGACGGTCTCCGGGTAAAAGGTAACAAGTCACATTTTGGTGATTTTTAGTTTATCCCAGCAATAAACTCTTAAGTATACTTAGAATATGTAATGCATTTTTAATCATTGGCAACTATGTTGGTAAATATGTTGGTAAATAAAAGAATAATTCAAGAAAAATTTAAGTATTTAAATACAATTTTTATCTAAGAGTTTTTTTGTTTCTCCTGAAAAAAGTGAATTCTTGACTTGTTACCTTTTACCCGGAGACCGTCCAATTATTTGAATTGTAGCGTATCACGAAATGAATCCGCTAATTTTGCAGGTCTCTACACGTGACTCAAAAATATAAGTTGTTCTTTTCCCGTTGTTATTTCGGTTTTGTCGCAATTCACCACATGCTCCCGCCCCTACTGACGAGAGACCTGGTGTTGACGCTCGGTGGACGGTGCGTGTCGCAGGTGGCCTGGTGATGGGGACCGGCGTGGAGTCGTCCTCGCACAAGCACGGTCTCTTCCAGCACATCTGCGTGTCGTACGAGCTCGTGCTGGCCGACGCCAGCGTGGTCACCTGCTCCAGGGTACGCTCCAGCGCATTGCTACCACTTCAACGATGCTCTGTTTTACCGCACCTTCAGACCTTGATCCCCGCCGTTGCTACATTGTAAACACTTTTTTTTTTTTTATGTAAATGGAACAGTTCATGTATAAACTTACAGATATTTGTAAATTTGTACATTAACATGTAAACAACTGTATCATTACAAAATAGTGTTCATAGTAATACCATTCATAATATTAATATTGAGCATTCTTTCAGTAAACTTTTGATTTTTTTTTTAAGTAACAAAGCAAATCATATACAAAAAAAATAAATATTTTTTTTTTGAGCCATTCTTTGGCTTGCAATGTTTTAAAGCTTTGCAAAAAAAAATACGAAGCTTCCCATCAGACGCTAAGCTTTGCATCACGACTGAAGCTTCAGATAAAACAAACAGCAAATTTCCTAGCGAAGTCGAATCGAATACCTATTAAAAAAGAGCCTCAATTGATTATCTTAGTTGAAGCTTCGCACAGGATTTATTTCTAGTTCAATGATGTTGAAGGGGGCAATTGGAGGGGGGGTCAAGGTAACTATCCCCCCTCATTGCTCCTTCCAAATGACCGCCACTGGTTGTGATACTTAATAAAAAATAAAGTACTTTATACTGGACTGTTAAACAAAGTTAAGAAATCATGTAGTGATACGAAAATATGTATAAAGTTTTTATTCAAGAAAGTTTTTAAAACCTCTGTTAATCTCCAAACAAAGAAAATAAGTTTTTTTTTAACATAGCTTTTGAACATATTTATATATTGCTATAAAATAAAAGATTTCTGAAGGTAAAAAATTTATTTTTAACTTTATGAGCTCTAGAAAAAAAATATTACTGGGCATAGATGGTTGTTATAGAAGCTGTATGTTTTTTATAAGTGTACATTTTAGTCTGTTAAAAACTTTGTGCACCTTTTTAATTTCATTTTACTTTGTTCCTCCTTGACGTGTTCTTTTACAGGAAGAAGATCCAGATCTGTTTTATGCCATACCTTGGTCGTACGGAACTCTGGGGTTCTTAACGGTGGCAGAAATCAAAATTGTGCCTGCCAAGAAGTAAGTATATTCGTCAGGCAATACGGTACATGTTACTATTTGATTTTGAATTTTCCATGCTTCTAAAACAATCTAAATTGTTGCGAGACATAACATGTGTGTAGCTACATCTAGTGTCGATGCCAGCACAAGATATTTTACTTAGGTAACAACTGTTCAAGAGATCTGGATGCTGTCTCTCTGCGAATAGCATTTAATAAATTTTTGTTTGTATAACTATAATACTTTCTTATAATGTTCCTGATAAGTTGTTTTAATTATAGTGGTTCCAAGAAGTACATTTACTATCATTTTTAAAAACAGAGTTGTCAATGCCGTACACAGTATTTAACATTGTATAGGGACATGAAGAAGTTACACGCCTTTTTCAAAACATTTCTTAAGTTCCCTTAGCAGCATGTTTTTGACAGCACTGAGCACCAGCGAAAAACTTTGCTTTTAGAAGCGCTGGAGTATCTTGATGTGCGTGCCGGTGCCGCCTTAAGAACTTCTGTTTTGTACAAGTAACACAGAATTAATAATACTGAATAAGTAATACTGAATTCATGTGTCGTAACTTCATCTGCAGGTTCATCAAGACAAAATTTGTCAAAAACATCTATGTGACTGTCGTCGCTTGGTCGACTAGCCCCTGAATGATAGTATTTCGCCGGCTACTCAAGTGTTCAGTAGAGAGGGGTTCGGGCCGCGTGGCCAAGGGACTTAGTCACCACGATAACAATTGACACACTCGAAGACAGTTTCCAGATTCTTTGTACACGGTAAATCGAACCCTTTACAGGGGGCTGCCGCGTTTCCGCCTGTGACTGATTCTGTAGGGCGAAGCCCGGTTCCGCGCACTTGTACTGTCCTGGAAAGATACGGGACATCCCGCTCGTGACGAGCATTACCCACGCCGCTAAGACTTGAACTCGCTATGACTCGCGCAATAAGCTGACTGTCTGACCGGACAACACAGTGTCCGTGAGGGCCCGTAAATTACTGTACAAGCAATGGCGAATATCCAGTCCACAAAAGTATTCCGCGACTCGCAATCCTCCGGAGAAACACGCACGCGAGAAAAATGACAAACTGCAACCCGTGACCGAAAGACTAGGTGACACACTCGCCTGAATGACAACACGACTGTAGGAAGTGAAACTCCTTCCTCTCGGCAAGGCCTGAACTCCAGCGAGACACCGCGCCCGTTCTCACCGTCTTGGAGCGATCTCGCAGACACGTCCGCTGTCTCCTGCGCCCAGCTGCCGACTGCCTTGACACAAGCGCGGAGCGGCCTGCTCCCGCGACCGAAGCCTCTCGCGTCTGACTGACCACTGACTCCTTGCCTCCCCGCCTCGCGCGACCGAGCGCCCGCGTCCCCTCCCCTCTCCGCGAGCCAGCGGAACACGCTGATTGGTCACAGGCGGAAGCCACGGCCTTGGCACCCGGTGAACAAGTAAAACTTATACATAACTTATACATAACACTTCAAATAATAAAATAACAAGTTACAGTAAAGAATGTTAAAGAATATTTACAATAATTAGTCATGTCCGGTTCTTGTGTATATTTACACTAAACTTCCCCTGGCGCGCGAACCTCTCTTCCCCCCCCTGCCCTAGCCGCACAGCACTATCGTCGCACACGCAACACAGGGCAGGAGAAGGCGTTGGTGTGGCATAACGGGCTGTGAGAGCTGGGTCGACACTTGGGTCGACGTCATGACTTATGGTCTAAACTTCTAAAGTGCTTTCCGAGGCTGGTAGACGTCTTTGAAGTTGGGTTGAACAACACTTTTATTGTAGATAATGGAGAAAGTATTTAAGAATAGAACACTGAGTGTTTGGATTATGTTTAATTGAACAAAGTTTCTACAACCACCACTAATTTTTTTTTTTTTTGCTGTAGCAAAATTATTTCATTTAAATTATTGGGGGTAGCACCTGTATTTTAAACAGGATGTTGTGACGTGTTACTACCACCAATTATTTCAATAAAAATAATTTTGCTATTGCGACAAAAGATGTGGTGGTTGTATGACTTCATTCAGTGTTCCATCTTAAATACTTCCTCCATTATTTACAATAAAATTGTTGTTCAACCCGACTCCAAAGACACGTACCAGCTTTGGGAAACACTTTAGACCATAAGACATAACGAAGTTTTTAATTTATTTTGTTACGATGAACCTGCAAATTAAGTTTGTTGGTTGATTCAGACTCACGCTGTATTTTCCAATGCACAGAGGACACTGCAATAAAACACAGCTCAGTCAGTGCTCTTATAATCCAGCATTCTTCAGCATATTCTGTGATAATCCAGCATATTGTGTAATCCAGCTCTGATTGAGCCGTTCATGGCGATTTTTCCAGATAAATTAGGGCATTGCTGACCCTGACTGCAAGACATTTTTAACTGAAAACACTCATGTGTTCTTTATTTTCTTGCCATAGAGCAGCTACAATGACTTTGTTCTACATCATTGTTCTATTCAAAATTTAAAAAAAAAAGAAGTATAAATTCTAACTAATGTTTAAAACAATATAAATATATATTCTAAATATAATGCTCTTAAGTCTGTCAAATTAGTAAAAATAATAAATTAAACAAAAATAGTAGGAAAAAAGATTCGAAGAAAAATGTCAGAGAAAATAAAGTACACCAAAAATCTTCAACACAGATAACCTCAGAAATTTACTACTGCAATTTTTCTTTCATACCTATCCTGTTAAACCATTTCCCAAGTAACTGTACTTTTAATAAAATAAAATTTCAATATGTATTGATTCTAGATACTTAGTTTGTGAAACAAACATTTTAAGGGTAGAATGTTTCAATACCAGAGTTAATATTTTAGTTTCTTGTATATTATTTAATTTTCTACCTTTGATACCTATATTCGAATTCGAGGGGCATATTCGAGGTACTTTCTGAGATTCAAATTCGAGAAAAATGGAATTCAACACATCACTAGTTAAAAGCCTTTACTGTGCAACTGCAGGCATGAACCACGAGTTAACGTGAGAAATGTTTATTCTAATGACAGGTATGTGAAACTGGAGTACTTCCCCTACCACGATCTCGGCAAGATGGTAGACGCGTTCAATCGAGAGAGTTGCAGCAAGAAAGCGGACTTTGTTGAAGGTCTCATGTACTCCAAAAACGAAGGCGTTCTGATGACGGGCAACATGGTTTCAGACTGCGAGCCAGACAAGGTAGGTACCAACATCCTCTTTGTACCGGGTATTTGTAGATTTTATTGAAAGTAATTTTTTATTTGAATCCTTAATTGACATAATCCTTCACTTAATAGACATATTTGTAGGGGCATGCATTTTTTCATGAAAAAAATCTGAATGCCTATTAGAATGCAACAAGGTATACCTACACCAGCAGTTTCTTCTTTGTGATTGGCGGCCGTCTGAGAATGAAAACGTCTTATTTAACAGAGTCACTCAGGAGGCTTTTGCTTCCGCGCTGAATTACTGTGATTGGTGCGCTGACAGTAGACATGTGCCTGAAAGTAACTCACCCAATCACGAATCACAGATGATGTTACAGTGTCTTAACTTTCAGCTAGTCTCGGAATGTTTTCGCAAAATATGCACGCTCCTACATATTTGTTAAAATATATCAACTTTAAACTTTACCTTACTAACGAATAATGTCAAATATTTAATTTTTTTATGATCAGTGTGGTTGTTTTGGGGACATAACCAACAACTGCGTTAACAGGTAACGATGTTTTACAAGGGAA